>NC_073397.1:16811823-17121823 GCF_028641065.1 Leucoraja erinaceus
CATCTTTGGCGTTTAGGAAAGGAAACTGTAGATCCTGGTTTCAACCCACGCAGGCCAGTGTGGAATACCTGACAATCTCCGTTTCACAGTCAATCACCAATATTTCAAGGGATCCGAACCTTTTCACAATGGCGCTGTCATGCTCCACTCACTACTGTTGCACCATTCTTCCCCGTTTCCTCCCTATTATTACCTTGTCAACCCTTCCACACCAACCCCCCCCCCCCCCAACCTTCCACCTCCACAAATTTTCTGCAACAACTGCAGTGGTGAAGTATGACGGATTTGTGACGTACCCCAAAACCATCATGCAACCACCTCCCTTCCCATCATCTCCATCACACTTCACCAACTAGAGAGCACCTGATATACCATCTACTCATTGACGACCACCAGACAATCATTAATCAGACATTATTGGACTTTATCCTGCCAAACTGAACATTATTCCCTTCATCCTGTATCTATACGCTGTGGACAGCTTGATTGTAATCATGCCTAGTCTTTCTGCTGACTGGATAGCACGCAAACAAAAAACCTTATCACTGTACCTCGATACATGTGACAATAAAAAAAACTAATATTTCAGTCGCACCCCTCATGTTACCCGACCGTGACGTGTTGAAATTGCATCGACCCTTTGCTCAGGGCTTGAGCCTAATAATGTTTCATTTAAACTCCCTTTGCCCGTCCCAGGGTGTTGAAACCAATGCAGATCTGTTTCCAGTGTTTCCCCTGTCAAGTTGTTGTGAAGAAAGTAGTGCGGGCAACAATGTTTGAGCGGAAGATTAGCATGAAAATAGGCTCACCAAGTCCACGGCAACCCATCGATCACCCACTCACATAATCTGTGACTGGATAGCATGCAACAAAAAGCTAATCCCCATGTTGTCCCACTCCTCCATTCATCCCTGCCATACTGGGGGCAATTTAGAGGCCATTAACCGACAACAAACCGCATGCCTTTTGGATGGGTGGGAGGAGGAAAACTTGCGGTCACAGGGAGGAACATGCAAACTCTATGCAGACAGCATCTGCGGTCGGGAACGACCCACGGTCCCTAGCGCTGTGAGCAAGGGCTCTCTGCCAGCTGCGTCTCTGTGCCGCTGGTTTCAGACAAGTGCTGACATGTTTCTTGAACATGTTTACTCCGTCAGGGATCACTGAAGCCCTGGTGCTGGCAGATCCACACATCCAGATCGTTGGAAAAAAATAAGAGAATCTGCAAAATCTCCGAGTCGATCGATGACATGGAGGCCTACATGGACGCCTACACCAAGCTCACAGTGAACATATCTTGTCATTCAGTCTGACCTAAGTCTGCTCTTGTCACAAACACAATATTACTTTATTAGCCAAGTATGTTTTGCAACATACGAGGAATTTCATTTGCCAAGTCATCATACAAATAAAAAGCACGGAACACACAAAATACATTTTTAACATAACATCCACCACAGTGACTCCTCCACATTCCTCACTGTGATGGAAGCCGAAAAAGAGGTTAAATCTCTCTCTTCCCTTCATTGTTCTCCTTCTCGTGGGACCGCGATCCAGGGCCTCGAGCCCTCCATTGACGGGATGATCTTGACTCCCGTAGCCAGCGGCGTTTTTGTCCCTCCGCCTCGGGGCGATCAGCTCCTGCATCGGGTGGATGTCAGTTACCCCGTGCCAGGCGATCAACCCCACGTCGGGGCTGGTCGAGCCTCTGCGTTGTTGGAGCTCCCTGCAGTGGCAGGTTTTTATATTGTTCAAGAGATTACTCACTCTAGCCGCTAAATGAACAGCATGGTTAAGGGGAATGTCGTTTATACGCATGCGAGCTCACCGTCAGAAGACCTTCGGAGCTTCTTCACAGATAAGTCTTCAAAAACACAGTCCAAACTTCTTCCGACTCATTACTATAATCTTCATCGAACTCCAGCTTATCGCTTTAAAAAAAACGTTAGAAAACTCCTCGTGTCTCCATTACACTTCGCATGGTCGAAGGGTAAATCTTCTCCATGCTGGTCCAAAAAACTACAACTAACAACTAAGCTTCTGCGCAAGAAACCTAGCCACAAACACACCCCAAAAAAGTCATATAATCCCACCCACAATATAACGGGCAGTCTAAAATTTAAAGACACATTCCATCATCAATGACATGCAAAACAAGCCAAATGGCCACTATAACTCCCGACTAGCCTCTCCCCGAGACTGCGAGCTCTTGATGGTAATATCTGCAGACCGTGGTTGGAGCGATCCCAGGCAAGGGATCGACTCCGATGTTACGTCCATGCCCCGCGGTGGGGCTCAAGGTCAGTCCGAGGAGACCTCCAGCTCCATCGATTGGTAGGCCCCAGAGCCACCGGAGATGCGATCCTGAAAATAATCACTTCCACCGGCAAGGTAAGAAACTGAAAAAAAGTTTCCCCCGACCCCCGACCCCCCCCCCGACCCCCACACAATACAAACCGGGAGAACATTTTACACAGACTTTTAAAAACGCCTAAAACTAAAAACAAAAAAAACAGACAGACTGTTGGCGGGGCTCCAATCGTGCAGCGCCCCTAGTGGAGTGCCGCACGAACAGCTCTTCAGCCCACAATGGCCCAGAACTGCACCTGTTACTCCAACAGAGGTCTGACCAAGGTTTTACAAACTTGGAGTATCTCTCTGTGTAGAGGAAGGAACTGTAATGTTGGTTTACACCAAAGATAGACAACAAAATGCTGGAGTATAACTCAGCGGGACAGGCAGCATCTTTGAGAGAAAAGGAATTGGTGACCTTTTTTGGATTGAGACCCTTCTTCAGACTTGTTTGACACATCACCCATCCACCATCTTCTAAAGATACATCTTTGTGTTCTGAGGCTGTGCTCTGGTCCTAGACTCTCCCACGACTGAAAAATATCCTCTCATATCTTAGCGTGTTAGTTTTATTTTTATTTCTGTAACCTTGGATTATTGTTTTTCCAGACAACATCTTTGAACAGATTCT
Organism: Leucoraja erinaceus; assembly: GCF_028641065.1. NCBI lineage: Eukaryota > Metazoa > Chordata > Chondrichthyes > Rajiformes > Rajidae > Leucoraja > Leucoraja erinaceus. The sequence continues at coordinate 16,814,807 of NC_073397.1, forward strand.
GATTCTTCCAACCCTGAGCTACAAAAAGCACGAGAGATTTTGAATAACATCATTTGCCGCAAGTTGTACAAATGGATCGGGGAGACGCAGCCTGCACCAGGGACGAAAATTAAGCCGGTAATCAACAGGACAACACAGTGGCATGTGTTGAGACCTGGGTTCAATCCTGACTTCAAGTGCTGCCTATGTGGAGTTTGTATGTTCTCCCTGACACTGCGGTGTGTTTCTGTCGGGTGCTCCGGTTTCCCCTCACAACCCCGAAAACGTGCAGGTTTGCGGGTTAATCAGCCTCTGTAAAATTGCCCCTTGTATTTAGGGAGTGGATAGAAAGTGGGATAATCGTGAACTAGTTTTACTAGACCTAGGACACAGGTTTAAGGGGAGTGGGGATAGATTTTATAGGAGCCTGAGGGGTAACATTATCACACAGAGGGTGGTGGGGTGTATGAAAACAAGCTGATGGACGAAGTAGTTGACGCAGGTACTATCGCAATGTTTTAACAGGTACATGGATAGGATTGGTTTAGAGAGGATATGGGCTGAAGGGCCCAAGCTATATCTCTAAACTAAACTAAATATCCACGCAGGGCAGGTAACAGTGCAGAAATGGGTCCATTTATTCAACTAGCCTGTGCCAGTGTTTATACTACCTGTACTTGCCTGTCTCTGCTTGCTCCAGGCAGAAGACTGTGCACCTTTCCTTTAAAAACAAGGTAAACATAGTAATCAGGCGTAGTCTTTGGCCTTGCAACGCTTTGAGTCTCCTTTCCTCTTCAAGATCATGGCGGATCTGCTACCTGAGCACATTTTTTTTCCTTCACTCAATGCCCAGCAAACCTTTGTTGTGAATGAACGATGGCTGAGTGTCTGATCAGTTTGGAGAATTCCACAGATTCATCCCCTCTGAGCAAAGAAATTTCAGACAGAAATACCTTCCCCACTTATCCTGAATCTGTAGCCCCACTCGATTCCTCAACTGGACGCAACATTGTTCCTCCATCCGGCCTGTTAGAACTTTGTGGGTTTTAATCTGATCTCTCATTCATCCAAACATAAAGAATATGGGTGTAGAATGGGTGATCGATGGTTTGTGTGGACTCGGTGGGTAGAAGGGTTTTCGGGCATCATGTTATGGGAAAAATGTTTTTCAAGCTGGAAAGGGTGCAGAGAAGATTTACGAGGATGTTGCCAGGACTCGAGGGCCTGAGTTACAGGGATAGGTTGAGCAGGCTAGGGCTTTATTCCTTGGAGCGCAGGAAGGTGAGGGGCGATCTTATAGAGGTGTACAAAATCATGAGAGGAATAGATCAGGTAAAACAAGTCTTTTGCCCAGAGTAGGGGAATCGAGAACCAGATTAAGGTGAGGTGGGATAGATTTATTAGAAACCTGATAGCTGGTGGACCGAGCATCAGAAATGTGTCTAGAAATCAGTTTTCGTGACCCACGTCACCAAACTACATGAACATTTTGACAGATTTTAGATGAAATATAATTGAGAAAGGAAGTCATAACTCGTCATTGCCGATAGTTTGCACATTAATTAAACTAATTAGACAAATGAGATCGGGAAAGTAAGCGCCATCTAGTGGCCAGTGCCCATATATGACTGCATTGGAGAGCATGCAGAGTAAAAGAAGATCCCTTTGTAGACATTAGACACAAAGTTCTGGGGGTAACTCAGCAGGTCAGGCATATAATATGTTATTATACTATATATATTCAAGATAGATATATTCCTCTGATTTCCTGGAAACGGCCGCTACGGACGGCACTATGTACCCCCCACCCCACCCCCCCCCCCCCCCCCCCCACCCCGCTCCCCCCGACCCCCCCCCCCCCCCCCCGCCCGTGGAGAAGATCGCGAATCGGCCGCTTTTAATTCATATAATTTCACTATGTTAAATACATAGGCCCCGCGATCGGAGCACCTTTTCCCGGTAAGTTATCACAGGCAGCTCCGAGAGTATATAATTAAGACTTATTACTCTACAACAAGCTGGCATTAGTGAAAATGTTTAATTTACCTTGTTATTGATACATATAGTTTAGGCCCTCAACGTCATGAATGAATGAATAAGTGAATGAATGAGTGAATGTGATGAATGAATGCATGAGTGATTATGATGATGATGAATGAATGATGTATGAATGAAGGAGTGAGTGAGTGAGTGAGTGAGTGAGTGAGTGAGTGAGTGAGTGAGTGAATGAGTGAGTGTACAGCCTCCAAATCTCATTTTTTCACATTATAAAGGGTGTAATTAAATTAATTAAAGTCCATACAGATTAATTTTCATAAATTCAGACTTTAGATCTTACCTTTCAGTTTGAGTTGATTCACAAAGTTTCACAACTTTGTGTTGGAGCACCTCAGAAGGGACTTTGCTTTCAAGGCTTTCTTCCACTTCTATCCACTTAGCTGCACATTTTTCAGACTTCTAATGCTTTTCTCACAAAATTCAATTACCCGGCTGCAAGTTTCCACGGCAAAGAACCTTCATCGGTATGGTGAATAGTAGCTGTACTTCAGATGCAGTTACATCAAGGCCCTTCGCAGTGGCAACATATCTTGTCTGCTACGGCCCTGTACTAAATTGATGTTGTGATGAAGGTCAAGTAAGTAAGTAAGTAATATTTATTTATATAGCACTTTTAAACAAAATCACTTTGAACCAAAGTGCTTTACAGAGATTGATTAAATTAATTGAATAGATTAAATGTCAATAAATCCATATAAAATAAAAAGAAAAAAGACACAGAACAGTACACTATAGAAATCAACAAGAAACGTCCCCCCACAGCAGAATTCACTGTGAGGGAAGGCACTAAAAATATTCAGTTCTCCTCCTCATAGTCCACCTGAGGTCGGGGTCTATGTGTGGCCTCCTCAGCCAACCCGGTGTTTTCAGGCCCTCTTGCCGCGAAGCTGGATCATCGGCGTCGGGTCAACATTCTTCAGCGGCCTGGACTGAAGCGGCCGCTTCCTCCCCAAAGACTGCATTGTCCAAAGTTCTCAGGCCGCGCCGGTCGGACCTCCGACTCTGGCGATCTCGGATCCCAGGCTCCGCGGTGTTTTAAATCCAGTGCCGCCCGCTCGTGGCTGGACGCTCTGCAGCCGCAGCTCAACGATGTCGGAGTCGGCGGTCGGAGCTCACCGCAAGGCGACCCGGTAAGGCATCGCCCGCTCCGTGTTGGTGTCCCAGCATTTGCACCGCCGGCGAAGCTGTAGTCCCAGCAGGACACGCCACTCCAGCGCTGCTCCAGCTCGATGGTAGGCCGCACAGAGAGGACAAAGATGCGGTTCGGAGGAAACCGCATCTCCGACCAGGTAGGACTTGGATTAAGACACTATTTTGTACATTTGCATTGACTCTCAGTGACTTGTGTACAAGGACAACTAAGAGCCTTTCGACATCAACATTACACACAGTCTGTCACCATTTTAAGAACAACTAGACCAAGTGCGGACCTGTTCGGGCCCGCTCCCCCAACACTATATTCCACCAAACTGCGTGTGCGCGGCTGCCGCGTTCAACGTTGTACCGTTGTCGGCTGAAATTAAGTTAAAGTTAATAAAGTGCATAGAGGACCCGTGGAGGCGTTTGTAAAGTAGAGGGAAACTTACCCGTGGAGCCCCCGTTGTGATGCCAGGCAAGTACACGTGAAAAAAAACGCAAAAAAACACGCCACACCTCCCCTCTATCCCACCCCCCGTAATGAAATTAGCTTTTTTAAAAAATGAAACAACCCCCCTATGCAATGAAAATCATAATGTTTAAAAAAAAAGAAGAAATTCTCAATGAAACCGTGTTTTCTCTTTAAAATAACATAAACACAGTGTTAGCTGACAATGAAAACAGATTAAAACTGATTTTTTTAGAATAAAATCAATGTCAATGAAAATCGCAATTTTTTTTAATGTAAATGTAATTCGGGATCCCATTGTGACAACATTATGATGTTGAACGTGGCTGACGGGCGAGGCAAGTGGAAAAGTGGTTTTGTAAAGTGTTTTTTGTAAAGTTTAAAATGTCAATAACTTGTAAAATATAACATCAATGGAACGAAACTTGGTCAGTGCACACCCCAGGACAATGGCGAGTAAGGTGCGCCAAAAATGTTTGTGCTATCGTGTACTGTTTAGGGTATGTTTGGGAAATCACACACACACACACGTTTTAGTTTTATATAACGAAAACTCTCATATTGTTTTATATATATATTTATATATATGCTTTGATTTTAGAAAAAACGCTACCACATATGGCTGTGATTTATTGGCCATCATATTCAGAGTCCTCCGCTGCGCAGGCCCCGAGGATTTTTCCCAACGATGAGAAAGTAAAGACATTAGTGTTTTAAAAATCTGAGTTTTCTCACTCCTGTCAATCACCGCCATAAAGGTCATGCCCCTTCCAGTGGGGAGGGGACTATATGCCTGCAAGATGTCGAGGGAAAGGTCACGACTCTCTGTATGAGCTGGGAAACTACAGAACTGAGTTGTAATGTACTTGAATAAATGATTTGTTGGCCCTTAATGAAAATGAAATGAGTTGTTTGGCCTGCCCTGTGCTTGAAACTGCAATGGCAAGGGAAATGAAGTGAAAATGCAATGAGCTGTTTGGTTTGAGCCTGCCCTGTGCCTGAAACTGCAATGCAATTGGAAATGAGTTGTTTGGCCTGCCTGAACCCACTAATTTTGGCCCACAAGGCCCATATTAGCCGAGAAACCAGTCCCTTTTGCCCAAAATGCCCGTATTAGCCCAGAATGAGCATTTTGGCCCAAAAGGCCCATGCCAGGCCAGGAAAAGTCCAGTAAAAGTGCCTTTTACTGAAATCTGTTTTAAAAGAGCCCCTTCGGCCCATCTGGCCTGTAATAGCTCAGGAGTCTCTTCGGCCCATCAGTAAGTATTCCCCCTGCAAGTATTAAACCTCAGCCCAGTATTTTTCTCCCTCCTTCATTTGCTCCCTGTGAGATCCAGGCCAGGATACACGTTGACATTCCTCTGCAGAAAAAGATGAAAAATGTCTAAAATTGATTCTCCACCCTCCCCCCCTTCTCTCTCTCACAGTGTTTCTTACCTGTTTTGTGCAGAATTTCTGGCAGTTTCTGAGCTGCCAGCCCACCAGGCTGAGTGACTGAGTGACTGAGCTGCCAGCCCACCAGGCCTGAGTGACTGAACTGCCAGCCCACCAGGCTGAGTGACTGACTGCCAGCCCACCAGGCCTGAGTGACTGAGCTGCCAGTCCACCAGACCTGAGTGACTTTTCTGCCAGCCCACCAGGCCTGAGTGACTGAGCTGCCAGCCCACCAGGCACTGAGTGAGCTGCCAGCCCAAGAATCCATTCGGCCCACAATGTCCATACTAGCCCTCTGGAAACCAGTCCCTTCGGCCCACAACACCCATACTAGCGCTCCAGAAAGCCCCCCGACTGGCCACCAATATTGGAATTTGTGTAGAGGTGGAATATTGTGCTGGGGGACCAGCCCTCCCGTGTGCGATATATTGGGAGCAAAGAGGTCCTTCTGCATTTGTATAGGGCCCCTAGTGAGACCACACCTGGAGAATTGTGTGCAGTTTTGGTCCCCTAATGGCAGGACTGCCATATACTGAGAGGATGGCGTGGCTGGGCTTGTATTCTCTGGAGTTTAGAAGCGTTAGAAGGGATCATATTGAAACATAAGATTATTAAGGGTTAGGACACGCTAGAGACGGGAAACGTGTTCCCAATGTTGGAGGAGTCCAGAACCAGGAGCCACAGTTTAAGAATAAGGGGTAAGCCATTTATAACTGAGATGAGGAAACACTTTTTCAAGTCAAGAGAGTTTTATTGTCATGTGTCCCAGATAGGACAATGAAATTCTTACTTGCTGCACAACAGAATATGTAAACATAATACAGAACAGGAGATAAAAGTTCAGGGTGTCTATATACCATAGACCATACATATTCGCACAGAGATCTGTGAGTCTGTGAAATTCTCTGTCTCAGAGGTCAGTGGAGGCCGGTTCTCTGGATATTTTCAAGAGAGTGCTGGATAGGGCTCTTAAAGATAGTGGAGTCAGATATGGGGAGAAGGCAGGAGCGGGGTACTGATTGGGGATGATCAGCCATGATCACATTGGCTCAAAATGCCGAATGACCTACTCCTGCACCTATTGTTTATTGTATATATAACTAAATATATATATAGATATATAGAGATATAGATATATAGATATACAGATAGATAGATAGATAGATAGATAGATAGATAGATAGATAGATAGATAGATAGATAGATAGATAGATAGATAGATAGATAGATAGACAGACAGACAGACAACTTCTATGCTTTCTGTTTCAGGAGGAGACTGAGAAGTTGGCTGGTGAGATGGCTGCAGCTGGCCCATCGACACATCAACTCTGTGCAAAAGATCTTATTGTAAATGTGAGTAATGGATGTTAAGGATGTGTCGGGCATTCTCCCTACAGTGGCAGATAATCCCATTGAGAGATGCAACATAGAAAAAAAAGCATGGAAATTGGTTATTAAACACGACAAGCTCCATCTAATCTATGATTACGCAACAAGATGGCGTCACGTGGTGGGGGTGACCTGTTGCGGGAGGGGGTGAGCGAGCAACATGAAGGCGGCTCCTCAGCCTGCAAATTCCTGCTGGTTTAACCCCACCCTTTCCCCCTTGACACCGTGTTTCTTCCCTCCCGGCCTTGGGTTAAAATTTATACCCCTCTCTCGGTTATTTTGGACAATCGGCAATAATGGAGTTGTATATATAAGTGGAAGATAGACACAAAATGCTGGAGTAACTCAGCGGGTCAGGCAGCATCTCTGGAGAAAAGAAATGGGTGATGTTTTGGGTGGAGACCCTTCTTCAGATTGAGTCAGGGGAAAGGGAAATGACTGACACTCAGTCCAAAGAAGGGTCTCGACCCAGAAACGTCACCTATTCCTTTACTCCAGAGATTCAGATTCAGATTCCATTTTAATTGTCATTGTCAGTATACAGTACAGAGACAACGAAATGCATTTAGCATCTTCCTGGAAGAGCGACATAGCAAACGATTTGAATAAATAATAATAATAATAATAAGTGTCCGGGGGGCGGGGGGGGGTGGTGATTGGCAGTCTGATTGTGGAGTAGAGTGACAGCCGCCGGAAAGAAGCTGTTCCTCGACCTGCTGGTTCGGCAACGGAGAGACCTGTAGCGCCTCCCGGATGGTAGGAGGGTAAACAGTCCATGGTTGGGGTGAGAGCAGTCCTTGGCGATGCTGAGCGCCCTCCGCAGACAGCGCTTGCTTTGGACAGACTCAATGGAGGGGAGCGAGGAACCGGTGATGCGTTGGGCAATTTTCACCACCCTCTGCAATGCCTTCCGGTCGGAGACAGAGCAGTTGCCATACCATATTGTGATGCAGTTGGTAAGGATGCTCTCGATGGTGCAGCGGTAGAAGTTCACCAGGATCTGAGGAGACAGATGAACCTTCTTCAGTCTCCTCAGGAAGAAGAGACGCTGATGAGCCTTCTTGATCAGAGTAGAGGTATTGTGGGTCCAAGAGAGGTCATCGGAGATGTTGACTCCCAGGAACCTGAAGCTAGAAACACGTTCCACCTCCGTCCCGTTAATGTGGTTGGGGGTGTGCGTGCCGCCTCTGGACTTCCTGAAGTCTACAATGAGCTCCTTGGTCTTCTTGGAGTTAAGGGCCAGGTTGTTTTCAGCGCACCATGCTGCTAAGTGCTGGACCTCCTCCCTGTAGGCCAGCTCATCGTTGTTGCTGATGAGGCCAATCACCGTTGTATCATCTGCATACTTGATGATGGTGTTAGTACCATGTACAGGTGTGCAGTCATAGGTGAAGAGGGAGTAGAGGAGGGGGCTCAGCACACAGCCCTGTGGAACGCCGGTGTTCAGGGTGAGGGTTGAAGAGGTGTGCTTGTCTAACCTCACAGACTGGGGTCTGTTGGTTAGAAAGTCCAGTATCCAGTTGCAGAGGGAGGGGTCGATGCCCAGGTTACCGAGTTTGGTGATCAGTTTTGATGGTATAATGGTGTTGAATGCTGAGCTGCAATCGATGAACAGCATTCTTACGTAAGTGTCTCTGTTGTCGAGGTGGGAGAGGGCAGAGTGAAGTGCCGTTGAGATGGCATCCTCCGTACTCCTGTTCTTGCGGTAGGCAAACTGATAGGGATCCAGTGTGGGGGGTAGGCAGCTTTTGAGGTGTGCCAGGACCAGCCTCTCGAAGCACTTGGGGGTAAGAGCAACTGGGCGGAAGTCGTTGAGGCTTGCCGCAGTGGAGTGTTTTGGCACTGGCACGATGGAGGTGGTTTTAAGGCAAGTGGGGACAAACAGGTTGCTTGGGCAAGTGACAGGTTGACTTGGGCAAGTGACAGGTTGACTTGGGCAAGTGACAGAGGTGACAGATGCTGTCTGACCCGCTGAGTTACTCCAGCTTTTTGTGTCTATCTTCGGTTGCAATCAGCGTCTGCAGTTCTGTATGTATTTGTGTGTGTATCTCTCCCCCTCTCCTCTCTCTCCGCCTCTCCTCTCTCTCCCCTCCTCTCCCCTCTACTCTCTCTCCCCCCCTCCCCTCCCTCCCTCCCTCCCTCCCTCCCTCTTCCTCCTCCCACCCTCTGCCCCCCTCTCCCCACTACCCTCCTCCACCTCCCTTCTCCCCCCTCCTCTCTACCCCTTCTCCCCCTCCCTCCCCACGCCCTACCCCTCTCTCCCCATCCCCCGCTCTCTCTCCCTTCCCTCCTTGCCTCCCCTCCCCAATCTCTCCCCCATCTCCACCTCCTCTCTCCTGCCCTCTCCTCCCCTCTCTCCTCCCCTCTCTCCTCCCCCTCCTCACCCCTCTCTCTGCCCCTCTCCATCTCCCCCTCTCCTCACCCCTCTCCCCATCTCCCCCCTCCACCCTCCCCTCCCCTCCCCATCTCCTCCTCCTTCCTCCCTCCTCCCCCCCTCCCCCCTCTCTCCGCCCCTCCTCCTCCCCGCTCTCCTTCCACTCCCCCTCCCATCTCTCCCTTCTCCCCTCCTCCAACTTCTTTCTCCCCTCTGCCAACCCCCCTCTACATCTTCTGATATAATCTTTTTTACATCTTCTGGTAGAAATTTTCCTTATGATTTAAAAAATCAAATCCTCTATAAATTTGGTCAATTATTTCCTGAGATATTTACTAAAATTTATAACCAAACTGACATTTAAAAAAAATATTAAGGTAGTCCAGCTGCTGACCTCACAATGCCTTTGCACCTGGCCCAACAGCCGCCTGGCCCCGCCCCCCACCTGCCTCCTGGCCCCACACCCAAACCCCGCCTCCCCAGCCTGCCAGGTTGTTCATTCCATTGTTTTTCATTGAATTGAATTGAATTATTTCTCACTTAACATCACAAATTCTTAACATTAACTTTAAATTTCAAAGTCAGTTTAAACAAAAATAATTTGCTGTCTTTATTGACAACTTGACAACCACCCCACCCGCTGAGTGTGTGTGTGTATGGGGGGGGGAGGTGGTTAGTGTGTGTGTGACGCTGCATGCACCTCCCCAGAATCCCATAGAGCTGCCAACAGCTTTCGTGCATGAGACGCGCACGCTTCATTTCCAGAATATTCTGAACTCGTGACGCATGGTTGCATTTCGCTCTCTCTGTCTCTCCCCCCCCCCTCTCTCTCTCCATCTTTCTCTCTTCCCCATCTCTCTCTCTCTCTCTCTCTCTCTCTCTCTCTCTCTCTCTATCTCGGTCAATCCTCGCTCACGGCGCTATATTTCTGTCTGCCCCGCCCTCCTCACTCTCTCTCTCTCCCCTCTCTCTCTGTACCTGCTCTATCTCTCCCTCAGCTCTCTCCCCCTCTCTCTCTCTCCCTCTCTCTCTCTCTCCCCCCTCTCTCTCGCTCTCCCCCCCCTCGCTCTCTCTCCCCCTCTCTCTCTCTCCTCCCTTCTCTCTCTCTCCTCCCATCCCTCTCCCCTCCTTCCCCCTCTCCCACCCTCCCTCTCTCTCCCCTCTGTCTTTAGCCCTTCTTTCTCTGTCCATCTGTGTCTCTCCCCCTTCTCCCTCTGCCCTTACTCTCTACCCCCCCCCCCCCTCCCTCTCCAGCCGCGCCCGCGGGTTGGGGGCTATGCGTCAGTGGATAGAGAGGTTATGGGTTAAAAGGAGCAAATTAATTATATTAATATAATATCAAGAGGGGTAATTAGCATGTGTGTGGGGGTAGTTAGTGTGTTTGTGGGGGTGGTTGGTGTGTGTGACACCGCGTTTGGGGGGACAGTCCCAACTGGTCTGCACTTGGTCTCGTGTGACAATAAAACCCTCTTGACTGTTGAGCTCCATGGAAATTATTTTGATTCTTCTTTCATCGCCATCAACTCTCCGCAGCCTTTCCAGTTTGTATCGCTCTCCTCCTACCCACTAAGACCAATTTACAGTTGCCAATCAATCCACATGTCATGGTGATGAGGGAGCATAGCAGTACATCGGGGGTAACCCTTATTTCTAAACAGTTATTTAGCAGGTTTACTAGCAGACCTGTGAAAGATGTAATGGAAGTACAAATCATTTAATTGCCAGACTGTTGCACTGATTTCCTCCCTCATCCAAATGACGAGTTAATTGGCCGCTGTAAATTGCCGGCAGTGGGTCAAGTTTTCCCGACTGAATGAATGTATTTAATATTCTGCACTCTAGGTGGTGCGTATGGACTACGGCATGAAGGAGAAGAATCCCATTGACGAGATGTGGTTCTACCGCAAGACTGATCCCAACAAGGCCATCAAAATCCCCAAGGGACAGGTACGTTTTCCAGGCCCGCGGTGGAAACATATCCTTTATCTGAAGCTGTACGTAAACATCTCCCTCAAGCTGTGCATGGGCCAACACTGGGGATATAACTTTAATGTTTAATTTTAGAGATACGCTGTTGCAACAGGTCCTGTGGCTCATCGAGTCCACGCTGACCAACAATTACCCGTTCGATGTCCTACACACTGGGGGTAAATTATGGACGCCAATTATCCTACAAACCCACATGGCTTTGGAGTGTGGGAGGAAACGGGAGCACCTGGAGAAAACCCACGTGGTCACAGTGAGAATGTGCAAATTCCATACAGACAGCACCCGTAGCCAGGATCGAACCCGGGTCTCTGGTGCTGTAAGGCAGCAATTCAACCTCTGCAACACCGTGCCGCCCTCAACTGACTGTGTTGCTCAGAGGCTGCCAAGGGCGCCCATCACTGCCTTGCCCTTTGCTTTGGGTTTGGATACCATGCCTACTGTCAAGGTCTAAGCTGGGATCCAACTATCACCTCGGTGTGACTTGGAACTGGACCTTAGTCCAATGGGGTAGAGGGCCTGTTATGATTTGGTCGTCTTTGCAGGAGAGGTTAGAGAGGCTGGACTTGTATCTATTGGAGCTTAGAGTAAGAGGAACTCTACAGAAACTAGAAGGGTCTCGAATCGACTCCATGTTCCGGTAGGCGGCGCGACTCTCGTCAGCAGCGGCCTCTGCAGTCTGTCCGCGTTTTATTATTTTCTGTCTGTGTTTTAATGTAGTTTTTGTTATTTTTTGTTGGGGTGTGTGTGTGGGAGGGTGGGAGGGGGGTGAAACTTATTAAATCTCTCCCTGCATGGGAGACCCGACCTTTTCTCGTCGGGTTTCCGTTATCGTTGGGGCTGCAACGAGGAGCGACCTCCAACAAGAAGAGACCGGGGACTCTGGTGCCGACGACTCACCGTCGCCGTCGCGGGGCTGGCCGAGTCCGAAGTGGGTGGAGCGGTGGAGGAGCGCTGCTGCTGCTGCTGCTGCTGCGGCCCGACCGGAGAGTCGGAGGCTTCAACGGCAGGTCTGTGGACGGCGGCACCGGGAGCCCGCGGGTCCCTGGAGGGAGACCGCTTTTCGGGGCTCTCGCAACGGCGACTTCCCCCGCCCGAGTTGCGGGGTCGAAGAGCTCCTGGTGCGGGGCCTACATCACTGCCCCGCGCGGCTTGGAATGGCCGCGGGACTCTGCGAGCGCACGCCGGGGGCTCTAACAACTAGACCCGGTGTGCGACCTCGCACCACCCGGCGTGGCTTTAATGGCCGCGGGACAATCGCCATTGCCAGCCGGGGGCTTTGACTTTGACTCTGACATGGGGGGGGGGGGAGAGTGCAGTGGAGAGATAAGTTTTTTTGGCCTTCCATCACAGCAATGTGATGGATGTTTATGTAAATTATGTTGTGTCTTGGGTCTATGTGTTTGTAATGTATGGCTGCAGAAACGGCATTTCGTTTGGACATCATGGGGTCCAAATGACAATTAAATGTATCTTGTCTTGTCATGTTCTCCAGAGATATTGCCTGACCTGCTGAGTTACTCCAGTACTTTGTGTCCCTCTGAAACTCTTCAGAACATGCATGGTATTGGCAGGATTGTGGTTTCCTTGTATAAATCTTATCTTCAAGAATATTAATATAAAATGGTCACCTGGTCATTAGTTGACATGAGAGCAGAGAGGTGTAGATAGATACTTGTTACGTTAAATTGTGAAGTTACAACAAATCAGCCACAATCTTATTGAGTTGTGCAGATGGCGCGAGGGGATGAATGGCCATCTACATTGCTCGCACTGTTTGGCTCCTTGTGGTTGTGGGTTGTTGGGAAGACCCAGCAGGAAGAGGCCCTACAGTAGCCTGGGGCTTGCCTGGTTTGGAAACCGCTCGGGCAAGTGGACCGGACTTTGGACTTTTTGTAAATGGCGCCAAAATATGGCAACTCATGCATGAGTGATTTATGCAAAAATAATTTTATTGTGCACATCCAGGTATCTCAGATGCTTCCGGAGAGATTCACAGAGCAGCTGATCCAAGTCTCCTGCAAGAAGACTGACGACCAGAGTGTGCAGGCCGCCCAGAAGCTCTTTGTCCAGTGGTGCATCAACAGGAACTTTACCAAACCAAGGGTAGGGAGAGGATGATGCTTCCATTTGCAGTAACAGTTTCTGCATCCTTCCTTGGCTATTTTGTACTCCTGGGACATTACTGCATAACTTTGGCCCACCGTGTCTGTGCCGAACAAGATGCCAATTTAAACTGATCCCATCTGCCTGCACGTGACCCATATCCCTCCATTCCTGACCCATGTGCCTCCATTCCTTATACATTTGCATCTATCTTTGGGGTAAACCAGCATCTGCATTTCTTTATTTCTGCATTCCCTCCATCACTTCTGTTCATGTGCCTGTCTCAATGCCACTTAATCGTCACTATCAAATCTGCTTCCACCAATAACGTTGTTGATAAGAACCAGTTCCTCATTGCCTTCATACAGGAATCATAAAATTGTTAGAGATCGCAGATCCATCAAGTCTGTGCTGAGTCCTAATAATGTAATTCCATAAAGGACAAATATTCTGTTGGTGGAACATAGGTGACTTTTCGGATCAGGGCCCTTCTTCAAAATTCACCTACCCATGTCTTCCTGAGATGCTGCTGACCCGCTGAGTCACTCCACCACATCTGCAGTTCCTTGTGTCTAGGTTGGATCGGACCATGGTTGATGGATGACATGGGTGTGGTTTTTAACGATGTGTGACAGGAAGGGACGTTTTTCTCTATCAAAAAAAAGGAGACAAAGTGCTGGAGTAACTCAGCGGGTCCGGCAGCATCTCTGTAGAACATGTATAGGCGACGTTTCGGGTCGGGGCCTTCTTCGTACATTAGTGGCGGGGGGGTGAGAAAACTAGGAGAGAGGAGGGACAGGATAAAGCGTGGCAGGTAATAGGTGGACATAGGTGAGGGGGTTATTTGATAGGCATATGCTTGGAGCAAAGGCCAGAGAATACAACAGGTGTGAGACAGAAGGATTGAAGAGATGCGAATTGTGAAGCCAGAGGAAGGAATATGGGTGGAAGTGGAGAAATAGGTGCGAGTTCAGAAAGGGCACTTGGGAGGGGATGAGGGGAAGAAACGGGGGAGGGGTGTAGTGTGGGGGAGAAAGGAAGGAGTGGGGGCTCGTTAGAGGTTACCTAAAATTGGAGAATTCAATGTTTCAACCATCTTCCTGTGAAACCTCCCCTTCACCCGTGTTCACCTATTACCTGCTGTTTTTCCCAGCCTTTCTTCTCCTCACAGCTTTCTTTCTCCCCCCCCCCCCCCCCCCCCCCCCCCCCCACCGATCCCCCACAATCAGTGGGTCCTGAACCAAAACATCACCTATTCATGTTCTCCAGAGATGCTGCCTGACCTGCTGCACCTCCAGCACATTGTGTCATTTTTGTACACCAGCTTCTTCAGCTCCTTGTATCTGCACAGAAATATTTATAGACACACTCATTTATTCCAGATTGGCTCTTGTTGTTAACTCATAAGGCACATGGAAGAAGAGTCCTGACCCAAAACTTCAACTGTCCATGTTCTCCAGAGACGCTGCCTGACCCACTGAGTTACTCTGGCACTTTGGGTCCTTTTGTAAATCAGCATCTGTAGTTCCTTTTTTCATACATTTTGAAGTTTTCCTCTAGCCATTTAACGTATGAATTTTAAATAGGCTGATAATGATTTTCCTATCCCTCCTACAAGGTGGTGAACTAGTGTATGTTTGTTCCTCCCTACAGGATGGGGATATAGACGATATAGACACCACTATAGTCTGAATGGAACAGCGGCAATGGTGACAGCGATGACTCCAATCCCACAGAAGAGCTTCAGTCTTCTCGTCGGGCAAACAGCTGTAACTACGACAACGCTTTTTCAGTAGGAATGTGGGAATTTTCTGTGAATCCTGGATCTTTTTTCTCCCTGCAGCCCCTGCGATGGTATAATCTCCTAGCTTCTTTGATTCTTTTCCAATTAAATCTTCCACACAAATGTTGGAAGAGTGCGAATTGTGCTCACACCAAAAGATACAGCTTTATTTTACCCAACTGATTGTAATGACTCTGGATACCTCTGGCCAAATGGCAACTAAATCACAGGAACGGGACTGTATGTGTTACGTCGAGGCAATGGGCTTTGAATTTCTACAAAGGATCACTATGCCCAGTGATTCCTGCTTGCAGGAATAATGCCTTTACAGGCTGGGAAGGAACACGTCACCGTTTTGCCTTTTTATCATGGAAAAAAAAGTTGTGCGAGTGTGATGGACATATATGCTTGTAACTATACACTTTATTGCTTCGAGGGATTATGGTTGGTACCATGAATGTTATGCTGCTTAAAATATTATTACTTCAGTCCACAGTTTAACATACAGGCACCTCGCATTTTATGTGGGGAATATGTGCTTGAAAAGCAGCGTGTAATTCAAAGACACATAAATGAAACATATACTCGACTACACGGTCAGCAGTAAATTTGAGGTGCATTATTCCAAAAATACCAGTGTGTAAACCAAGCTTTGGTATTAAGGACACCAGCACGTTATTTCAAAACCCCATAAATCAATCATGCTTAAAGCGTGAGGTGCCTATATATTAATACAAACTTAAAACAATATTCAACTCAACAGAAATGTTGGGGGAAATCACCTTTGTCTACAGTGCAGGATAAAGACCCAAATAGAGAGAGGCTGATTGCAGTGGGGTTTCCCCAGTATAGTTGACTTGCTGCTGCCTAATACATGAATGTTGCTATGGGAGACTGGGACCAGTAATGGTGGTCCAGATCCTAGCATTAGATACCTCTCTACTGTGGCAAGTCTTGTCACTATCCTACTTGGTGCTGTGTGTCCATTTGAATCGCACTACATGAGTCAGGGCAGATAGATAGAATCAAGGTTTGATTAAACAATCACTTTCAGGGCTCCTTTTTGCTATGCCACTTTTTAATGATATTAGGTGGAAAGACCTACTTTTAGCATGACATGGTGTACTCAGGGGATTTTTAATATGCTGACTTTGCAATAAAGAAGTCAGTGCACTAAACATATTTTATGCAAATTGCTTCACCCTAAGTGTAGGGTTGAAAATTGTAAGTATTTTAAAACATGGCTTTTATACAATTTCAATCGGTTGAAAGTTGAACTACATTTATTTTTCTCCTCCCACTTTTGTTTTGATCCAAACTGATAGTTGGAACAAGATCAATGCTTGCAGGGTGTTCAACTATTGATTCATGATCAATAATGGAGGTTTTTTTATTCAATGTGTCTTTATTTTAGTTTAGTTTGGAGATTCAGCATGGCAGTGGGTTGGAAAGTTAATTATCCCAGTGTGTAGGAAGTGGATGGAAAAGTGGGATAACATAGAACGAGTGTGAATATGTGATCATTGTGGACTCGGTGGGCCAAAGGGCCTATATCCACACTGCGTCTTGCAATCAAAATGTTTTGTTTAAACCTGGTTCCAAGTGGGAGAAAGGAGAATGTTTTGACTGACTAGTGCAAGAACTCTGTGGGTGGAATGAATGTTAGCACGTTAGGTTTGAACACTATACTGGCTCACTGGATAAAACCATGTGGAGCACGTGATTCATTAAAGAGCACATGCTCTGGTACTTGCTGAGGTTCTAGTATCGACCTCCTCCTCAAATTGCCTGAGGATTTTAAATGCACTATATAACTATTTACTCAAACATAGGTGTTCTTCTAGTTTGTGAAAACCAGCTGAAGTTGGCTTTTATCGAGGAGGTTCAGCGAGAGAGATGCAACAGTGTGTTTACTCTGCCTGTCTCAGTTTATTGTAGGGGATGGGGAAGTAATATCTCTGGTTGAAACCTTGTGAGATATATTTGCATTGTCGGGATATCTCAGGGAGGGTCCCATTTACCCTTGTTATTACTGATCTCTTTATAACTCCACAGGTCTTCCATAACATATTGATTTTCTTCCTCTGCCTCCGTGCCTTTTTCTGTGCAAAAGAGTCCTCACCACCCAGTGACGACTCATTTTTCTGTCTTCACTGGTCCCCTTCCTCTTGGACCTCCCCGGATGGCCTTCTGTCCTCTTTAGACCTTTACATAGCCTGACCCGCTGAGTTACTCCAGCATTTTGTGACTATCTTTATAACTTATTTTGGTTATAGTGGACGGAGTGTCCCCACAGTAATCAGATACCACTGTCTCTGTAGGAACACAGGCTGCCAGTTACAGTGTGAGATAACATTGACAAGCAATTGCTTCAACCAGCCTTTTGTATTTTTACCTTGCAGTAACTAAAATATATTTTTAGCTGTTAAAAAGAACTTTGTATTTGAAAACAACTTGCTGTTTTACAGAGTGACTAGGTGGTTGAAGCAAATCCCTTACTTAGTTATAGAGGACAATCGGCAATAATGGACACCATTCTCCTCCCCTGTGGTCCGCTATAATGAGGGTTGTCTGTACGATGTACAAGGTTTTACCATTGTACAACTGAATGCTTTATTTTCTTTCCTTCATTTTGTGGAACAGTGGGAAATATATCCTGATCGACCTTGGATGACATCCATCAGTCCTGTTTTCTGGAGTCCCCTTCTTCACTGCCCCCATGCCCCTCCACCTAATCCACCCTCTGCCTTTACACTCTTCTTCATTCCTTATCTGACACCTTTGTCTTCTTTTCATCTCTTGCCTTTGTCACTTACACCATCCAGCTACCAAACAAACTTCCCTCACCTGAGTAGCTTACAACCTAATGGTTCTGCCCCCAACTCTCAGTTTCCTCCTCCCTATGACTGACAATCAGTCTGAAGAAGGGTCCCGACTTACACCGTGGTCCCGACCCAAAGTCCATGTTCTCCAAAGATGCTGTCTGACCCGCTGAGTTACTCCAACACTTTATGTTCTACTCCCTCTGGAGTACTTTATTTGACTGAGGTTTGCGGGGTCATTTAATAGTTTATGGCATTTTATTTGTCACAATGCAATATGGTAATCTTTTCTTACTTAAACTGTATGCAGATATCGTGAAAGGTTGTGGAATATCAATAAAATTGCATTTATCTGCTCATTACCATGTCATTTTGAGAACTTATTGTGTGCAATTTATCTGGGATATTTGCATTATAGCAGTGATTACATTAAAAGTTCCTTAACACAATCAGACTAAGTGCTCTGTTACAAAGGACAGAATACTGGAATTTATTTTTCCCCTCTTGACCATCATTAATGTCTGGCGTTCTTTACCTTGACATCTGTGAAGGTTGAGTCATTCGATATATTCATGTCATAGGAGCAGAATTAGGCCATTCAGCCCATTGAGTCTACTCTGCCATTCAATCGTGGCTGATCTATCTTCAGGCATGAGAGAGGAATAAACTGAAAAAAAGAGGAAGAGAGACGGAGCATCGCCTCCTGGAAGGATTGCAAGGTGCAACGCCACTGGCGGGTGTAAAAGGGGCAGCTTTATGCAGATTTGTTTTGATAATTGTATCTTGCAATGACAGTTTTCTTGCCTGTTTACCCTTAATTTCTCGCAGGGCCTCCCCCACTCACAGGGAATCCTTCACTGCTCACACTCACAGTGACCTCCCCTCCTTACCTTTTCTCACACAGGGACTCCCTCACTGCTCACATACACACAGAGAACCCCCTCACTGCTCACTGCTCACACTCACGGACGTCCCATTACCTTCACTCACACTCACAGAGACTCTCCCCTCTGATCACCAGGGCTCACACTCCCTCTACTTGCTTTAAAACGCTTATTGACACCCACAAGGCCCCGGCCCTGCAGTCGCGCCCCGGCCGCTCCCAGCCCAGTGCCCACTCTCCCGCTGCACAAGGCCCCGGGGCCACCGCTAACCAAAGATCATAGAGCGGAGCAAGATACTCCACTCCTACGTAATCCAACGCACTGAGGTGTAGTACGTAACGGAGCGTCACGGCCGCCATTGTCAATGCAAAACGCGACTTCCGTTATGCCTCTCGCAGTGTAATCCAAAGATCCTATAGCTTGCTCTACCAACTTTGGAGTAATCAGTGTTTAAGAAGGAACTGCAGATGCTGGAAAATCGAAGGTAGACAAAAGTGCTGGGAAAACTCAGTGGGTGCAGCAGCATCTATGGAGCGAAGGAAATAGGCAACGTTTTGGGCCGAAACCCTTCTTCAGTGTGTGATTTAGCTCATCTATCACTTCACATATTTTAGTTAATTTTATTGTAAATGTTTTCCCCCTGTTTTTGCCCATTTCCCTCCCATCCTTCCACCCCAGCCCCCTCCTTTGCGGTTTCCCTTGCATTGTATCGTGCAGTTTCTATTGTATTGCTTTAACACACACTGCGCACAAAATTAAATTTAACATATATAAATATATGAATGTGTGTTTGTGTGTGTGCCTGTGTGAGAGGCAAGTTAGAAATTAATAGATAAAGTTCCTTCTCATGGATCAGAAGCAACTTTGATTTAAAGCAATACTATTTCTCTCTTTATCTTATTTGTCAGATGATGTACATAAACCACAAAGGCAATTACAGGTATATTTGTAATTATATACATATAAATATATGTGCACACATATATAAATATATATATTTACAAAGTTACACACAAAAATGACATATGGGGTCAAATTTCAAATTCCTTATCAAGCACTTTATTGGGTTCATGACTAACATAGTATCAACAACAAATATAAGAAAAGATAGCACATTGATGGCAAGTTTCCTAAAATGGCATCAGAATACACAAATACATTTTGTGTGACAGTTGTCACAAAGAGACCTGGTTGACACAGTAAGTGCATGTATTTCTTATTCCATTCTATGTTGATGAATACCACATGAAACAATAAAATTGTAAACACCATTTCCACTTCATTCACTGATCATGTAGTAGAATACTGCATCCATCTGAGTGGATACTGCATGTGATCTAAATTGTACATTACCTTATGGATCTGAGTGACAGATGACCGATGAGACAGTGTGTTGCCAAATTGAAGATTGGCTCAGTTTCTTAGTTTTGATGACAATGTACATTTTATGTACAAAATGTGATATAGATGTATATATACACATCAAACTCAAACATTTAGGCTGTGGACCGAGCATCAAAAATGTGTCTAGAAATCAGTTTTCGTGACCCGTCACCAAATTTTCCACAGATTTAGATGAAATATAATTGAGAAGGAAGTCATAACTCGTCATTGCCGAAAGTTGCACATTAATTAATTAAACTAATTAGAAAATGCGATCGGGAACGTAAGCGCCATCTAGTGGCCAATGCCCATATTACACCATGGGCAGCCTATTTCCGTGTTGCAGTCCATTTAAACTATTATTATACTTATATATATATATATATTAATGGCAGGGGAGACCGTCCCCTGTGGAGGGTCCGGCAGAGGCTACAAAAAAAAACATCTCATAGTCATTAAGTCTGCATGGACTTCAATTCAGAACATTTCAACCTCTTCTTAATGTTAATGAGAATAACACTTACTACCATAGATAAATTAGTTAAATTTCTATGTTTCACATACACCAATTCATTTCTACATAAACATCAGCCATTTCTTACCATTTCTTACTCCAATGGCAGCCTATAAAGTGCAATGAATATTCCTTCGTTTTTCTCCCGTGGTCGGGGCCTGGAAACGGCCGCTACAGACGGCACTATGTACAGCCTCCCGCCCGCGGAGATGATCCGCGACTCCGCGTTCGCGAATCGGCCACCTTTTAATTGAGACCGCGGCTTCACTATGTTAAGCGATAGGAGCACTTTTTCCCGGTAAGTTATCGCAGGCAGCTCCGAGATTAGATGGTTAAGTCTTATTACTCTACAACAAGCTGGCATTAGTGAAAATGTTTAATTTGCCTTGTTATTGATACATACAGTTTATGCCCTTAACTTCATGCATGAATGAATAAGTGAATGAATGAATTAGTGAATGCATGTGTGAATGAATGAATGAGTGAATGCTTGAGTGAATGAATGAAGGGAGGAATGAATGAATGAATGAGTGAGTGAGTGAATGAGTAAATGTACAGCCTCCAAATCTCATTTTTTCACATTATAAAGGGTGTAATTAAACTAATTAAAGTCCATACAGATTAATTTTCATAAATTCAGACTTTAGATCTTACCTTTCAGTTTGAGTTGATTCACAAAGTTTGATTGTAGCACCTCAGCAGGGACTTTGCTTTCAAGACTTTCTTCCATTTCTATCCACTTAGCTGCATATTCTTCAGACTTCTTAATGCTTTTCTCACTAAATTCAATTACCCTGCTGCAAGTTTCCACGACATGTATTCCACAGAACTTTCATCTGAATCTCCAGTAAAACAGGTATCAGTAGAGGCACCCTCAGCTATGATGTGTGCTAGCCTGAAGCAAAGCGCGTGATTGGCCAACTGGCAAACAACTCAACGTTAAACGTGGGTTACACAGAAAAGCTGGAGAAACTCAGCGGGTGCAGCAGCATCTATGGAGCGAAGGAAATAGGCAACGTTTCGGGCCGAAACCCTTCTTCAGACCGCCGAAACGTTGCCTATTTCCTTCGCTCCATAGATGCTGCTGCACCCGCTGAGTTTCTCCAGCTTTTCTGTGTAACCTTCGATTCTCCAGCATCTGCAGTTCCCTCTTTAACAACGTTAAACGTGCTTTGATTGGAATAAAAATACCCAAAATCTTTCCGTTTTTTCTCTAAATTAATAAAAATGTGCAAGTCTTGTTCATGACGAGTTTCAGCGGTGATTTATATAATTTCTTTACACAATATGTGAAAATTTCATGTAGTTTGGTGACTTGGGTCACGAAACACTGGAAATAAGCTCCTCGTCCCACAGCCTAATACTATCACCAATATGAGAGCAGTCCTGATATACCATCTACCTCATTGAAGACCCTCAGACAATCATTAATCGGACGTTACTGGACTTTATCCTGCACTGACCATTATTCCCTTCATCCTGTATCTATACGCTGTGGACGGCTTGATTGTAATCATGTATAGTCTTTCAGCTGACTGGATAGCACGCAACAAAAAACCTTATCACTGTACCTCGATACATGTGACAATAAACCAAACTAATATTTCAGTCGCACCCTCATGTTACCGGACCGTGACGTGTTGACATTGCATCGACCCTTTGCTCAGGGCTTGAGCCTAATAATGTTTCTTTTAAACTTCCTTTGCCCTGTCCCAAGGGTGTTGAAACCAATGCAGATCTGTTTCCAGTGTTTTCCCTGTCAAGTTGTTGTGAAGAAGTAGTGCGGGCAACAATGTTTGAGCGGAAGATGCAGCATGAAAATAGGCTCACCAAGTCCACGGCAACCATCGATCACCCACTCACATAATCTGTGACTGGATAGCACGTAACAAAAAGCTAATCCCCATGTTGTCCCACTCCTCCATTCATCCCTGCATACTGGGGGGCAATTTAGAGGCCAATTTTACTTCGGAGTCACGTGAGTGATTCCGTGAAGACCCCAGCTCCAGTGCGCATGCGGCATAATCGCACAGCGTGCAGAACGCGGCCACCGGGAGTCGGGCGCTCCCGCATCCAAGGACGTGAGGTAAGTACTTACCTTAATCGGGCCTTGTGGTTTTTGCTCCAGGGGGAGCAAAGTGAGGCATGGTGAGCGGGCCCCGTTTCGACTCCAGCGTGGGGCCGACAGTGACGGGGAAAAGGCGCTACCCGGACCGCAAACGCTGCGGACCGCTGCAAGGAGCTGCGCTAATGCCGGTCCGCTGAACAGCTGTTTGGTAACAGCAGCGGACCGGCGGGAAATTTAAAAACCCGACCGGCAGCCCTGCAGACTCCTGACAAGGAGAATCGCCTCCCGGGAACCGCCACAATGCCGCCTGGAAAACGGCAGGCAGCCTCTACATACAGGTAAGGGGAAAATCTTCCCCATTTACAGGTTCTACAACTTCCTCCAAAACTGGCACAGGTTGAAGACAGCAAGAATAGTGTATCTGTCTCCCCAAGCCAGAGGAGGTCATGGAATTTACCTCCAGGAGAAAAGGGGCACTGGCTGAATGCCAAGGGAGCTGACTCCTACCCCAGCGCTATTGCACTAGCCATCTCCCTTGTCGAGGGATTGATGCAACAGCGGAGTTTCAGCTATGCCTCCTCCAATTTAGCGCACCCCTTTTGCTCCCTTTTTAGAGGCTAGCTAAGGAGGCCAGGGCTGGGCTGGCTTAAGCGCTGGGCAGGCGGACGAGAACAGCAGTATGCCAGGGGAGCAGGATCAGGAAGAGCTACTGGGTGTCGTGGGCCACTACATGGCTCCTCCACGCGACCATCTTCCCAACAAAAGCCCTGCAGGAGCAGGCCTTTCCAGAGGCAAATCCGCAGGCAGCTGGGTCTAGTAGAATTCTACAGAAGGTCAAGATGTTACCACCTTTGCTCGCCTTTTCCACGGATTATATTCTCCCAGGATAAGGACTATCCCTTTGCACTACCAGGGTGCTGACGCCTAAGATGTTCCCATATTTGGGATACTCGACTGACGATGGTGCATATAGACCTGCCCGCAACCCCGAATATATGGGGCTATGCAAACCGCTGCTGCGGGAAGAGAGGCAGCTAAACCTGTGCGCCTCATGAAGGCAGGCTATGGGATGAGCAGGACATCGCATCCAACACCCAGCTGGCAGCACCCCTCGGCATCCACCAGCGATATCAAACAAGGACTGGTGAAAGCCTGGTGACCGCTTCACATCCCCCATAGTTCTTTTTAGACGGGGCCCAGAGCGGAGCCGTGGGAAGATGCGCCGCCCCACCGACAGCACCAGCATACCAGCAAACTAGGCCTTCATGAAAAACAACAAGCATGGAGGTAGGTAGTCTGGTTCCTCCCAGTTTTCACTAAAACAGGGTGTTCTACTAACTGCATGGGGGGGGGGGGCATTCACACTTGTGGATAAAGCATGGGATGCTGTCACAAATAACTAAAATATACTCAACAGTATTAGAGGATAAAAACGAATTCAAATTGGGCATTTTACCGCCAGTTCAGCAATGCGCCCAAAGGGCATTTTCTCCCTCTAAGAAAAGAGAAGTGAGAAGGCAAGCTGAACTAAACAGGCTCATTACTAAACGGATCATGGGAGTAAAAATGAACCATTGGAATTTGTATCGAATATATTCACCAAAACTATAAAAGATGATGAATGTAGCATCATCATTGATCTAATATCACTAAATAAATCTGTTGAGTATATCCACTTTAAGATGGAGACGGGGGTTTGTCACTGCCAGACATCTGATCTCCCAAGGATACCTATGGGGAGCATTGATATGGAAGATGCTAACTATCTTATACCCATACACTAGGATCATTATAGATACCTAAATATTTACCTGGATCATGGATATCCCGGTTGGGGCAACCATGGGAGCATATAGCATTTCATATGGTCTAAACCTCAGCCCTAAACTATTATAAATGGCCATGAAAATATTAAGAAAACAAGCATAATCATGGCACATATTGGATGATATCCTCATATTAGGGGAAACAAAGGAATTAGCTGTGGCAGCAGTTCTAGCTACGAAACGGCTCCCTAAAGCTGAGGTTCATCCCACGCCCAGATAAACCAGAATTGAAGCGTTACTACCAAGGATTATCTGGGCTTCAATAATAATTCCGTCCATATGACTGTTACTTTGCCAAGATACTTGGGTCACTATAATCAAATCATGAATGTACCCACTGAAGCTACATCACAATTAAGGTGGTGGGCAGACATATAGTTGGCATAGTTTTCAGCCCTATTATCATCACCAATCCCAACTTGGTTATTTAAAAACCAATGCCAGTACTTTAGGCTGGGGAGCAACTAAACTCCATATCCAGCACAGGTAACAGATGGACCAAGTCACAAACATCGTTACTACACATACCGGGCATCAACTACTTGGGATTGGTGATCGCCTATTGGGCTAAAGAGCATATCCATTTCAAATGCAGCACGTACATATGTGGTTACGGATTGATAATACTATGGTGGTGGCTTATATCAACCATATGGGGAGCATAATAATCATTATTGTGCAACAAATTGGTCAAACAAATCTGGCAATGGTGTGTCAAAAGACATTTTAACTATCAGCTGCCTATGTCCTAGGAAGCTAGAACACAGTGGGAGACACCATGTCACGGGGTAAAATTTATGATTACATTGAATAGATGTCAAACCCAAAATATCTGCTAAAGTTATTAAGCAGTTTGAAAGCCAGATATCAATTGGTTGCACAAGACGGAATCACAAGTAACCTATGTATGTGACTGACGAACCAGATTAGAGGCAGCAGCGATAGATGCCTACACGCTGGAAGGGGGAATTTTGCTTTGCCTTCCTCCCTTCTGCCTCATCAGACGGGCACTTTACAATACAGATGGGATCTGTCTCCGAGATATTGATCATGCCCGACCGGCCTACACAGCCATGGTTCCCAGTTCATTACGACACGGTGGGCGAGTCACCTATGGATTTCCCTAGTGGACCATGGTTGCTGACTCAACCCAGTATCAGGCACAAGCCACCCATGCCAGGGGAACATCAAACTCCTGGGTGCAGGTTTTGAATAGACCTTACCAGGGACTGGGATTATCCAAAGGAACCATTACCACCATGTCGGCATCCCTGCGAACAGTCACTAAAAGTTAACATGGGTAAAATACTGCCACGACGCAGGGACAACATCCCGAACTATTCAACCACTGACGTATTGAAGTTCCTGGAACATCTACACCATGACTAAAAAGTAAGTTACAGTGCCGTAAATACAGCATGGAGCGCCTTATCTGCTTATCTAAAACAGCATGTCAACAGAGCATGGGATCCCATCCACTGAAGGTAAACTTATGAAGGGCAACTATGATATAAGCCCCAAACACCCAGGTATATACCCATGTATGGGATATTGGTGTGATATTGACATATCTCAGAGAATGGCACCAGCCAGATCCCTCAGCTTGCTTAATCTATGTTTTAAAAAACGCTCATGCTTATGGCTCTCGTACACGCTCTAGATTCCGGTCACTCCATAAACTAGACTGGATAACATGGTGATTACCCCAGACGCATCACGTTCATATTTAGGTCTGGTAAAATCTAACTCGCAGGTATATGGGACTACGCAAGATTGTGAGTTCGGCACGAACTAGTAGGGTCGAGATCGCCTGTGTTTTTCCGTGCTGTAGTCGTTATATGGCTTATGGACCAGGAACGCCCTATTCACTGGTGGGATTCCGGGCCTACCAACCAGAGTCCAGGTTGAGTGTGGTGACCCATCTACTACTATATATAGACACAACCCACAATCTTAGAGGGAGATGAAAGCCTATGGGTCAACCACAGTAACCCAAGACGGGGTACGAGCCAAACCACTCCAGGTGGCTCAAACAGGTACTGAAAGCTGCCGGAATAGATAATAATACATTTAATCCCATTCCACTAGGGCAGCATTGGTATCAGCGGCTGAACGAATGGACGTTCCGGTTGACCACATTTTCAATACAACAGAATGGTCAAGGAAACGGTGTTCAGAACATTTTTTATCATAAACCGTTGATAAACCTGATTTAATTGCAGGAGAATATTACAAACTGCAATATTAATTTAAGCTCAGAGGAGCTCTGTTATGTTGTTATTGTTAACAAATACCTTTCTGTTTCTTTTGAAAGCAGATCCACTGGTGATTACGATAACACTTCCTCCCTCATAAACTTCGGCAGTGAGTGAAATAAAAACTGTTACACGGATTGAAATCACAGACCTTTGAAGTCTTCACGGAATCACTCACGTGACTCCGAAGTAAAATAGTAAGATTAAACGAGTACTTACCAGTATGAAGTTTGATCTGTATTTTATGAGGAGTTACGGTGAGGGATTAAGTGCCCGCCGCTCCCACCCTCATTATATAGATCAAGCTAATAAACTGATGTCTCGTGATCTTTACTATCTTACTTCAAATATTGTGTCTATTCTGTGATTTCACACCGCTGCTTCGAAGTATGCCGCATGCGCACTGGAGCTGGGGTCTTCACTTAATCCCTCACCGTAACTCCTCATAAAATACAGATCAGACTTCATACTGGTAAGTACTCGTTTAATCTTACTATTAACCAACAAACCCGCATGCCTTTGGTATGTGGGAGGAAACTTGCGGTCACAGGGAGAACATGCAAACTCTATGCAGACAGCACCTGCGGTCGGAACGACCCACGGTCCCTAGCGCTGTGAGCAAGCGGCTCTGCCAGCTGCGTCTCTGTGCCGCACGGTTCAGACAAGTGCTGACATGTTTCTGAACATGTTTACTCCGTCAGGATCACTGAGTGTTGGCAGATCCACACATCCACATCGTTTGATAAGATAAAAACTACAAAATCTCCAAGTCGATCGATGACATGGAGGCCTACACCAAGCTCACAGGTGAACACTCTTGTCATTCAGTCCGACCTAAGTCTCCTCTTCACAAACACAATATTACTTTATTAGCCAAGTATGTTTTGCAACATACGAGGAAGTTCATTTGCCAAGTCACATACAAATAAAAATAAAATCCACCACAGTGACTCCTCCACATTCCTCACTGTGATGGAAGACGGAAAAAAAGTTCAAATCTCTTCCCTTCATTGTTCTCCCGCAGTCGGAAGCCTCGAACCCTGCGTTGACGGGACGATCTTGACTGCCGTAGCCGGCGGCGTTTGGCCCTCCTCATCGGGGCGATCGAACCAGCACCGCCATTCAATGTGATCATGGCTGATCATCCTCAATCAGTACCTTGTTCCTGCCTTCTACCCATATCCCCTGACTCCGCTATCTTTAAGAGCCCTATCTAGATCTCTCTTGAAAGTATCCAGAGAACCGGCCTCCACCACCCACTGGGGCAAAGAATTCCCCAGACTCACAACTCTCTGTGTGAAAAAATGTTTCCTCGTTTCCGTTCTAAATTGCTTACCCCTTATTCTTAAACTGTGGACCCTGGTTCTGGACTCCCCCAACATCGGGAACATGTTTCCTGCCTCTAGCATGTCCAAACCCTTAACAATCTTATATGTTTCAATTTGATATCCTCTCACCCTTCTAAACTCTGGTGTACAAGCCCAGCCACTCCATTCTCTCAGCATTGACAGTCCTACCATCCCGGGAATTAACCTTGTAAACCTACGCTGCACTCCCTCAATAGCAAGAATGTCCTTCCTCAAATTAGGGGACCTAAACTGCACACAATATTCCTGGTGTGGCCTCACTAGGGCCCTGTACAACTGCAGAAGGACCTCTTTGCGCCTATACTTGACTCCTCTTGTTATAAAGGCCAACATGCCATTCACTTTCTTCACTGCCTTCTGTACCTGCATGCTTACTTTCATAATCTGATGAACAAGGCCCCCAGAGCATTTCACTTGCACTTTATGTACAAGTGACGAATAATACTTGACTTGTCTTGACTTGACTTGAGGTGTGAAAACGCACACCTCCAGATTCAGGGACTATTTCTCCCCAGCTGTTATCAGGCAACTGAGCCATACTATCACCAACTAGAGAGCAGACCTGATATACCATCTACCTCATTGAAGACCCTCAGACAATCACTAATCGGACGTTACTGGACTTTATCCTGCACTGACCATTATTCCCTTCATCCTGTATCTATACACTGTGGACGGCTTGATTGTAATCATGCATAGTCTTTCTGCTGGTACACAAAATTGCTGGAGAAACTCAGCGGGTGCAGCAGCATCTATGGAGCGAAGGAAATAGTCGACGTTCCGGGCCGAAACCCTTCTTCAGACTGATGGGGGGTGGGGGGGAAGAAAAAAGGAAAAGGGGAGGAGGAGCCCGAGGGCGGGCGGATGGGAGGGTGGGAGGAGACAGCTCAAGGATTAAGGAAGGGGAGGAGACAGCAAGGGCTAGCAAAATTGGGAGAATTCAATGTTAATGCCATCCGGACGCAAGGTCCCCAGGCGGAATATGAGGTGCTGTTCCTCCAATTTCCGGTGTTGCTCACTCTGGCAATGGAGGAGACCCAGGACAGAGAGGTCGGATTGGGAATGGGAGGGGGAGTTGAAGTGCTGAGCCACCGGGAGGTCAGGTTGGTTATTGCGGACTGAGCGGAGGTGTTCGACGAAACGATCGCCCAACCTACGCTTAGTCTCCCCGATGTAAATCAGCTGACATCTAGAGCAGTGGATGCAGTAGATGAGGTTGGAGGAGATACAGGTGAACCTTTGTCGCACCTGGAACGACTGCTTGGGTCCTTGAATGGAGTCGAGGGGGGAGGTGAAGGGACAGGTGTTGCATTTCTTGTGGTTGTAACGGAAAGTGCCCGGGGAGGGGGTGGTGCGGGAAGGAAGGGAAGAATTGACAAGGGAGTTGTGGAGGGAGCGGTCTTTGCGGAAGGCAGACATGGGGGGAGATGGGAAGATGTGGCGAGTGGTGGGGTCACGTTGGAGGTGGCGGAGGGTTATGTGTTGTATTTGCCGACTGGTGGGGTGAAAGGTGAGGACCACGGGGACTCTGCCCTTGTTGAGAGTGCGGGGATGGGGAGAGAGAGAGCAGTGCTACGGGGTATGGATGAGACCCTGGTGTGAGCTTCATCTATGGTGGCGGAGGGGAATCCCATTCCCTGAAGAACGAGGACATTTCCGATGCCCTGGTATGGTATAGTCTTTCTGCTGACTGGATAGCACGCAACAAAAAACCTTATCACTGTACCTCGATACATGTGACAATAAACCAAACTAATATCTCAGTCGCACCCTCATGTTACCGGACCGTGACGAGTTTACATTGCATCGACCCTTTGCTCAGGGCTTGAGCCTAATAATGTTTCTTTTAAACTTCCTTTGCCCTGTCCCAAGGGTGTTGAAACCAATGCAGATCTGTTTCCAGTGTTTTCCCTGTCAAGTTGTTGTGAAGAAGTAGTGCGGGCAACAATGTTTGAGCGGAAGATGCAGCATGAAAATAGGCTCACCAAGTCCACGGCAACCATCGATCACCCACTCACATAATCTGTGAATGGATAGCACGTAACAAAAAGCTAATCCCCATGTTGTCCCACTCCTCCATTCATCCCTGCATACTGGGGGGCAATTTAGAGGCCAATTAACCGACAAACCCGCATGCCTTTGGGATGTGGGAGGAAACTTGCGGTCACAGGGAGAACATGCAAACTCTATGCAGACAGCACCTGCGGTCGGGAACGACCCACGGTCCCTAGCGCTGTGAGCAAGCGGCTCTGCCAGCTGCGTCTCTGTGCCGCACGGTTCAGACAAGTGCTGACATGTTTTCTGAACATGTTTACTCCTCGGATCACTGAGTGTTGGCAGATGATCCCACGTTTGATAAGATAAAAACCCTAGTCGCGATGACATGCCTACACCAAGCTCACAGGTGCACACTCTTGTCATTCAGTCCGCTAAGTCTACTCTTGCCAGCTGCTTCTATTGCCGCATGTTTTGCAACATACGAGGAATTTCATTTGCCAAGTCAGTCATACAAATAAAAATAAAATCCACCACAGTGACTCCTCCACATTCCTCACTGTGATGGAAGACGGAAAAAAAGTTCAAATCTCTTCCCATCATTGTTCTCCGGCGGTCGGAAGCCTCGAACCCTGCGTTGACGGGACGATCTTGACTCCCGTAGCCAGCGGCGTTTGGCCCTCCGCATCGGGGCGATCGAACCCCGCATCAGGGCTGGTTGAGCCTCTGCGTCGTTGGAGCTCCCGGCTAGCCTTTCCCGAGAGTGTGAGCTCTCGATGGTAAGATCCGCAGGCCGTGGTTGGAGCGATCCCAATATAATAGGGGGGGGGGGGGGGGGGGGGAGGGGGGTGGGAGGGGGGTGGGAGGGGGGTGACCCCCCTCCCATGGTAGGGTCTTTTTGAAATTTGATGTATCAGTTTTAGTGCATTGTAGAAGTATGATTTCAATCATACTGCCTCTAGCGTGTCCAAACCCTTACCAATCTTATATGTTTCTATAAGATACCCTCTCATCCTTCTAAACTCCAGAGTGTACAAGCCCAGCTGCTCCATTCTCTCAGCATATGACAGTCCCGCCATCCCGGGAATTAACCTTGTAAACCTACGCTGCACTCCCTCAATAGCAAGAATGTCCTTCCTCAAATTAGGGGACCAAAACTGCACACAATACTCCAGGTGTGGTCTCACTAGGGCCCTGTACAACTGCAGAAGGACCTCTTTGTTCCTATACTCGCCTCCTCTTGTTATAAAGGCCAACATTCCATTTGCTTTCTTGATTGCCTGCTGTACCTGCATGCTTACTTTCATAATCTGATGAACAAGGACCCCCAGATCCCGTTGTACTTCCCCTTTTCCCAATTTGACGCCATTTAGAGAGTAATCTGCCTTCCTGTTTTTGATACAAAAGTGGATAACCTCACATATATCCACATTCAACTTCATCTGCCATGCATCTACCCACTCCCCCAACTCTGTCCAAGTTACCCTGCATTCTCAAAGCATCCTCCTCAAAGTTCACACTGCCACCCAGCTTTGTGACATCTGCAAATTTGCTAATGTTACTTTAAATCCCTTCATCCAAATCATTGATGTATATTGTAAACAGCTGCGGTCCCAGCACCAAGCCTTGCGATACCCCGCTAGTCACTGCCTGCTATTCTGAAAGGGACCCGTTAATCCCTACTCTTTGTTTCCTGTCTGCCAACCAATTTTCTATCCATGTCAGCACTCTACCCCCAAGACCATGTGCCCTAATTTTGCCCACTAATCTCTTATGTGGGACTTTATCAAATGCTTTCTGAAAGTCCAGGTACACTACATCCATTCGCTCTCCCTTGTCAATTTTCCTAGTTACGTCCTCAAAAAATTCCAGAAGATTAGTAATTCTAGAAGATTTCCCCTTTGTAAATCCATGCTGACTCGGACCAATCCTGTTACTGCTATCCAAATGTGCGGCTATTTCATCTTTTATAATTGACTCCAGCATCTTCCCCACCACTGATCTCAGGCTAACTGGTCCATAATTCCCTCTTTTCTCTCTCCCGCCTTTCTTAAAAATGGGATAACATTAGCTACCCTCCAGGCCTGTGGATATATCAGCCTTCAATCCCATCAGTCTACCCAACACCATTTCCTGCGTAATGTGGATTTCCTTTAGTTCCTCCGTCACCCCGGATCCTCTGGCCACTACTATATCAAGTATAGTTGTTAAGTCCACGCGCCACGGTGGGGCTCAAGGTTAGTCCAAGGAGGCCTCCAGCTCCATCGATGGTAGGCCGCCGAAAGACAGGAGATGTGATCCGGAAAAAAATCGCATCTCCGGCAAGGTAAGAAACTGAAAAAAAGTTTCCCCCAATCCCCTTCCCCTCCCCCCAATTGCCCCTTGTATTTCGGGAGTAGATGAGAAAGTGGGATAATCGTGAGCTAGTTTTACCAGACCTAGGACGCAGGTTTAAGGTGAGGGGGGGAAGATTTAATAGGAGCCTAAAGGGTAACTTTATCACATAAAGGGTGGTGGGTGTATGAAACAAGCTGATGGAGGAAGTAGTTGAGGCAGGTACTATCACAATGTTTAAAAAACTGTTTGACAGGTACATGGATAGGATTGGTTTAGAGAGATATGGACTGAAGGGCCTGTTTACACACTGCATAACTCTATGACTAATTATATAAAACTGTGACTCGTGTGAACGGTGAGTCTGAAGAAGCATCTCAAAATGTCATCTATCTACATTCTCCAGAGATGCTGCCTTACCAGCTGAGTTACTCCAGCTCTTGTGTGATCAATGGTCAGCGTGGGCTGAAGCACCCAAGCTATGTCTCTAATCAAAACTAAATATCACGCAGGGCAGGTAACAATGGAGAAATGGGTAATTTACTCAACTAGCCTGTGCCAGTGTTTATACACCTCGCCTGTCTCTAATTGCTACAGGCAGAAGACTGTGCACCTTTCCTTTAAACAAGATAAGAACATAGTAATCAGGCGTAGTCTTTGGCCTTTCGATGCTTTGAGTCGTCTCCTCTCCTCTTCAAGATCATGGCGGATCTTCCAACTGACCACATTTTTCCTTCACTCTCTCATCAATGCCCAGCAAACTTTTGTTGTGAATGAACGATGGCTGAGTGTCTAATCCTCAAGGTTGGAGAATTCCACAGATTCATCCTCTCTGAGCAAAGAAATTTCAGACTGAAATACACTCTCACTTATCCAGAATCTCGAGGGACTGAGCTATAGGGAGAGGTTGATCAGGCTAGGGCTTTATTCCCTGTGTAGGAGGATAACAGATGTTCTTATAGAGATGTAGAAAATCATGAGAGTAATAGACAGTCTTTTGCCCAGAGTAGGGGAATCGAGGAATCTTCCTTTGATTCCTTGCTACGCCGAAACCAGACGCAGAATCGCGGAGATCTTTTCCATTTCGGTAGAGATTTCACTTTTCTTTCTAAGTATCCACTCCTGATTACATTTCGTCGTGTTTATGTACACATTTTTAATCAAATCCTTCTCCCCATCCCCCCCCCCCCCCCTTCTCCCCCCCCCCCCCCCCAATATTTAAAAAAAACCTGGCTTCTCAGGCATAGAAGCAGCACCAGCCCCTGGTGAACGTTCCATTGTGTGATGTCACAATCAAAGATCTTTGGTCACAATCATCAAAGACATTCTTGCCATAGATGGAGTACAGAGAAGGTTCACCAGACTGATTCCTGGGATGTCAGGACTTTCATATGAAGAAAGACTGGATAGACTCGGCTTGTACTCGCTAGATCTTAGAAGATTGAGGGGGGATCTTATAGAAACTTACAAAATTCTTAAGGGGTTGGACAGGCTAGATGCAGGAAGATTGTTCCAGATGTTGGGTAAGTCCAGAACAAGGGGTCACAGTTTAAGGATGAGGGGGAAATGCTTTAGGACCGAGATGAGAAAAACATTTTTCACACAGAGAGTGGTGAATCTCTGGAGTTCCAACGGGTCTGCACTTGGTCTAGTTTTCCTTTAAAACTCCTGCTGACGTATATCTATCGCTACTTTTTATCTAGAAATTCTCTCTGTTCTTTATATCATTACTTTCTATTCTACTAGCAATCTGGCTTCTGCTGACATCTTATTTCTTTCTAAGTTATATTTTTTTATCCCTAGTCTAAATCAATCATGTCTATTAACTCTTTCCTCACAATTGTGCTAAGGGTTCAATATACAAAACGAAGAGAGTAGGAGAAAGACAGCATCCTTGTCTTGTCTAACTGGATCCTTTTTGATAAGTTTCGATTTACCTTAATCCTAGCTGTAAGCTCCTGATATATTGTTTTAATACACCAAATTGCATCTTCATTGAAACCAAATCTCCTCAGTACCATATAAAACCCCCCAACTAACACCATCAAAGGCTTTTTCTGCATCTAAACTGACCAGGACCTTATTTGTATCATTTTTTTTTAGCATTATCCACAATGTGGAGGGTTCTTCTAATATTGTCCTGTGTTTGATGTTGAAAAACATCAACAATTTTAAAAATCAAACTGCTGCATGAGTCACAGCGCCATCACACAGATATCCAATCACAATGGATCTAATTTACATATATGACATCACAATGGGGCAGGGGTGGGAGATTGCAACCTTCACGTGGTCCGACGAATGGAATCAACCTGGCGTGCAAAATCAAATAAAATCAAATAGAGCAAGTTGTCCTACCCCCTCCCTATCTACCCCCCCCCCTCTCCCACCCTCCCTCTCCCCCCTATCCTCTCCCCCCCACCACCCCCTCCCCCTCCCACCTCCACTCTCCCACCCCCCCTCCCCCCTCCCACCTCCACTCCCCCTCCCCCCTCCACCTCTCCCCCCTCCTATCCCTCTCCCCCCTCACCTCCCTCCCCTCTCCTCCATACCCTCCCTCTTCTCCCCCCTCCCCTCTCTCCCCCTCCTCTTCTCTCCCCCTCCACCTCTCCCCCTCCCCTTCTCTACTCTCTCTCTCTCTCCCCTCCCCCTCCCCCCCCCTCTTCTCTCCCCCTCCCCTCCACTCTCCCTCCCCCTCACTCACCCCCTCCTCTCTCTACCCCCCCCCCCTCCCTCCCCCCCTTCTCCTCTCTATGCTATCTCCCCTCTACTCTCTCTCTCTCTCTCCCCTCTCACTCTCCCTCTCTCTCTCCCTCCGTCTCTCTCTCTGTCCCTCTCTCTCCCCCTCTCCCTCTCTCTCTCTCTCCCCCATTCTCTCTCTCTCCCCCTCTCTCTCTCTCTCTCCCCCTCTCTCTCTCCCCCTCTCTCTCTCTCCCCCTCATCTCTCCTCGTCCACTCTCTCCCCTCTCCTCCGTCCCCTCTCTCTCCCCCTCTCCTCCCCCTCTACTCCGCCTATTCCCCTCCCCTGGGGTAAAACGAGCCCATGAATAATATTAATATAATATCAAAGGGGATGGTCAAACTGGGGGGGTGGGGGGGTGGTGTGTGTGTATGACGCCATAACCCCCCCCCTCCCCCCCCCGCAACCGTGCATTGAATGGACGGGACCCTCTCCCCTCCCCCGCCCTCCCCTCTTCTCCCTCTCCCCCTCCACATGGTCTAGTATATATATATATAAATAAGGCACGTGCCGCGAGTAATTACTCAGGGTAGGCAGTTAGTTGGCTTTAAATAAATCTTAAACCACGCATGCGCAGATCGTTCTCTCCGTAAGCTGTCTTTATAAAGTCTTCAAAAGCTAAATCTCTTAACGAAGTTCCGTATTTCCCAGCAATGAAAACGCGCCCCCATTTTGAGTTGCTAAATTTTGAAAGTAGGCTGGTGGGACATAGAATTTCTCACGCTCAAAAAAATAAAAATAAAGAAAGCAATTTGCACAAGGCTTCCAAATCTCCTTCATTATGAATGACTGAATGGGTGGGGGGTGGAGGGTGACGGCAGGTGGAGAGATGGTGAGAAAAATGGGAGCACAAACCGGGACAAGTTGAATAAGTTGGGATCTTATTCAATGACAACACTTGTTCAAGGGATCAATTGGGGGGAGAGTTCGTTTCACAGCGTGTGGGGAGTCTGGCCAGGGGTAAAGTAGCGGGGAGGGCAGGAGCGTTGAGAAGGAGGGGATTGGGGATTATGTCAGTAACTAACTCACCACTGCCGCGGTGCTCCGGGCGCAGAGCCACCGCATTGTGGGCGGGGAGAGAAGCAGCTCAGGTGGATGCGAGTGGCCTCGGGACCGAACAGCAGAACTATCCCCCCCTCTCTCTCCCCCCCTCTCTCCCCCTCTCTCTCCCCTCTCCCAACTATTTCCCCCTCTCTCTCGCCCCTTTCTCTCTCCCCTCTCCCCTTCTCTCTCCCTCTCCCTCTCTCTCTCCCTCCCCTCTCTCCTTCCTCCTTCTCAATCTCCCCCCGTTCTCTCCCGCGTCTCTCCCTCACTCCCTCCTCTCTCCCCCTCCCCCTCCCTCTCTCTCCCCCTCTCTCCCCCTCCCCCCTCTCTCTCCCCCCTCCCCCTCTCTCCCCCACTTCCCCCTCCCCTCTCTCCCCCCCTCCCCCCTCCCCCTCCCTCTCCCCTCCTCCCCCTCTCCCCCCCTCCTCTCCCCTCCCCTCCCCTCCCCCCCCCCCCCCCCCCCCCCTCTCCCCTCCCCCCCCCCCCCCCCCCCTCCCCCCCCCCCCCCCCCCTCTCCCCCCCCCCTCCCTCTCTCCCCCCCCCCCCCCCCCCCTGGGGGGGTTGATTGACAGCGAGCGGAGCGCGGGGGCGGTTTCTAATATCTTTGGTTTCCAGGGACTCTTCGCGAGTTGTTTGTCAGAGGCGGCGAGCAGGTGCAGTTTGCCGCGAGTCGGTGCAGCCTTTGCAGCGGAGAAGCTGAGCAAGATGAGTCGGGGCGAAAGCCGCAATAGACCGAGATCCTGCAGCCCTGACAGAGGGAGCCCCGAGCCGGGCGTTATGCAGCAGGAATCGGACATAGAGGATGTTTGCCGCCACCTGCGGATGCACCGCTTGGGAGAGTACGAGCAGTTATTTAGAGGCAAGTATGGAACCAGAGAACCGTGCAAACCCTTCCCACCCGTGCCGGCTCTGCGAGGGTAGAAAGGGAGGGAGGAAGGAAGCTGGAGGAAGGGCTGCCAACTCTCACGCTTTGAGCGTGAGAATAACACATTTTGTGTAATTCTCGCTCTCACGCTGATCACAAATGTCTCGCGCTCTGTCGTGAGAAATTCTGTGATCAACGAACATTTCAAAACTCATATAAACTGCATGGGCTGCGGGTGCGGGAGAGCCGGGGCTGAGGGAGGGATGGGAGCAGCGGGCGGAGACAGATGCGGGGAGCCGCAGATGGCGAGTGTTTGCGGGGCTGGCGAGTGGCTCACTGCAGCTCTGGCCATGGAGCAGCCCCAGTGCAAGAGTCCCGGGCCGTCGGAAACGTTGCGCCGCTGCCGTGAGAGTCTCTGTGCCGAAGGAGACAGGGAGAGAGAGTGGGGAGAGAGAGAGGGGGTGAGACAGATGGGGAGGGAGAGGGGATGGAGAGGGTGAAGAGAGATAGGAGAGTTGGGAGTGAGGTGGGGGGGGGGGGGGGGGGGGGGGGGGAAAGAGGGGGGAGAAAGGAGGAGAGAGTGGGAAGAGAGATTGGAGAGGGAGGAGAGAGGGGGAGAGAATGGGAGAGGGAGGGGGAGAGAGAGAGAGGGATGGTAAAAGAGAGGGGGAAAGAGAGAACTGGGGAAAGAGGGAGAGGGGCAAAGAGAAAGAGATAGAGACAGAAGGGAGAGAGCAAGTGAGGTGAGAGGGAGAAATGGGGGAGAGATGTGGGGAGGGAGGGGGAGAGAGGAAGAGAGAGGGGAGGGAGGGATGTGGAGAGAGAGCAAGAGGGGGAGAGAGGGGGAAATAGGGTGATTTCACGAAAGGTCACTGGCAAAGATCTTATAGCGGAGCAAGATAGGGTACTCCTGCTAAATGCAATGGGCTGACGTGTAGTACGCTATGGAGGGGATCCTGGGCATTTTCCCCGCCCATAGTAACCTGAGCCTACCTGACCCGACCCGACTCGCAGTGTAATCAATGTTGCGGGGCAACAGTTTGTGTGGGTTAGATTCATAAATCTGTCAGTTCAAACTTCTTGTCAAGAATAAAATTTGACTCTGGTAATTGTCTTTTTTTTTTAAATGTTTTTTAAATCATTTCTTTTTAAATGGCTCACAAGCAGTGTTTGAGTTGATTTTGTAGTAACCGGAACCGACCCGACTCGCAGGGTAATTGACATTGCGGGGGAACTTTTGTGTGTGATATAGGGTTAGATTCATAATTCTGTTAGTTCATAATTCTGTTAATTCTTGTTAAAGAATAAAATATTTATGAACACACGCACATGAAAATTATATAAATGTATATAATCCTATAACACACACAATTATATTTCTTCTGATCCAACAATGAACTTTATTTCAGACTAGACAAGGGACATTAAATAAGAAACATTGTAAATAAGAAACA
This sequence comes from Leucoraja erinaceus, assembly GCF_028641065.1. NCBI lineage: Eukaryota > Metazoa > Chordata > Chondrichthyes > Rajiformes > Rajidae > Leucoraja > Leucoraja erinaceus. The sequence goes on from NC_073397.1 coordinate 16,853,073, forward strand.
TTGTAAACCTCCCCGCAACTTTACACACACTAGGCCTTATCTTCCCCCCCCCCCCGGCACTCCCTCGCCTGCCTCCACACTACAATGTCTCCCCCCCTCCTATGCCCCTCTCCCTGCTGCCCCACACTCCCTCTACCGCTGGGACCCCACACTCCCTCTCCCCGCTGCGGATCCAATCTTTGGCCGGAAGCGAGATGGCTGAGCAAGATGGCGGGGGCTGGTTGCATAAAATCGCCCATGAGCGGACTACACGTTTGCATGAGAGTAACCCATCTTGCTCCGCTATAAGATCTTTGGTCACTGGATCATAGATCCTCACCCACGTGACCGCAAAATCGAACTGGGATACAAACGTCACTTCCAGTCCATGTTATTGATGCTGAAAACGCGAACTTTCAAACCCGTTAAAAACCACGAAAACGGCCCGTTTTTGAGCTGTAAATAACTGTGTCAGTCGGGGTGACCGTGAGGCACAATTATCCTGCTTTAGAGTCCAGAAGATAGATAAAAACAAAGGTAAAGACAAGAGGGAGCTGAAGGGAAAATAACAACGGAAGTTGTTGGCCGTGCAGATATAAAGATCGAAAATATCGGGAATTATCGCGTTTGCTCGCTGCATCAAAACTAAGACATTATTGATGTTTTTGAAATGCAGTGAGCAAACGCGATAATTCCCGATATTTTCGATCTTTATATCTGCACGGCCAACAACTTCCGTTGTTATTTCCCTTGACGTATTAAAATCATGTTTTAGTGCATTGTAGAAGTATGATTTCAATTATTTTTGTTTGAAGTATTTTTTAGGTAACTTTTTAAGGGGTAACTTTTTCCACACAAAGGGTATTGGTGGGTGTATGGAACAAGCTGCCAGAGGAAATAGTTGAGGCAGGGACTATCCCAACATTTAAGAAACAGTTAGACCAGGGGTGGGGAACCTGTGCCCTTAAGGCCGCATGTGGCCTTCTAGGCCATTAAGAGCCGCCTTTTGAATGAATCAAAATTTTGTAGAACAAATCCTTTTAATTTTGTAAGTATGTTTTTGTTCGTCTTTTATTATTTTAATTTTAATCTTAAAATGAACGTATTTAAAATACCGAAGAGTAAAAGAAGAACCAACAAAATAATCCTCCATGACTGACGGCCACAATTAAAACATTAGTAAGTCATGAGGGCTATTTTAACAAAATAATGTACATTTTGAAGTAATTGAAGTTTCTTATATGTGGCCTTATTACATTACAGCTAACTTAATGCGGCATTCCAACATGAAAAGGTTCCCCACCCCTGAGTTAGACTGATACATGGATAGGACAGGTTTGGAGGGATGAGGACCAAAAGCAGGTAGTGTAGCTGAGACATGTTGGCGGGTGTGGACAAGTTGCACGGAAGGGCCTGTTTTCACACTGTATCACTCTATTATACCTCCACCATGCACGAATGCTTCAAAATGAAGTGGTCAAATTTTATTGCCATATACTCAAGCATAGAAACATAGAAAATAGGCGCAGGAAAAGGCCATTGGGCCCTTTGAGCCAGCACTGCCATTCAATATGATCATGGCTGTTCATCTAAAATCAGTACCTCTTTTCTGTTTTTATCCCCATATCCCTTGATTTTGCGAGCCCCAAGAGCTAAATGTAACTCTCTCTTGAAAACATCCGGTGTATTAGCCTCCACTGCCTTCTGTGGCAGAACATTCCACAGATTCACAACTCTCTGGGCGAGGAAAGCTTGTCATCATCTCAGTCTTAACTGGCCTACCCTTTATTCTTAAACTGTGACCCCCTGGTTCTGAACTCTCCCAACAACGGGACCATTTTTCCTGCAGTTACAGTAGATGAAAATCTAGCAGGCAAGCAGGGTGCTTTCTCCAACCACCCCCATTTGAAGTCCACTATCTTCCACTGTTACTACCCAGAGCTTGGTACCTACTTCCAGCAGCCACTGGTTGTCCTCCAGGATGCACTGACCCGCAGCCTGATCCATGCCGGTCACCAGGGCGAATTCGGCACAGAGACTCTAACGGCAGCGGCGCATCGCTTTCGACGCCTCTGGCGGCCTGGGACTCTTGCACTAGGGCTGCTCCATGGCTGGAGCTGCAGCGAGCGACTCGCCAGCCCAGCAAACACTCGCCAACCCTGGCACCCCATCTGCATCTGCCCCACCGCTGCTTCTGCTTCCATCCCTCCCACAGCCCCGGCTCTCCAACAGCGGCGGCCCATGCAGTTGATATGAGTTTTGAAATTCTCGTTCATCACAGAATTTCTCACGACAGAGCGTGTGAAATTTTTGATCAGCGTGCGATGTGAGAATTTGTCGAAATGTGTGAGTCTCACGCTCAATGCGTGAGAGTTGGAAGCCCTGATGCTGTTCCCCCTAATCATCAGGGTGTTGGGAATCTTTGCCTGGGCTATGTGATATAGACATGATTCTTATTTGAATATTGCTTTCACTTTCATTTTCCTGTACATCCTCTCATTAGATCAAAATCTTACCAGCGATGTCTTGCCAACGTTGACAGTATATGATTTTGAAAAGATGAATGTAAGGTAAGCAAAACTTTTGGTTCAGGCCTTGGAGGAATTAAGTGACAGAAGGAATTAGAATTCAGGGCAGAGAGAGCAAAGAGGTTCCCAAAATTCTTGCTATTGAGGGAGTGCAGCATAGGTTTATAAGGTTAATTCCCTGGATGGCAGGACTGTCATGTGCTGAGAGAATGGAACAGCTGGACGTACATTCTGGAGTTTAGAAGGATGAGAGGGCATCTCATAGAAACATAGAAACATAGAAATTAGGTGCAGGAGTAGGCCATTCGGCCCTTCGAGCCTGCACCGCCATTCAATATGATCATGGCTGATCATCCAACTCAGTATCCCGTACCTGCCTTCTCTCCATACCCCCTGATCCCCTTAGCCACAAGGGCCACATCTAACTCCCTCTTAAATATAGCCAATGAAGTGGCCTCAACTACCCTCTGTGGCAGAGAGTTCCAGAGATTCACCACTCTCTGTGTGAAAAAAGTTCTTCTCATCTCGGTTTTAAAGGATTTCCCCTTTATCCTTAAGCTGTGACCCCTTGTCCTGGACTTCCCTAACATCGGGAACAATCTTCCTGCATCTAGCCTGTCCAACCCCTTAAGAATTTTGTAAGTTTCTATAAGATCCCCTCTCAATCTTCTAAATTCTAGAGAGTATAAACCAAGTCTATCCAGTCTTTCTTCATAAGACAGTCCTGACATCCCAGGAATCAGTCTGGTGAACCGTCTCTGCACTCCCTCTATGGCAATAATGTCCTTCCTCAGATTTGGAGACCAAAACTGTACGCAATACTCCAGGTGTGGTCTCACCAAGACCCTGTACAACTGCAGTAGAACCTCTCTGCTCCTATACTCAAATCCTTTTGCAATGAAAGCTAACATACCATTCGCTTTCTTTACTGAATCTCATTGAAACATATAAGATTGTTAAGGGCTTGGACATGTTCCCAATGTTGGGGTAGTCCAGAACCAGGGGCCACAGTTTAAGAATAAGGAGTGAGCCATTTAGATCGGAGACGAGGAAACACTTTTTCTCACAGAGAGTGGAGAGTGTGGAATTCTCTGCTTCAGAGGGCGGTGAAAGCAGGTTCTCTGGATGCTTTCAAGAGAGAGCTAGATAGGGCTTTTAAAAATAGCGGAGTCTGGGGATATGGGGAGAAGGCAGGAACGGGGTACTGATTGGGGATGAATGGTGAATGATGGTGCTGGCTCGAAGGGCCAAATGGCCTACTCCTGCACCTATTGTGTATTGTCTATTGAAAGTGTAGGAAGGAACTGCAGATGCTGGTTTACACTGAAAATAGATACAAAATGTTGAAGTAACTCAGTGCAGGGGCAGAAATTCCGGGTGGGGACACGTCACACCCCCGTTATGAGAGGTGGGGGATGATCCCCACCCCCATTTTTTGTAATCCGGATTTTTAAACTTGGTGAAATCTCCACTTTCCGCGAGACGGTGGAGGTGGGACTGCCGATCGAGGGCGCCGATTGGACGAGTGAGACGTCGGTCAGCAGGCAATGGGGGCGGGACATGATGATTCAGCGCGATGATTGAAGGAGGGAGGTGTCAGTCAGAGGCAGAAGTAGGGGGGCTGGGACTGAGGATAGAGCGCGGTGATTGGAGGAGGGAGACGTCCGTGGAGCAAAGATTAGAGCGGAGCTTGAATTGCTTGCCCAGGTCATAGGGTGACAAGCGAAAAACACTTTCGGCAGCCCTGAACACAGACCTGCGCCTCATCCGCAGCCAGGATCGATCCCGGGTCTTCGGCACTGCAATCGCTGCCGAACCGCCACTGGACCATCCCCGTCCCCGTCCCCGTCCCCCCCCGAATGCCCCCCCCCCCCCACACCCAGGGGGGCCAGAGATGTCGGGAGTGAGACAGGAGCGGTGCCCTCAGCCATTGCAGAGAAGCAGTGCTAAACCCAGCTCAATGCTGCCAGTCCCGCTAGGTTAACCTACAGCCCTGCCTGGACTTACGGGAAAGACGGCCCAGGCTTACGGCCAGCGCGGAAAAGCAGCGCTAACTCCATGGCTCCGGACTGGTGTCCCGTCAGTCCAGGCGGGGCTGTAGGTTAACCCGGCGAGTCAGGCAGAGTTGAGCGGCATTTAGCGCTGCTTCTCCGCGCTGGCCATAAGCCTGGGCAGTCGTTCCCGTAATACCGTCCACAGGGCCCATGGCTGAAGCCTCCGAGGCCGTGAGTGTGAGTGTGCGCATGCGCGCGCGGCCGCTAAGAAACTGTGTCCCTCCCGGTCCCCTGGTCCCCCCATGTTTTGATAGCGATTTCCGTGTCTGACTCAGTGGGACAGGCAGCATGGATATAAGTAATGTGTGACATTTCAGATAGAGGCCGTGCTTCAGACTAAGAGTCGGGAGAGGGAGACACAGATATGGAAAGGTAAGGTGTGAAAATTAGACATCAAAGGGGACAAAGTTCAAGGAAAATGTAGAATAGATCATTGTTAGCTCGGGAAAGATGATGAAGCTAACAAAGATAAAATGTAATGTCTCGACCTGAAATGTCACCCATTCCCTCTGCTGAGATGCTGCCTGTCCTGCTGAGTAACTCCAGCTTTTTGTGTCTGTCTTCGGTTTAAACCAGCATCTGCAGTTCCTTCCTACATAAAATTTAATCAGGACAGTCAGACTGGTCGGAGAACTAGGATTGGGGTTGGATGGAGAGTGAGGGAAAGCAAGGGTTACTTGAAGTTAGATAAGTCAATATTCATACTGCTGGCTTGTAAGTTGCCCAAGCAAAATACGAAGTGCAGTTCCTCCAATTTTCATGTTCCCTAAAGTATTGAGCAGTGGGAAAACGGATGGAATTCTCGTCTGTATTCATTTTTCTATTTCTATTAAAAAAATATTGCCAATAGTTCAGTCTGTGGTGTGCTTTGATTCCATAACCAGTTACTAGAGGGGTGCAGAGGGAGCTAAGAAACAATGGTCTTGTCGGGCAAACGGGCACATCGGGCCACTGAGTTGTGCTGACTATCAAGCACACATTTACACCAATCGTTAAGCAACCTACTTTCCCATCAACTTTACAGTAGCCACCTGATCTACCAACCTGTGTGTCTTGGGGGTGTGGGAGGAAATCAGAGCAACTGGAGGAAGCCCATGTGGTCACAGGTAATGTGCAACCTCCACGTAGCATCAGAGTTTGGGATTGAACCGGGAGCAGTGAGACGGTGGCTTTGCCAGCTTTATAATGGTGCTGCTGATCCAAATGGATGGTGAGGGATGTAGTCTGTAGTATATCTGAGTCTTTGCATTGCCTGGGAGGTAACTGTTATTGCTACTTTATTTTCGATCTAGCATCCTGGGAGACCGAATAAAACTGATCAAGTGCATTAATATGCTCTGGCAGAACCCTATTGACGCAAAGGTAAGATGATGCTCCCGACAGGGCATTAAACCATCACTGGGTTTTGGTTGATTATCACGTGGGCGCAGCCTCTGGAGAATTGATGGCGTGCAGAGCCTTCAAATATCCTGTGACCCCACCCATGTGACAGTTGCAAGGCAGTAGAGTTGTTGCCTTGCAGCGCCAGGGACCTGGGTTTGATCCTGATTACAGGTGCTGCCTGCATGGAGTTTTTATTTTCCCCGTGACTGGGTGGGCTTTCTCCGGGTGCTCCCACACTCCAAAGACGCAGAGGTTTGCAAGTTAATTGGCTATGGTGAATAAACCTGTAAATTGTCGCTAGTGTGTAAGATAGTGCAAATGCACGAGGTGATCGTTGGTCAGCATGGTCTCGATGGGCCAAAGGGGCTGCTTCCACATCATATCTAAAGTCTAACGAACTTTAGAATTTTTTAAAAGGTGGCTGTCCATACATGAATGAGGGATTGTTAGACTGCAATTAATCTAGTGAGGTTCGAGCTCCTGGCAAAGGCAGGGCTCACGGCTCCCCAGAAAAGAGGGTTGGGCATATGAATTGGACGCCATCTTAATAAATGAAGGGGGTTCAATGGTGAAGGTGTCATTGATAAGGGAACAGAAAATAAAAACTTTGCTTCACGGTAAGAAGAATGAAAGAAAAATGTAGAACAAAACATGGCATGCTGTACAAATTCAGCGGATCAGGCAGCATCTAAGGAGTGAATGGGCAGGCGACATTTCTGATTGGAACCATTCATTCTGGAATGTGGAACCTTTCTCTCTCTTAGAAGTCATGATAGAGCAAAAAAAAGGAAAATGATGGGGAAAAACCCAGCGTGAAAGGCAGCGCGTGGAGAATGATAAATTACCTAGATTTATTTAATGGGAAACATAAACACAATGTGGGGGAAGGGGGTAGAAGGTAAAGGTTCATAGGCTTAGGTGAGGAGGAGATTGGTTTGCTCTTGGGTCTGGTAGATGTTGGGTTATATAAAGATAGACGCAAGGTGCTGGACCGGAAACATCGTCCATCAGTTTTCACCAAAGATGCTGCCCGACCAGCTGAGTTACTCCAGCACCATTTGTCTATCTTAGTGGATATTTAAATGTAGAACTCTATAAACACCATAATAACCAACAAAAAAAAAAACAATAATAGTGCGAAGATAAAAACAATGCCCCTAGTCTATGTAGTTTGAAGCTTATTTGGAGGTTGTAGTGTTTAAAAGCCTGATGGTTGCAGGGAAGAAGCTTCTCCTGAACCTGGACGTTGCAGTTTTCAGGCTCCTGTACCTGTACTCAGATGGCAGGAGTGAAATGGGCCACGGTGGTGTGGGCCTCTGATGATGCTGGCTATCTTTCTGAGGCAATGACTCCTACAGATCACTTAAAAAGATTAACAGAGCATTGACTTCCCTGCAGGTGTTCAACGATCCGATTCACGGCCACATTGAGATGCACCCATTGCTCGTCCGCATCATTGACACCCCGCAGTTCCAGAGGCTCCGCTTCATTAAGCAGCTCGGAGGGGCCTACTTCGTCTACCCTGGGGCTTCCCACAACCGCTTTGAGCACTCCATCGGGTAAGGACCAGGCGAGCAATTCTGGAATGTGTAGGAAGGAACTGCAGATGCTGGTTTATATGGAAGATAGACACAAAAGCTGAGTCTGGCAGCATCTCTGAAGTTGAGGAGTCTGACAAAGGATCTCAAACCAATATGTGGCCTATCCATGTCCAGAGATGCTCTCCAGAGTTACTTCAGCAGTTTGTGTCCTTCTGTAAAATACCTTCACTGGTCTTTGAGCAAATGCAGTCACCTCCTCCTCTGTGCCCCTTGGTTTAGTTTTAGCTTAGAAAAATAGCGTGGAAACAGGCCCTTCGGTCCACCGATTCCACACTGCCCAATGATCACCCGTACACTAGTTCTATGTTTTCCTAGTTTCACACACTAGATGCAATTTACAGAAGCCAATTATCCTACAAACCCGCATGTCTTTGGAAGTGGGAGGAATCCGGGGCACTCGGAGAAAACCTGCGCAGTCATAGGGAGACCTATAAACTCCGTACAGACAGCACCTGCAGTGTGGAAGAAATTAATTTAGAGGGAAATTAATGTTCAATGAAAAGCGGAGACTTGGCAGATTTGCTTCGAGATTTTATTGCATGATATCATGGATAGCTGCAGTAAACTGCTCACCAGTTCTCTGATTTCACAACAGAATTAGCCGATAGTTATACTGTGCAGTAAACAACTTTTGTTAGATACTACTCTACGAAAATATTCTATCAACTACATAGGTACCAAGTATTTAATTAGTCATAACGTACTTTCTGCTTATGTTAATCTTATTCAACAACAGATGGTTAATACGTCAAACACAAAACGAGGGCATCTTGACATTATTCTATCTCACTTTTTATGAGGCCCGCACAAGTATCCCTTCTCCGAGCCAATCATGAGCCCCCCATTTACAGTGGTGCTGGGCATGGGTGATCTACTGTAACTTCTCACAAATGAAAAACAAGCTTCGTTATCTCCTCTACTATTTTATGTTTACATTTACCATCCTCCATTCAATACATTCCCCGACAATTTCAAGCAGCACTTGTAACAAACAGCAATCTTCTTCTTGCTTATGGCGTGCACAGCCTAAAGTTGTAGGACAACTTGTTCTATTTGTTCTTATTTGATTGTGCACGCCAGGTTAATTGCATTCGTCGAAACAGGGCGGACCACGTGAAGGTTGCAATCTCCCACCCCACAAACAGCCATCAGGGTGTAACTATTTAATTATTCTGACTCATGTCTGGTGTGTCAACAAAATAATAGAGGGAAGACGCCTGCAAAATTTGAATACATGAAATTCCTTTTGAGAATTTGCAAATTGATTTTGTACATATGCCTGCAGCAAAAGGTTTTAAATACATTCTGGTCATAGTTGATATGTTTTCCAGATTCATGGAAGCACACCCCATAAGGAAGGTGATGCAAGAACGGTAGTCAATATTTTATTGAAAGAAATAATACCTAGATTTGGGATACCCATGGGAATAAACAGTGACAGAGGAACTCATTTCACCAGTAAATTAGTTCAGAATTAGTCAAAGGCTCTTGGGTTCCAGTGGAAATTACAGTCAAGAGTTAATAGTCTAACCTCACTCTGCCGATTCCCACAATCTTCTTCTGCGAGATGCGAGAGATGCCAATGGTCACATCCAATACACCCTTTCGTTACATTATTCAATTCCAATCAAAATTGAGTAAGGAAGGATATTAATTTTTCTTCCAGTTCCCTCGTTAATCTTTATGATCAACACTTATAGTAAGAAAGCATATTTATATTTTCTCTCATTAATCAATTGCAAAAATGGAGACGTATATGCCCAATTATAATTTTGGCTGGAATCCATCCTTGAGCTAGCAAAGGGATACTTCCTTGTGCATGCGAAGGGATACGGGCACAAACGCAACATTCTAATCAGATAAGGAAGCTTGTTTTACTTACAGCAGCGTGTTCACTGTATTCTGTGTGAAAGTTGTTAGTTGAATTTCATGTTTCAATTTCTACCTTCAACCTGTTTATTGTAACTATCTAGATGCCTCACTTCACCCTCATATCCCCTCTGATCCCACAATGTTAGTATATTCATGTATTTAATACTACAAATATAGTTAATAAGGAATGTCTACATTTTAATACTTTTTATCATCACAACATTTTACAGTTCTTGTGTTTCCTTCTCTTCGAGGGTTCCGTCTGAGTGATGCAGTTTACATCTGGTGGGAGGTATCCAATCGGGTTTTTCTTCTACTTTTATTACTGTCCGTGTTGTCAGCAGCACCAAATATGCTCCTTTCCACCTAGAAGAGAAAGAATCTTTGTTCATTGCTCGCACATAAACCTAATCTCCTGGTTTAAACGGGTGCATATTTCCTTCTGCCAGAGGGACCTGTGCCTGCTTAACTTACTCATAGATTTTACCAACTGTTTCACACATGGCTTGAGCTAATCTTAAGGATTTTTCATAATTCCATTTCAGGACTACCTTCTCAGGAATCATCGGGGGTCGGGTTCCCAGGGCTCTCACTTAACTTTTTTTCCCTGTTGCCAGCCGGGCAACCTAAGCAGCTTTTTAGGTTGCCAAATGACAGTTTAGGTGGTCATTTAAGACGGTTTGCATGACACGTGCGATAATGTGCTCGGACGAAGTGTGTAGTTACCAGTCGGAATTATGCTCGATGAAGCATTCGCATATTATTTCTGCTTCAAATAAAGTCACAAACTAAACATATTCACCAATCAAGACATGATATCTACCACAATGAAATGCAGCAAAATTATAATGCAGTATCTCAACTCTTTTTACACATTGCAATGAATGCAATTTCTATTAGTCCTTTCCACTTCCAAACAAAAATGTGGTTGGATTATTCAGCGTATTATTCAGCGTATTCAACCTGTGTCAATAAATCCTGGACCATGGTAACATATATGCTTAACCATGCATACTACAGATTGATTCAAACATGTTTTCTGTGAAGGATCGAAAATTGCCATGACATGACCATAGCATGGGTCGTTATTGCTATTGTTACAGAAACACTCTGGCTTCCCACATAATTTATCCATAACAAAATATACAGGTTGCAAGGAAATTTCTAAAGGCATTTTATGATAATAGCTGTTAAAACCGACTATACTAATCTGGCATTACACTAACTGACAAGAGATGGCCAAAGCACCTAACTGTAGCAAATGTTCCTTTGGTAATATGTTTAAAGGTGTCAAAACGCCACATTACCGTACATTCAGATTAGATGTATGTGTTGTGAACAGCATGAAGATACCCAGTTTGTACGAACCAGATTAAAAAACAATTATTGATAAACGCTGTTTCCATCATTCCCACTTTAGAATTAATGTTAACATTTCAATTGAAATATCTCCTGACCAAATTTATGATGTATATGACCGACTGTAGAAGTAAAACCTGGATAAATCCAACATATAGTTGTTAATGTTGCTCATTAAATAACTACAGTACTGATACTCCATATTAAGAGCATTGATTTGCCATTAAAATGAATTCTGTAATTCATTGTCAACGGTAGCAGTGACAATCGAACACTGCGGTTTTAATGTTTCACGTGTTCACAATTTAATTATTCCATCTTTATGGACTAAAACAAATAATAACATTGGGCATTAAAACACATTTGATTGCATTCTGTTATCAAACATATTCAATGTTCGCTCTGAAGACATTTCTAGAACAATGGGGTCAGGGAGAGGGGGATGAGTGAATCAGTGCGGGGTGGATAGATGGCGGGTGGGGGTGTGTGGGTTGAGTAGGCAATCAGTGCGGAATGGATGGATCGAGGCAGGTGATTAGTACGTGTTGGTTGAAGTACGTAAAATTGTGAGGGGAGAGCACGGGGGATGTCAGTAGTGTTGAATGGGGGGGTCAGTATGGGATGGATGGGGGTAGACAAAAGTGCTGGAGAAACTCAGCGGGTGAGGAAACATCTATGGAGCGAAGGAAATAGGCAACTTTTTGGGTCAAGACCCTTCCCCAGATTGTCCCCCCCCCCCATTCATCTTGAATTCATCTTGAATGGGGGGATCAGTATTGGATGAATGGGGGAGGGATCAGTACAGTGGATCGGAGAGTACGGGATGAATGGAGGGGATCAGTATAGGATGAATGGGGGGATCAGTAAAAGATGAATGGGGGAATCAGTAAAAGATGAATGGGGATCACTACAGGATGACTGAGGGATACAGTATAGGATGAATGGGAGATCAGTACAGGATGAATGGGAGATCAGTACAGGATGAATGAGGGGAGCAGTACAATATGAATGGGAGATCAGTGAAAGATGAATGGAGAGATCACTACAGAATGGATGGGGAGATTGGTGTAGGATGGCTGGGGGGTGGCAGAAGAATCAATGCGAGGTGGATATGGTGATCAGCGCAGGATGAATAGATGGGGGGGGGCGGTGGTTGATGGCGAGTGGAGCACAGGAGATGTCAGTGAGGACTGAATAGAGACGGGAACAGAGATCGGTGCGGGATGGAGATGGAGCCGCTGTCACGGCCGCTGCAGCCGCTGTGCGGCCGGGGCCTGTCATTCGTTTCAACCCTTCGTCACCCTGCATCTAGTATCTTTGCCCCGCAATACAGCTGCCGCCGACACAAAATGTCACGTTCCTTTTCTCCAGAGATGCTGCCTGACCCGCTGAGTTACTCAATTTTTTTGTGTCTATCTTCGGTATAAACCAGTATCTGTAGTGCCAAGCTGGGCAAAATGACTCGCCGTTTAGGTTGCCCGGCGGCACTTTGGGTGGTCAATGGCACCCGGGCAACCATTAATTTCGAGCCCTGATTCCTTTTATCATAGATAAAACACCATTGATCAAGCATGTGAACCAATAAAAATACCAGATCAAAGGGAGGCTACAGATTTTTGGCTGTTGAGTAGAGCAACTACTCGTGGATAAAAACTGTTTTTATGTCTGGCTGTGGCAGCTTTGACAATCCGGAGTCACTTTCGAGATGGAAGTGATTCAAAGTGTTTGTGGCCAGGGTGAGAGTGGTCAGAGATGATCTTGCCCGCTCATTTCCTGACCCTTGCAGTGTACAGTTCATCAATGGAGGGAAGGTTGCAGCCAATAATCTTCTCTGCTGTTCGGACGATTCACTGCAGCCTCCAGGTGTCGTGCTTGGTGGCTGAGCCAAACCAGACCATGATGGAGGAGGTGAGAACTGACTTTACGATGGCCGTGTAGAATTGGACCATCATTGCTGTGGCAGATTGTGCTGCAGGAGTTACATGAAATTAGAGAAATCAACATTTGTACCGCTGGGTTGTTAGTTTCCCAAGCGAAACATGATGAGTGGATTTGAGATGTCCGTTGCCTGGTTCCAGCAGGTGAGTACTCCTCCAAAGAGAGGTCCATCTCCCCAGAGTTGATGAGGTAACTCCATCCCACATGATTGTTCGGTGGATGTTCTGAGCTGTGGGAGCTTCGTAGCCAAGTTCGAGCTTGGTGCCCTTTTGTTGCTGACAAGTGACTGGCCAGGGTGCACTAAAGGCTTCAATCTCTCATCTCATCTGGGAAATAATATAAAAACAAAGAACTGCAGATGCTGGTTAATACACAAAGGGCACGAAATGCTGGAGTAACTCAGCGGGTCTGGCAGCATCTCTGAAGTTGAGGAGTCTGACAAAGGGTCTCAAACCAAAACATGGCCTATCCATGTTCTCCAGAGATGCTGCTTGATCTGCTGAGTTACTTCAGCACTTTGTGTCCTTCTGTAAAATACCTTCACTGGTCTTTGAGCAAATGCAGTCACCTCCTCCTCTGTGCCCCTTGGTTTAGTTTTTGCTTAGAAAAACAGCGTGGGAACAGGCCCTTCAGTCCACCGATTCCACACTGCCCAATGGTCACCCTTCTATCACTACATAGGTACCAAGTATTTCATTAGTCATAACATACTTTTTGCTTATGTTAATCTTATTCAACAACAGATGGTTAATACAAGTCAAACACAATACAAGGGCATCTTGACATTATTCTATCTCACTTTTTATGAGGCCTGCACAAGCATCCCTTCTCTGAGCCAATCATAACCCCCCATTTACAGTAACATTTCTATGCTACTAGCGGTACTGGGCATGGGCGATCTAACTTTTCACAAATGAAAAACAAGCTTCGTTATCTCCTCTACTATTTTCAACACATTCCCAGACAATTTCAAGCAGCACTTGGAACAAACAGCCATCTTCTTCTTGCATATGGCGTGCACAGCCTAAAGGTGTAGGACAACTTGTTCTATTTGATCTTATTTGATTGTGCACGCCAGGTTAATTGCATTCGTCGAAACAGGGCGGACCACGTGAAGGTTGCAATCTCCCACCCCACAAACGGCCATCAGGGTGTAACTATTTCTGAACGAATTTACTGGTGAAATGAGTTCCTCTGCCACTGTTTATTCCCAAGGGTATCCCAAATCTAGGTATTATTTCTTTCATTAAAACATTGACTACAGTTCTTGCATCATCCTTCCTTATGGGATGTGCTTCCACCCATCTGGAGAACATCTCAACTATGACCAGAATGTATTTAAAACCTTTTGTTGCAGGCATCTGTACAAAATTAATTTGCAAATTCTCAAAATACATTTCAGGTTGTGGTAGATAATCAAGTTTTGCAGGTGTCTTCCCTCTATTATTTTGTTGACACACTAGACATGAGTCAGATTAATTAAATAGTCACACCCTTCCTCCTGTGACTGCTGTTTGTTACAAGTGCTGTTTGAAATTGTAATGTCCACTGTATGTTTCCATCATGTTATGGGGCTTGTACTACATTGTCGACCCCTCTATTGCTTAGGCCCTGACCGAGATGCAATGATTTCAGCATGTCAAGACACCAAGTTGCTGGTGTAGCTCAATGGGTCAGGCAGTATCTACAGAACATGGATAGGTGAAGTTTCAAACCAAGACCCTTCATCTGCTTGATGCAGGTGGGGAGGAGAGGTGAATAAAACTGTCAGAGGGGAGAGACAGGACAATGTGGGACACAGGTGAAGGAGACGGGAGTTTTGATAGGCAAATGTAGTGCACAAAGGCCAGAGATAAAAGCATAAGGTGATCATGGTGATTGCCTGACTCTTCTAAAAGATCTGCGCTCATTGGAGAGATGGGAGAAGAAATGGCAAATGATGTTCAAAACAGAAAAATGTAATGTCATGCGTTTTACTAGGAAACCTAAACCAATCCTTCATTCCTATACACTCTCTGGACAACAGCTAGAGGCAGTTTCTAGCCATAAATACTTAGGAGTTACTTTGTCTGAAAACATGAAATGGAAGCATGTGGATGGGGCAACAGACAAAGCCAGCAGTCATCGGCTTTCTACGTCGCAATCTGCAAAACGCACCCAATGAAGTTAAGATCCAAGCATATAAAAGCCTTGTACGTCCACATGTTGAATATTGCTGCTCCGTGTGGGATCCTTTCACTCAAGGGAATATCAATAAGATCCAGGCAGTGCAAAACAGAGCAGCAAGGTTAATATCTAACAACTACAAGTGGCAGAGCTCAGTCTCCAGCATGATAAAGGACCTTAAACTTCATCCACCTACTACTCATCGCAGGTTCATCAGACTGACAACATTCCACAAGATCCAGAATACCATTATTGATTTAAAGATGGAGGACCTCATCCAGTTAATCCAAGCACCCATAGGCACGTCAACCAGAAGCTACCAATCTGGAAATTATTTATTTCCGCATGGCACTTCATTGGTGCTTTCTAACTTGTTATTCTTCAAGACAGCAAGGGATTGGAATACCCTAACAGCCAGCATCATAGATCTCCAAAACATCAACACATGCAAAGATGCACTCACACACACAAGGAATTTGCCTTGGTGCTCCGCCCACAAGCAACAACATGACATACAGTGACAGTTACGAATGACTCAGAAAACACTAAACATTAATAATAATAATAATAATAATACATTCATGATAAAACACCATTGATCAAGCATGTGAACCAACAAAATACCAGATCAAAGGGAGGCTACAGATTTTTGGCTGTTGAGTAGAGCAACTACTCGTGGATAAAAACAGTTTTTATGTCTGGCTGTGGCAGCTTTGACAATCTGCAGTCGCTTTCGAGACGGAAGTGATTCAAAGAGTTTGTGACCAGTGTGAGAGGGGTCAGAGATGATCTTGCCCGCTCGCTTCCTGGCCCTTGCAGTGTACTGTTCATCAATGGAGGGAAGGTTGCAGCCAATAATCCTCTCTGTTGTTGGGACGATTCGCTGCAGCCTCCAGGTGTCGTGCTTGGTGGCTGAGCCAAACCAGACCATGATGGAGAAGGTGATAACAGACTCTATGATAGCCGTGTAGAATTGGACCATCATTGCCTGTGGCAGATTGTGCTTCCTCAGCTGCCGCAGGAAGTACACCCTCTGTTGTGCCTTTTTGACTGTAGTCGATGGTAGCCCCCTCCACTTTAGATCCTTGGAGATGATGGTTCCCAGGAACTTAAAAAACTCCACAGGTGTGACTGTGGTGTTGTTGATGGTGAGTGGGGTGAGGGGAGGTGGAGCTCTCCTAAAGTCTACAATCAATTCCACTGTCTTAAGAACATTGAGCTCTAGGTTGTTGCTACGGAACCAGGACGCCAGCTGTGACACTTCCTGTCTGTAGGCAGATTCCTCCCCATCCTGGATCAATCCAATCAGAGTTGTGTCATCCACAAACTTGAGAAGCTTGACAGAGGTGTCTGTGTTGGTACAGTCGTTGGTGTAGAGAGAGGAGGGGAGAGAGTACGCAGCCTTGCGGTGTTCCTATGCTGAATGTTTGCGGGTCCGAGATGTGCTTTCCCAGCCTCACATGCTCCTTCCTGTCTGTCAGGAAGTTGGTGATCCACTGACAGAGGGGTTCAGGCACAGTCAACTCGGGAAGTTTGGAGTGTAGCAGCTCTGGCACAATGATGTTGAATGCAGAGCTGAAATCAACAAACAGGATCCTCGCATAGGTCTCCTGGCGGTCTAGGTGCTGTAGGAGAGAGTGTAGGCCCAGGTTGACTGCAACATCCACAGATCTATTGGCCCGATATGCAAACTGCAGAGGGTCCAGCAGGGAGCATCTCCATCTCGACTAGCACATCCATCACCACCATAATTCTGAGTGATGCTGTCCCTAGAGCTATTCAGCGTATTACATACAGATCCAGAGGTGCGTGACAGGATTCAAGAGTTGTAAATTGGGAAGCCAGTGGGCGGGAGGTGGTGGGTGGGGAGGGAAATAAGTGGTAGTCCAGGTGGGAGGGAAGAAGAAGGGGTGCGGGGTAGGAAGGAGAGGGGTGTGGAGGGAGTTGGTTCGAGGTTACCTAAATTTGGAGACTTCAATGTTCATTCCGTTGGGTTGTAAACCACCTAAGAGGAATATGAGGTGCTGTCCCACCAGTTTGCGGGTTAGCTGCCTTCCACTGTCTCATTCAACATGTATTTTAACTTGCATTGTGACCTATTTGTTCCAATAAATCAGATCTGTCTGCAATCTGAGTGTTTCATCTTGCTATAAAATTCTCATTCACTGGCCTATTTCAAGAACTCCTTGTCTCACCCCATCTCTGAGTGTGTGGATTCCTTTGATCAAAGGTTGATGCTCTCTCTTCGTCTGCCAAGTTGCAAAGATCTGGCATTGCCTCCTAGTCTCTCCAGTTTTTGTCGTCTTAAGCTACTCCTTTAAACCTCCCCTGGTGCAGAGCTTCATTGCTCTTCTGCAAAGCATCTCAACTCTTATCAGAGTGGGGCGGACACGGTGGTGCAGGGGTAGAGTTGCTGCCTTACAGCGAATGCAGCACCGGACCCGGGTTCGATCCCGACTGCGGGTGCTGTCTGTACGAAGTTGTTATGTGACCTGCGTGGGTTTTCTCCGAGATCGTCAGTTTCCTCCCACACTCCAAAGACGTACAGGTTTGTAGGTTAATTGGCTTGGTAAATGTAAAAGTTGTCCCTAGTGGGATAGTGTTAATGTAACCCTAACTTTGAGCTAAACTAACCATTAGTATCTAAACTAAACTATTTCACCAGTAGTGGTGTTAAGGATTCTGCCATCGCTTTGATCTATGGGGCGAATGGACCATTTCAATGCTGTTTCTCTTGACTAAACTAAACAATCAAGCCAGATACAAGTACAAAAGGTAAACCAAAGAGAAAGATAGTGTAGAATATATTCTGCAGGAAAACAGGTACCAGAGAAAATGGCCATAATGATGTAGGCTAGAGATTTGTGATAATACCCGAGCTTATGGAAAGACTGTGCAGAAGCCTGACAATAGAGGGGAGTAAGCTGTTTCTGAGTCAGGTACTATGTGCTTTCAAGCTTCTGTATCTTCTGCTTGATGGGAACAGAGAGAAAAGGAATGATCAGGTTGGGAGAGGTCTTTTTTTATGTTGGCTACATGAATTGTAGATTGATTCAGATTCAGATTCAGATTCAATTTTAATTGTCATTGTCAGTGTACAGTACAGAGACAACAAAATGCATTTAGCATCTCCATTGAAGAGCGACATAGCAAACGATTTGAATAAATAATAATAAGTGTCCGGGGTCAATGGGTCAATGGTGGGGAGTCAATGGTGGGGAGTGCAAACTCCACACAGACAGCACCCAAGGTTGAGACCAAACGTAGACGGTAGACAAAAGTGCTGGAGAAACTCAGCGGGTGCAGCAGCATCTATGGAGCAAAGGAAATAGGCAATGTTTCGGGCCGAAACCCTTCTTCAGACCAAACTTCTTCAGATCAAACCCAAGTCTCTGGTGCTGTGAGGCAACAGCTCTATCAGCTGTGCCACTGTGCCGGTCCATATGCATATTTATTCACAATATTATCTGATTTCATAGTATGTAAACAGAAGCCTTTCGCTGGACGATTGTACACGTGACAATAATAAACCTGAACAGAGGGATCAATGTTTTGAAAAATCTACACATGAAGGTTGTTGATGAATAAAAGCTTGTGTGTCTTTATTCTATAGTTGTGTCTTTGTTCCGCAGTGTGGCACATCTGGCGGGACAGCTGGTCAAAGCACTCCGTGATCGGCAACCAGAACTTCAGATTAACCATCGAGACATCCTGTGTGTTCAGATCGCCGGACTCTGCCACGATCTAGGTGAGGGAGTACAAGAGAAATAAGGGTGATTAGTAAGGGTGTCAGGGTTATGGGAAGAAGGCAGGAGAGTGAGGTTGAGAGGGAAAGATAGATCAGCCATGATTGAATGGCGGAGTAGTCGTGATGAACTGAAAGGCCTAATGCTGTTTCTTGAACTTATGAAGGGAAAGACCTCAAATCCAGCTTATGGTAAACCAGGCAGAATGATGCACAACCAGGCCTAGTTACCTGACACAGTGACCTGGACTCTCATCCCTGTGCATTGTTGAGGGCGGGCTGCACTGTTGGAGGAGATGACATTTTAAACCCTGCTCCTTCTACAGATTCAAATGTCTTTCCATCTCAACATTGACCTTTAGACACAAAATGCTGGAGTAATTTGGCGGGACAGGCAGCATCTCTGGATAGAAGGAATGGGTGATGTTTTGGGTCGAGATCCTTCTTCAGAAGTCTGAAAGGTCTCAACCCGAAACTCCAGCATTTGTGTCTATCTTCAGTTTAAACCAGCTGTAGCGGCAGATTTTTATATCGTTCAAGAGATTAATCCCTCTAGCCGCTAAATGGGCTACATGGTTAAAGGGAATGTCATTTTACGCATGCGAGCTCACCGTCATAGACCTTCAGAACTTCTTCACAGATAAGTCTTCAAAAACACAGTCCTTAGATGAATAAATTCTTTGTTGATGAAAAACAATAAGACCCATCCAAACATCTTCCGACTCGTTACTATAATCTTCATCAAACTCCAGCTTATCGCATTAAATGATAGAAAACTCCTTGTGTCTCCGTTACACTTCGCATGGTCAAAGGGTAAACCTTCTCCATGCTAGTTCCAAACTAAACCAAAAACTAAACGTCTGCGCAAGAAGCGTAGCTCTTGCTCCAAACACACCCAAAAATATGTCATAAATCCCACCCACAATATAACGAGCAGTCTTAAATTTAAAGGCACATGCCATCTATAATGACACGCAAAACAAGCCAAATGGCCACTACATACTGGTGCCTAATTGTTCCGAGTATATAACGAGGCAATTATTAATAAATATCAAAAAAGTATCCATGAAGGCTTAACATATATCTAAAGCAAAGAATCAGGGAATTGAACCCCGTGGCTCCTCATCGGGGAATTGAATCCCAGCCTCCCACGTGACAGGCGGGTACACTAACCACTATACTAAGGAGGAAAAAAATAGCATGCACTATATATCCGCAATCAGAATTCTTCATCGACTCTTCCATCTTCACTTTCGCCATCTAGACGCAAGCATACATTGATTATTAATCTTATTAAAACACTGTTTTTAGATTAAAGTCATACCATGCGCACCAAACCCTTAAAATCAGGCATGATACCCAATATATAGTCTATCACAGTCCAAAGCTTTGATAGCATGAAATGTCTTCCTCCATGTCCGATCAACTCATGGATGTGTTGTAACAGCAATGTTGAAGTGTTACAATCCTTCAAAAGAATAACAGGATCTTTAGCGATAAAGTTCACCGTTAGATTTGATTTAATTACCGGATCATTAGCAGAGATTTCAAATCCCAGCTCAAGCTTTGGCCATTCTCTGTCTGGCTTGTGGAGAGATTTTAGTTCATTGATCCATCTCTACTCGCTTAAGAAGCGGTTCACTGTCAGTTCTTTGGAAACTTCATTCGCAGGATTTTCTTTTGTGTTAACATATTTGAATTGTGCAACATTAGTGTGCTCTTTCCATTGGCAGATTGTCTCTGTCCAATTCCAACTCTCTGGTTTCTTTGGCTCTATCATCTAGTGGAAGGCTTTCACAATTGTCGCTGTTCCACTTGGAATGTGTGAATCCTCCATTATTGCAAAGAGATGTCAGATGTTCTACGGGTAGAATTGCTTCCTGCTCAGTAGACATGGGTTTTAAGCAATCATCCTTGTAGAAATTATTCTTCAGAGATTCTTATTTCATGAAATTTCGTATTCTCCCCAAAGTTGTGTTTCAAAGTCTGGGTACATTGCTCTTCCATACAACGATTATTCAGCAGACTGGCACTTTCTTGTTTGAAAAGTAAGTCCAGACAATAGTGTGCGTCAATCTTTAGTGAGTAGTTCATAATATCCATGAACTTCAACTTCATTCAACATCTCTTCAGATTCCTTGCTGGTACTTTCATTGAAGTCATGATTGTAGTGTATTTGGGTACTTGGAAATGACTTAAAAGAACTCTCAGATACAGGAGTAAACTAACAAGCTACTTTATTGCAGGACGCCACCTTGAGTCTCCCCTAGCGCATGCGTCCCCTCGCACAAGACATAACATATGCTAATTTTACTTCGGAGTCACGTGAGTGACTACGTGAAGAACCCACCCAGCGCGCAGGCGCGGCATTACGTCAGCAGTGCAACAGCGGCAGCAGCTGGAGCCAGGCTCTCCAGCTGCAGCATAAAGACAAGACCTCAGGTAAGTGCCTTTTTTGTGTTACAGAGTCGCTCCAGGGAGAATTATGGCCTCTCGAAAGCGACCAGCCAGGAGGACTGCCTGCCCAACTCCACCCGAGGAGGGGTCCATAGCTGGGCGGCAGCCTCTCGCAGCGGAGGAGCCTTTTCAACGCTCCCGCTCACCCGACACCGAGCCGCCCCCAGTGCTGCAGATATCGACGCCCCGCACAGGGAGGAAAGCCACTCATAAGACCGACCGGCCGGTGTCCTCCGATTCGGAGGAACGGGAACACTCTCCACCACCGAAAAGGGGAGACGCTCGGATCAGCTGCATGAGGCAGCTCCTAGAGCGCATGATTGATGAGGAGATGCAGGCTAGGCATCTCCCAGGAGGACGGGCTTTGGCCTCCTCCTCTCCACACCCTTCTGTACCCTCTATGTTCGAGGGCAGTAAGGGAGGCCAGGACTGGGCTGGCCTATCCCAAGGGCAGGCGGAGGATACCATCAGCATGCCGGGCGTGCTAGAAGAAGAGCTACTGGGTGTAGTGGGCCGATACGCAGCGCCCCCAACGACTGGGATGGTATTGCCACCCAGAATGGCGGCCAGCATAAACAGGCTGTCCAACAACCCGCTGCAGGACAAGGCCGTCCAGCAGGCCCTTGACACGTACACAGCGCCAGAGAATTGCGAGGCGCTGAGGGTCAAAACGGTCAATGGGCAGATATGGAACCAGCTGGGGCAGCAGATCAGGGCTCACGAAGTCAAGATGCAGCGAGTCCTGAAGCTCCACTCAGCAGCCATCACCGCCTTTGCTCGGTCCGTTGGGAATGAAGACCTAACCATACCCCAGCAGGATGCTCTCGCACTGATGTGCAGCACCACCTATGAGCTCAATAGCCTACGGCGGGACAACATCAGGCCTGCCCTCAACCCAACATACGCAGGCCTCTGCAAAGCTCCAGCGCCCGAACGAGAGGCGCTGCTATTTGGTGCAGATCTGGCCAAAAGACTGAAGGAGTTGGAAGAGGCGGCCAAACCAGTAGGCCTCATGAGGGCAGGGCCAGGACCGAGCAGGGTGAAGACACCCAGTTGGCAGCACGCCTCGGCAGCCACCAGCAGGTACCGAGCTGGTGAAAGCCTGGTGACCGCCTCCCACTACCCCCAGAGCTCTTTTTTAGAGCGGGGCCCAGGGCGGAGCCGTGGGAAGATGCGCCGCCCCACCGCAGCACCAACACGGACAACCTTGGGCCAAACCTACTGAAAACGGCCCCACAAATAAACATGTAGGTAGGTGGGTCTGGTTCCTGTCAACATACACAGACAAAGGGTGTTGTATTAACAGGAGGACGTTTGAGGTTCTTCAAGCATGTTTGGTGCTCCCTTACTAACAATAAGTTTATACTCAACAGTATTAGTGGATACAAAATTGAATTCAAACCAGGCATAGAACCGCCAGTTCAGCACATGCCCCAAAGGGTATTCCTTCCCTCAGCAGTTGAGAAGGTAGAAGGACAAGCTGAACTTGATCGGCTCGTGGCTAAAGGCATCATAGAAATGACCACACACGAGCCGCAAGAATTTGTATCAAATATTTTTCTCAAATCCAAAAAAGATGGTGGATGTCGCATTATTATTGATCTGACGTCACTTAATCAGTCTGTTGAGTATCAACATTTCAAAATGGAGACATTTGTCACTGCCAGACAACTGATCTCCAAGGGATACTACATGGCAAGCATAGATATCAAAGATGCTTACTATTTGGTACCCATTCATAAAGATTATTATAAATATCTGAAATTTATCTGGATGGGCCAGCTATGGCAGTACCGAGCCTTGCCCAATGGTTTAACGACAGCTCCCAGACTATTTACAAAAATTCTCAAAGTGGCCATGAAAAAATTGAGAGAACTAAAACATTTAGTCGTGGCCTATCTGGACGATGTTCTCATATTAGGGAGAACAAGGGAACAAGCTGTCGCAGGAGTTTTAGCCACTAAACAACTCCTTGAAACTTTGGGATTCATCCTTCACCCAGATAAATCAATATTGGAGCCTACTACTAACATGGATTACCTAGGCTTCACTATTGACACTATTCATATGACTGTCACTCTGCCCAGAGACAAAAAAGTTTCACTCATCGAAGCTTGTAACCATTTAATTGCTACACCGCAACCTAGGATACGGCATGTAGCCAGAGTTATTGGCTCTATAGTAGCAGCATTCCCGGCTGCCCAACATGGGCCCTTGCATTATCAAAATTTACAAAGAGCAAGGACTCATGCATTACGTCTTAATAGGGGGCATTATGACCGCAAAATGGAATTACCCACTGAAGCCAAATCAGAACTTCAGTGGTGGGTTGATAATATTTGGCACAGTCACAGTCCTATCGCCGTAACCAATCCTAACATATCCATTACAACGGATGCCAGTGCTTTAGGCTGGGGAGCTACTAACTCCATAGACAGCACGGGTGGCAGATGGACTAACTCAGAGGCATCGCTACTACAATCACTGGGCATTAACTTCTTGGAAATGCTCGCTGCCTTTTATGGGCTAAAAGCATATGCATCTGATATGCGGCACGTGCATGTTAGGATTATGATCGACAACACTACGGCGGTATCTTATATCCAGCACATGGGTGGCATAAAATCAGTATCATGCGACAAATTAACTGCTATAATCTGGCAATGGTGTGTCGAGAGACATATTTGGCTATCAGCTGCCTACTTCCCAGGCAAGCGAAATATAGTGGCGGACACCAGGTCACGAAAAATAAACGACGACACCAAATGGATGTTGGACCAATAATTATTTGCTAAAATTGTCAAGCAATATGGTACGCCAGATATAGATTTGTTTGCGTCTAGGTTAAATCACCAACTACCCATGTATGTGGCTTGGGAACCAGACCCAGAGGCAGCAGCGGTAGATGCCTTCACGCTGGATTGGGGAAATTTCTTTTTCTATGCTTTCCCTCCCTTCTGCCTCATCAGTCGGGTACTCCAGAAAATTCAGGCAGACTCAGCCTCTGGCATTCTGGTCGTGCCCGACTGGCCTACCCAACCATGGTTCCCAATGTTCCACGACATGGTGGTAGAGACACCTATGGTCCTTCATAACCACCCCCAATTATTGACTCACCCGGTAACTGGCATTAGCCATCCATGCCACCAAAAATTGAACCTCCTGGTTTCCAGATTTTGAACAGACCTTACCGGGGATTGGGGTTATCAGAGAGAACAATCACCACCATGTCGGCATCCCTGCGAGTTTCCACCAAAAAACAGTACCTGACCTACATCAGGAAATGGGAACAGTACTGTCTGGAAGCAGGGACATCCTACAAGACGGCTTCGATCTCGGATGTGCTGGAGTTCCTGGCCCACCTGCACCATGACCTCAAGATGAGCTACAGTGCCATCAATACGGCTCGGAGCGCACTGTCCGCATACCTCATGCCGATAGGACAGCATAGTGTGGGATCCCACCCTCTGGTCATCAAACTCCTTAAGGGGATCTTTAATACCAAACCCCCTACACCTAGATACACCCATATGTGGGATGTGAGTGTAGTTCTGACACACCTTCGAGGTTGGCCTCCGGTGGGATCCCTGAGCCTGGAACAGTCCACTTATAACACCCTTATGCTCATGGCGCTTGTCTCAGCTCAGAGGGTTCAGTCGCTGCATCAGCTAAATCTGAACTACATGGTGACCACCCCAGATACCATTACTTTCACCATGCCGGGGTTGGTAAAACAAAGCAGACCAGGTACATCCAACTCCCCGTTGATCTTCCGGGCATACCCTCCAGAACCTAGGCTGTGTGTGGTGACCCACCTTCATCATTATTTAGACACTACCCAAACTCTTAGAGGGAGAGAAAAAGCCTTATGGGTTAGCCACAAAAAGCCTTTTGGACGGGTTACCAGCCAGACTTTATCCAGATGGTTGAAACAGGTCCTTAACATGGCAGGGATTAACACAGATGTTTTTAAATCCCATTCAACCAGGGCAGCGTCCACCTCAGCGGCGGATAGGATGCAGGTTCCCCTAGACCACATCCTCAGAGCAGCGGGATGGTCAAGGGAATCGACATTCCAAAAATTCTACAGGGAACCGCTGATGGAACAGGACGTCTTTGCGGAAAGCATTTTAGAAACCGCAAAGTTATGATTTAAAAGCCCAGGGGAGCTATTTTTGTTGTAGTTAATAAACATTTCTTTTATAACTAAACAAACTTGTTGGTCTTTAGATACCACTTCCTCCCTCGATGATCTTTCGGCAGTGAGTGATATAACTGTTACACGGTTTGAAATCACAGACCTTTGAAGTCTTCACGTAGTCACTCACGTGACTCCGAAGTAAAATAGTAAGATTAAACGAGTACTTACCAGTACGAAGTTTGATCTGTATTTTATGAGGAGTTACGATGAGGGATTACGTGCCCTCCGCTCCCACCCTCATTATATAGATCAAATTCGGACTGATGTCTCGTTGGTCTCGTTTACTATCTTTACTTCAACTAGTGTCTATCTGTGATTCCACACCGCTGCTTGGAAGTATGCCGCGCCTGCGCGCTGGGTGGGTTCTTCACGTAATCCCTCATCGTAACTCCTCATAAAATACAGATCAAACTTCGTACTGGTAAGTACTCGTTTAATCTTACTATTATATTACATACATCACACTGCTCCCCCTTTAACTTGGAGGCAGGTAACACCATTTACATTATATACATCACAATGATGGTATGGCTTCATCATTGGCTTTTCTAATTTATCAGTAGATATTTGATTAACAGCAATGGTAGGATAGTTCCACTGATTCTCGTTTTCATTATTCCTTTTCAAGGAGCCATAGATAACCCATCCAAGTAGGGTTTTTGTAGCATATCTTTGCATCACTTGCATTTTGTAGCATATCCTTTTGTAGCATCACCTTGGCTCTTAACAACCTGTATAGGTTCCAATGCCTTCAAAACATTTGTTCCGATAAGTAGATCAACACTAGAATTTATTTCAGATATTTTGACATCCTTCAGGCAAGGCCATTGTTTCAAGTCTTCATGTCTTGGTATATTTGATGATCAACAGGCATGGTTCCATGTGTAAACACTTCAGATATTGGTATAAAATTATCTTCATCCAAACTGGATATCTCCATACTCGTAATGACTCCTGCTTTCTTTATCTTTAGGCATGGTACATAATTGACTTAGTCTGTTCTCCTGTGATGTTCAGCCTTCTCATCAGATTTTCTGTGCAAAAAGTAGTCGGACTTCCGTGATCCAGAAAAGCATATGTTTGCAACACTTTCTTCATCTTGCTGTTCCTTACCTGTATCGGTAAGATAGAAAAAAAACAAGCTTCAACCCCGGCCCCAATATGAGTAGTTACTTGAGGCGAGGTGATAGCAACTCGAGTAGTTGGCTTCTTCTTTTGTTCCGTTTGCTCCAATTCATCTTCTTCTATTTGCTCTGATAGCTCTTCATCTATTTGTTCCAGTTCTTCTTCTTCCCAATGCTCTGGTAGCTCTTCTTCAGTGTGACGTGCTTCAGGGTGATATAGCTTGCACATAACAAGTTATAGGACTATTACAGTCTCTCACCATATGTCCTTTTATTCAAACATCCAAAACAGATTCCCTCCTCTTTCAAGAAATCCATCTTTTCTTCATATTCTTTAATCTTGAATCTTCGACACCATCTTATGCTGTGACCAACTTCATCACATAGCAAACAAAGTACTATTTGCTTGCTAGTAAATACATTTCCTTTCATTCTGTCAGTCTTTTCCACAGGTCTGGTTGTGGTAGCAAAACTACTTCTCATAGGTTCTGATATTTCTTCAGTATTGGTAAAGGTAGAACCTTTGTTAGTTGCAATCGGTTTATAATCTTCAATAGTCCTGTAGTGTGGCTCTCACATGTACCGTACTTCCCTTTTTAAGAATTCCACCAGGTCTGGTAGCCTGGTTACTTGCTTCCTTTCATTCATTATTCCACCTGCTTCGTATCTCCACCTTTCTCTCAGTCTTTTGGGCAATCTGCTAATGATGATTCTAGTATTACTCGCAAGATTCATTTCCTCCATGTGGCCGAGATTTTTCATCGAGCTGCAAGTTTCATCAACCTCTCCGAAATATTGCATAATCACTCAATGCCTCCCCATCTTCTGGCTTGATTTCTTTCCTAGCATGGGCCTTCTCCATGTATGTTTTAGCAATCCTCTGTTCATCACCAAAATGCTCTTTAAATTATCTTCTCGCGTTTTTATAGCCATGGCTTTCTGGCTCATACTGACAACTTTCTACTTTTGTTTTGATCTCGCACTAATTTGCTGAGATGAAGTTTTATCCATCCTACTCTGTACCAATAGGTTTTCAAACCCAAGAAATCCAGTGGACCTCGATTGTGGAATTGATCCAACTGCTGACTCACTTGGAGTCGTTTTTTACTCTTGGTCCAGAGCCATCTTTGTGTCTAGTTTCAGTTGTTCCTTTCGTCGCCTCATCTCTTCTTCTTCTCGTCCAATCTCATGTTTCAACTTCAAGGCATCCGCTTCTATTGAGAGAGCGGCAAGGTCAGCTTTAACTCCCTATCGAGCAGAAGCCATTGATACTGAACTGGCTGTAGAACCAGATTTATGTCCTGATCCTCGTGTAGATACTTTCGAGATATTATCTCGTGGTGTAATTTCATCTTCCATTCTGGCACCTTGTTGCGTCACACGTCCAACTACTAAGCTCGTAAGTTGTGGCATAATTTCAGATAACCACTCCTCTGCCTTATCCACAAAACCATTAAATAACTTCACCCTGTCTTCCTCCCACTGGATGTGTCTTATTCGTTCTTCCCGAGACGGCTGTGAACACAGCAGCACATCCTGTTTCTTTCCAACCTCTTCACAGAGGTTCCATAGTTTGCTCATAATAAATTTCAGCTTAATCACGTTCTGTGCTGATTTAATTAGTTTCTTCTGTTTTCCAATTAATCTGGTAACCTGTTTCCATAATTTGTTTATCTTCTTCTTGTTTGCTTTCAGATAGGCAGCTTGTGAATTTTCGATACATGAGTTTTCTGTAGCTATCAAATGACTCGTTAACTTGTTCCCATATCAAGTTTTCCTCTTTCTCGGCTTCCTTCAGAGCTAGAACTTGGCCTTTCTCAGTGAGTATAAGTTGTCTCATTGGTCTTTCATCGCCACCTCGTGGTTCCTCAGGCATGGCTCTTCTGGCTCCATGATTTTAAAGAGGTCTTGGCAGATTGCCAAGTCTTTAATTTGAACGAACAGTCTTCTCTGAATTCTGTTCCTACTTTATGTAAACATTGAGTTGCTGTTTTGAAAACAATTTCATCAGAACAATAAAATACTGAGATTTTGATACATTTCTCCAACATCCATGGGCTTAAAGATGACGATAATTCAAAAGGAATGCGTATTATCAAGAGTTCAAACCAATCCAAGGCCGTACTGGCTGGAAACTCCAGACAGTAAAAAACACGTTCAGGCTCCTATTACGGAAGCCTTTTAAAATTAAAGCTTTGCAGCCTCAAAATTCAAAGAATAATAGTCGATTTTTACTCACAATTTCTGTGATGTTGTCTTTAGCTAAGTCTCGTTGCTGTCGATAGACTTCAAGGCCTTCTCTGGCCGAGATCTATTGTCTTCAGTTCATCGGCTGGACCTGGTATTGTCTTCAGTTCCTCGACTGGAACCAGTATTCTGGCCAAAACCTCTTTCGAGATCTTAGCCAATTCTTCTGTCCCACTCTCTGGGACTGGTATTCACCCCCCTGCCGGTAGGTTTCCTTTGACAATGTAGATGCAGATTTTTATATCGTTCAAGAGATTACTCCCTCAAGCCGTTAAATGGACTACATGGTTAAGGGGAATGTCTTTTTACGCATGCAAGCTCACCATCAGAGACCTTAAGAGCTTCTTCATAGATAAGTCTTCAAAAACGCAGTCCTTTGATGAATAAATTCTTTATTGTTGATGAAAGACAATAAGACACATCCAAACTTCTTCCGACTAGTTACGTTGCTCTTGCTCCAAACACACCTAAAAATATGTCATATATCCCACCCACACTATAACGGGCAGTCTAAAATTTAAAGACACATGCTATCATTAATGACACGCAAAACAAGCCAAATGGCCACTACACCAGCATCTGAGTTCCTTCCTTCAACATTGACTTTTCTTTGTTCCTCAGGTCATGGGCCTTTCTCACACGTTTTTGATGGAAATGTTATTCCTCAGACGAGGAAAGATAAATGGAAGGTAATGCAATCTGCAGTCTCCGTTTACGGGTGCGTGTTACGTGAAACGTGGCAATAGGGGCATGCAGTGATCCCATCTCCAGCGATGGTAGTAAAGAAAGCAAACTCAATACTAGCATTTATTTAAAGAGAGCTTGTATACAAAAACATGGATGTAATGCTGAGGCTCTATAAGGCACTGCTAAGGCTGCATTTTGAATATTGTGAGCAATTTTGGGCACCATATCTGAGGAAGGATGAGCTTGCTCTGGAGAGGGTCCAGAGGAGGTTTACAAGAATTATCCCAGTAATTAGTAGTTTAACCTATGATGAGCGTTTGTCAGCACAGGGCCTGTACTTGCTGGATTTTAGAAGAATGAGGGACCTCATTGAAACATACAGAATAGTGAAAGGCTTGGATAGAGTGGATGTGTATAGGTAGTTTCCACTAGTGGGAGAGTCTAAGATTAGAGGTCCAAGCCTCAGAATTAAAGGTGAGGAGAAATGTCTTTGGTCAGAGGGTGGTGAATCTGTAGAATTCTTTGCCGCAGAAGGCTGTGGGGGCCAAGTCAGTGGATATTTATAAGGCAGATAGATTCTTGATTAGTGCAGGTGTCAGAGGTTATGGGGAGAAGGCAGGAGAATGGGGTTTGGAGGGAGAGATACAGTAGATCAGCCATGATTGAATGGCGGTGGACTTGATGGGCCGAATGGCCTCGTTCTACGATCACACGACTTTTATGACATGATGGTGTCTTTGCGGAAGTTCAGTGAGCATTGGAGAATGATGCCAGGACTCCAGGGTCTGAACTATAGGGAGAGGTTGGGCTGGCTAGGACATTCCTTGGATTTTGTTCAGTGTTTTATCATAACATGTCACAATGTACAAGCATAGATGGTGCATTTTGGTCGTAGGCAAGTTGAGCTCAAGGGCCTGTTTCTGTGCTGTATGACTGACTAAAGCACTAGTTAAATGTTTATGTTACTTTGCATCCTCGATCAAGGGTCTTGATCGGTCTGAAGAAAGGTCCCGACCCAAAATGTTGTCTGTCCATTCCCTCCACACATGTTGCCTGAACCGCTGTTCCTCCAGTACTTTGCCTTAACTTTAATTGCTACTAATGTGCATTGAATGATGTTTCATTCCCTTCTCTGAATTGAGTTTCTAAACTAAACTTTAACTTGGTGCAGCATGAAGATGCTTCGTTGGCCATGTTTGACCACTTGATCGACACCAACGGACTAAAAGTTGTGCTATTGAGCTATGGCATGAAGTTACCAGAAGACGTGAACTTTATAAAAGAACTGATCCGAGGCCGACCAACAGAAGTTGATGACGGCTCTGAAGTGGTAAGTGATACAGTGGAGCAGTGGTAGAGTTGCTGCCTTGCAGCGCTAGAGACCCAGGTTCGATCCTGACTACAAGTGCAGTCTGTACGGAGTTTGTACGTTTTCCCTGTGAACTGTGTAGGCTTTCCCCCAGTGCTCCAGATTCCTCCCACACTCCAATGACATGCAGGTTTGTATGCTAATTGGATTGGTAAAATTGTAAATTGTCCCTAGTGTAGGATAGTGTTAGTGTGTGGGGATCGCTGGTTGGCGTGGATTCAATGGGCCAAAATGCCTGTATCATTGCTGTAGTTCCAAAAACTAAACTGATACTGTTGATCCAAGGGAGGGGAATAAAAAGTGGAAAATGTAACTAGTGCAACATTTTCTGTTTTACACTGGAGCAATGGTTCTTTATTTATCACGTTTAGTTTATTGTCATGTGTACCGAGGTACAGTGAAAAGCTTATGTTGCATGCTATCCAGTCAACGGAAAAATTATATATGATTACAATCGTCCACAGTGTGCAGATACATGATAAAGGGAATAAAGTTTAGTGCCAGATAAAGCCCAGTAAACTCCAATTAAAGATAGTCTCCATTGAGGTAGATGGAAGGTCAGGACTACTCTCTAGTAGTTAACTAGACTAAGTGGGACCCGTTGGGTCCCAGCATCACACGGGAGGGCTGTTCCCTAACGCAATATTCCACCTCGACCAATTCCAATACTGCTCGCCAGTGGGAGGGGGCTGTCTGTTGCGCTGGTATGGGTGTTGCGGGCTGAAGGTACTGGTTTCCAGAGGGCTAGTATAGACATTGTGGGCCATATGGATGCTTGGGCAGGCATCCAACTGTTGCAACGATTTTAAAAGCCAAGCCAAGGCAAACAATTGGGCTGCAGCCACCTGACAACCAGAATTCATCTTGTGAACACCAACTTGTTAATAAAGGCGAGGCAAACAATTGAGCTGCAGACGCCCGACAACCAAAATTCATTTTGTGAACACAAACTTGTTAAAAAGGGCTGCAGCTACTTTACAGCCGCATCGAGGGGACTCACCGTGGAGTAGACGTGCGTTCAGTGTTATTCGCAGCTCAGAGAGCCGTGACCTTTTCGCTTCCTGGTCTGGCAGAGACTGTGTGAGGCACGACACTTCCTGGTTTTATAGTCCCTTCCCCTGCCGCCAGTGAGGGCAGCAGAGAGAATGGGGAATTTTGTAAAAACATTAATATCCCTCTCATTTTTCATCGACGCAAAAAATCCTCCGCACTCATACGGCGGAGGGGGGCTCTGAGCGAGGTGGCCAAAAATGACGGCCGTAGGTGGCGGCGTTCTCACGGAAATTGCAGCAAAGTCGGCCAAAAGCAGTCAAGATCAGAGATTTAGTAATACAGGTGCACAACCTTTTATCCGAAGATCCAAATAACGAAAACCTCCGAATAGCGGACATTTTTTCAGTCCTTGAAGAAAGGTCCTTGAAAACGTTCACCGAGGGCGGCCCGCAGAGGTGACAGCGGAACCTCCGGTCGGTCCTCGAAGAAAGGGGAACTAAATCCCCATTCATAAAAGAGAAGGTGAGGGTATATTGCGCGGGAGGGTTAATAATTGACAATATGCTGCTGTCTGCCCGCTGAGTTAAAAAGTTCCCACGGTAGACTCATGATACATAGTGTATCGTGAGTCTTGCGTGGGAACTTTTTAACTCAGCGGGTAGGGAGCAGCAGATTGTCGCTCCCTTCAGTTTCACCCCACCTACACCCCTCTGCTTCCCGGCCATGTGTGTGACTCCTTCCCTCCCCTCTCCAGCTCCCCGCCCATTGCACCGGCGTGGGGGCTTTGCACTGTCTTCATGTCGGCGATGCCAGCATACAGTGCCAATCACCGGAGACGTCAGGACCAACGGGACACCGACCCCCAGGCCCACTGCAAGCACGGAGATACCAGAGACCCACAGCTAGCAGCAGCCCAGCCCCGTTCCAACTCCAGAGGAAAACGGCAAACTAGCGGGAGACATCAGGACCACCAGAAGCCGTTCCCCGATGGGCGACAAGTGGCAGTTCGCCCACAGCCCGAGCTGCGCCCCCTCATCGGGACACCGACCCCCAGGCCCACTGCAAGCACGGAGATCCCAGATCCGCAACTCCAGCCCAGCCCCGCTCCAACTCCAGAGGAACACGCTCCCTGTATGGGCAGAAGCTGATGGTGTGCAAGGTACGTCTTGTTCTTGGGGTCGCGCAGCTCGGGCTGTGGGCGAACTGCCACTTGTCGCCGTAGCGGCCCATCGGGGAGTGGATTCCTCTGGAGTTGGAGGGGGAGGGGGGTATTGTGCTGTTTGATCGCCCCCTGCTATCCCAGGGACATGGAGACAGGACGTTCACTGAGGGCGGCCCGCAGACAGCGGAACCTCTGGCCGGTCCTCGACGAAAGGGGAACTAAATCCCAATTTATAAAAGAGAAGGTGAGGGTACATTGCGCGGGAGAGTAGGAATCCCAAGACAAAGTTGAGTGAGCATTCACTGAGGGTGGCCCGCAGAGGTGACAGCGGAACCTCCGGTCGGTCCTGGAAGAAAGGGGAACTAAATCCCCTTCATAGAAGAGAAGTGGAGGGTATATTGCCCGGGAGGGTAGATCGCCTCCCTGGAAGAAACCGGACATTTTTTCCAGGATGTCGTCTGCACACCAAAGCTCACGTTTGGCGCCAAACGCACGTCGCCTCTGCTGCACACGGATATAAAAGTGTGAAAATGTCGCCTAAGGGCATGTAGCCCCGCTAGGGTGATATGAGTGCGAGAGGTGATTCAATGCTGCGGTCACATTTACAAATTCAGGATTTCATTCAACACATTGCATTTCATACAGACATTTATTCTGCAAGAAAAAACTACATTGAAGACTCAAACTCGCGACCGAGGAACTGCCGGGATCAAGGCGCAAACTCGCGACCTTGCGGATATGAGCCGAGCACTCTACCACTGGGTCAGCCATTAAAATCTACGCTAAAAAATTTCCATTCCGAAGGCCGACAAATTCCGAATTGCGAAAAGTGTCTGGTCCCAAGGCTGTCGGATAAAAGGTTGTGCACCTGTATACTAGACCAAGTGCAGACCCGTTGGGTCTGTTCTCCCAACGTGCGGTTGTGGGGGGGGAAGGCGGCATGCAGCGTCACACACACTAACTATCCCCCCCCCCCCCCCGCACTCGCGCTAATTACCTCCCTTGATATTATATTAATATATTAATTTGCTCCTTTTACCCCATAACCACCCTATCTACTGACACATAGCCCCCAACCTGCAGTCATATCTAGAGGGGGGGGGGGGGAGAGTTAGGTCAGAGAGAGAAGGGGCAGAGACAGAGACAGAGACACACAGAGAGGGGCAAGAGGGAGAGGGGGTGGAGTGGAGGAGAAGAGGGAGGGTGGGTGAGGGGGGAAAGGTGGGGGTGGAGGGGAGGGAGAGAGAGAGGATGAGAGTGAGGGGGAGAGAGGGGAGGGGGTGAGAGGGGGGGGAGGGGAGGGGGAGAGGTGAGGAGCAGGGAGGGGGAGGGGAGGGAAGGGGGTAGGGGGGTGTGGGAAGGGAGGGGGGTTTAGGGGAGGGACGGGGGGGAGGGGATGGAGGGAGGGGAGGAGGGGGGGAAAAGGAGGGGGGGAGAGAGAGGAGGGGGAGAGAGGGGAGGGGGGAGAGAGAGGAGAGGGGGGGGAGCTGAGAGGGGGGAGGGAGGGGAGGAGGGGGGGGAGCAGGGGAGGGGGAGGGGGGGTGGGGGGAGGGGGGGGGGGGGGGGGGGGGGGGGGGGGGGGGGGGGAGGGGGGGGGGGAGGGTGGGGCGGGGGGGGAGGGGGGGGGGGGGGGGGGGGGGGGGGGGGGGGGGGGGGGGGAGGAGGGAGAGGAGGGAGGGGAGGGGGGGAGGGGGGTGGGAAGGGTGGGGGGGGGTGAGGAGGGGGGGAGGAGGAGGGAGGGGGGAGGAGGGGGGGGGGAGGGGGGAGAGGAGAGGAGGGGGGTAGAAGAGAGGGGGGGGGAGGGGGGGAGAGAGGGGGGAGGGAAGGGCGGGGGGGAGAGGGGGGGGGAGAGTGGGGAGGGGGGGAGAGAGGAGAGGGGGGGAGAGGAGAGGGGGGAGGAGAGGGGGGAGGGAGGAGGAGAGGAGAGGGGGAGAGGGGAGAGGAGAGAGAGGGGGGAAGAGGGGGGGGAGAGGGGAGGGGGAGAGTAGGAGGGGGGGGAGAGGAGGTGGGGTGGGGGGGGGGGGGGGGGGGGGGGGGGAAGGAGAGGAAGGAGAGAGAGTGAGAGAGAATGCCTTTTTATTTCAACCCAAACCCCCCAAACAACCATTTGTAGGCAGTGCTTTTGTACTTTAACCATATTTTCATTTTCAAACCACATTAAGGGTACTTACTCACAGTAGTGTGGACATGTGTTCAGTGTTATTCACAGCTCAGAGAAACGTGACCCTCTGCCTTCCTCCATCTTGAAGAGACTGAATGAGGCACACCAATTCCTGGTTATATAGTCCCTGCCCCCCCCCCCCCCCCACCGGGGGCAGCAGGGGGAATGGGGAATTTTGTAAAATCATTAATATCTCTGTTATTTTTCATCGACTGGTAAAATCATCAGCACACAAGCGGCGGATGGGGGCTCTGAGCGAGGTGGCCAAAAATGACGGCCGTAGGTGGTGGCGTTCTCTCGGAAATCGCTGCACAGTCGCCCAAATCCGGTCAAGAAGAGACTTTTAGCAATATAGATAGATAAGATGGTTCAGTTGCCTGATAACAGCTGGGAACAAATGATCCCTGAATCTGGAGGTGTGCGTTTTTTGTACCTCTTGTATTTCTGTACCTTTTTTCTGATGGGAGAGGGGGAGAAAAGGGAATGAGATGGTGGTGGTGGTGTATGCTGGTGGCCTTGCCGAGGTAGCGTGAAATGTACTGTGGTACAGTGAAATTCATTTTTGTATATAGTTCAGTACGTATCACTATACATAAGCATTTAGATGCATCTTAGAAAAGAATCTCAGTCCCAGTTGGTCTAGGTGTAGAGCTCTTAACTTACCCATGAAGGCCCATTATCCTGGCAGTGTAGCAGGGTCAGCTGAGCCAAGTGTAGCCATTGGTGACCTCCTTTGCTCCGGTCTGCTGCAGGCTGTGCCCGGTCCAAAAGATAGCTTTATAATTGGAATTGATTTTTGTACCCTCGTTGCTTTTATTCATTCACATGATGCTGCTGTTGTTGCCAATGCTGGCTGGCACTATCGTTTGTCCTTGTTTGTCTCTGCACTTAGGGGACATTTATCGGTCAATCTCAGTGATGTACCTGGTTTCAAACATGGGTGATATGACAGATTCCCACCCAGAGTGTGTTTTGTTTTTATCAGCTAGCATCATCTGTTCCCTGTGTCTCCACTCTGTGTCTATCGCTAACACATGGCAGCACAGTGGCACAGCGGTACAATTCCTGCCTTACGGCCACAGAGACCCAGGCTTGATCCTGGCTAAGGGTGCTTTCTGTACATAGTTTGGACCTCTGAACTTTAATCGAGCTTCAATGGTATATCTTTGCATTGAATGTATCCTTTATCTGTGGATTTTCAGACGGCACAGTGGAGCAA
Source organism: Leucoraja erinaceus (assembly GCF_028641065.1). Taxonomy (NCBI): domain Eukaryota; kingdom Metazoa; phylum Chordata; class Chondrichthyes; order Rajiformes; family Rajidae; genus Leucoraja; species Leucoraja erinaceus. The sequence goes on from NC_073397.1 coordinate 16,889,318, forward strand.
CGGTACTACAGTGAACTGCTGTTCTCAGCCCCCAGAGCCCCAGGTTCGTTTGTCTCTCGACAACGAAATGCATTTCGTTGTCTCTGTACTGTACACTGACAATGACAATTAAAATTGAATCTGAATCTGAGGTTCGATCTGACCTTGGGTGCTGCCTGTACAGACTTTGTACATTCTCCCTGTGACCACATGGGTTTTCTCCAGGTGCTCCGGCTTTCTCCCACACTCTAAAGACGTACAGGCTTGTAGGTTAATTGGCTTCATTTAAAATTGTAAAATGTCCCCAGCGTGTATGATAGTGCTAGTGTTTGAGCAGATTGCTGGTCGGTGTGGGCCGAAGGGCCTGTCTCCTTGCTGTATCTCTAAAGCCCAAAGTAAACTCTACTATCTCATCTTTCCAGTGTAGTATGGCCACTGGAAGATGTTATCGGGAGAAAGGATTTCTGTATGAAATCGTTGCCAATAAGCGGACTGGGATTGATGTCGATAAGTGGGATTACTTTGCCAGGTAAGTCTCTGTGTGATCTTGATTAGACGTTCCTCGATGCGTGACTTTTCTCAGTCAGAGCTTCCTGGAACATGGCAGCCATTTGTTTAAACAAATGGTTTTTTATTACCCCAAGTTCGCTGATGACACAACAGTGGTGGGTCTCATCAGTGACAATGATGAATCGGCGTACAAGATGGAGGTGGAGCTGCTCACAGGTTGGTGCAAATCCCACAACCTCATTCTTAACGTAGGAAAAACTAAGGAGATGGTGGTTGACTTCAGGAGGGCGGGGAAACAACACCATACACCTCTGCACATCGACGGAGCTGATGTGGAAAGGGTCAGCAGCATGAAGTTCCTAGGACTACATCTGTCTGATGACCTGACGTCCACGGCCAACACCACAGCTCTGGTCAAGAGAGCCCAGCAGCGACTACACCCTGTCCGAATACTACGCAAAGCAGGCCTCCCCACTACACACCTACGGACTTTTTATAGGGGGACTGTCGAGAGCACATTGACCTACGGCATCACTTCCTGGTTCGGGAGCTGCAAGGCGTACGAACGGCACCAACTAGACAGGATAGTGAAGACCGCCAGCAGGATTATTGGTGCTCCACTCCCCTTCCTGCTGGACATATACAGGAAGAGATGTATCAGCAGAGCCATCTCCATCATCAAAGACCCTTACCACCCATCGCATGACATTTTCTCCATCCTGCCATCTGGGAAGAAGTACAGGAGCATTAGCTGCAAAACCAGCAGGATGCTCCTCAGCTTCTTCCCACAGGCTATAAGACTGCTAAATGGACTTTGCCCCCTGCCAAGTATCGCGCACAAACCCCCAACCTGGACACACTGCAGCAGAGCCACTGTTGTGCCGCTGCCGGTCAGAACGCCTGTTGAATGTTTAGTAGAGTGTTAAATTTGTTCATGATACATGTATTTTTTATTTCTATTTATTTTTCATGCACACTGAATGGACACTGGTTGAGCAACGTTTTTTTGTTTCCTCTGGGTATGCGGATACTCAGGAAATGACAATAAAGATATACAATACAATACAATACAATGTACCAAGGTACACGCAATCCCTGCTTAAGTACAGAATGCATGGAAATGGCACAGAGTCCAGTGACTACTACAAACCCACTGAGTCCCATAGCTATCTGGACTACACTTATTCCCACCCTGCTTCCTGTAAGGACTCTATCCCCTACTCCCAATTCCTCCGTCTACGCCGCATCTGCACCCAGGATGAGGTGTTCCAAACCAGGGCACCAGGGCATCCCTTTCTTTAGGGAACGGGAGTTCCCCTCTTCGACTATAGATGAGGCTCTCACCAGGGTCTCTTCTATATCCCGTAGCTCTGCTCTCACTCCCCATTCCCCCACTCGTAAAAGGACAGAGTCCCCCTTGTCCTCACCTTCCACCCTACCAGCCGTCATATACAACAGATAATACTCCGACATTTTCGCCACCTCCAATGGGATCCCAACACTGGCCACATCTTCCCATCTCCTCCCCTTTCGGCTTTCCACAGAGACCGCTCCCTCCGTAACTCCCTGGTCAATTCGTCCCTTCCCACCTAAACCACCCACTCCCCTGGTACTTTCCCTTGCAACCGCAGGAAATACTACACTTGTCGCTTTACCTCCCCCCTCCAATCCATCGAAGGACCCAAGCAGTTTTTCCAGGTGAGGCAGAGGTTCACCTGCACCTCCTCCAACCTCATCTATTGCATCCGCTGCTCGAGGTGTCAACTGCTCTACATCGGTGAGACCAAGCGTAGACTTGGCGATCGCTTCGCCCAACACCTCCGCACAGTCCACATTAACCAACCCGATCTCCCGGTGGCTCAGCATTTCAACTACCCCTCCCATTCCATATTCAACCTTTTTGTCCTGGGCCTCCTACATGGCCAGAGTGAGTCCCACCGCAAATTGGAGGTGCAACACCTCATATTTCACTTGTGTGGTTTACACCCCAGCGATATGAACATTGACTTCTCCAATTTCAGGTAGTCCTTGCTTTCTCCCTCCTTCCCCTCCCCTTCCCAGCTCTGCCACAGCCCACTGTCTCCACCTCTTCCTTTCTTCTTCCCCCCGCCCCCCCCCCTTCATATCACTGAAGAAGGGTCTCGACCCAAAACGTCACCTATTCCTTCACTGCATAGATGCTGCCTCACCCGCTGAGTTTCTCCAGCATTTTTGTCCAACTTCGATTTTACCAGCATATGCAGTTCTTTCTTATACACAGAGTCCATATGCAATAGTCGCCAGGTTTTGGCACCACTTTCAAGGTCCCAGCTGCAGATGGCCATAAAGGCCCCTTGCCTCCATTCCATCATCTGTGAACCATTGCCCCTCTCCTCGCCCGGACACCTGGAGCTTTCGTGCCCCGTGGCTGCCTCTCGCAGTCGACCTCGAGGGGGCGGAAGGTAAGAACCTCCGATTCTTACTGTCCCTATGTCCAGGATCCACTGCCTTTGTCGACTCCCTCCAATTCCCAGTTCTCCGGGGCGAGCATGAGACGAGCCTCAGACAAAGCTCCCACTACAGGTGGGTTCCGGGTTACACCGCGGGCATGCCAGGCTTGCAGTCAGGGTGTAGCCACAGATTGCTGGGACCGTCTGCCGCGTGCGGCTCGCTGGGACCTTGACGACTGCTTCTGATGAAAGCGATCTGTTTGAGAACTGAACCGATCGACATCTGGAACGTCAGGGCTTGTAGTGAGACTTGATAGAAGGATATAAAATTCTGAGAGGCATAGATAGGGTAGACAGTCAAAACCTTGTTCCCAGGTTGAGAATGTCCAACACTAGAAGGTTATCTATCATGTGAACTGGGAAAAGTTTAATGGAGATGTGCGGGGCATGTTTCTTTGTTACATAGAGTGTTGGGGGTCTGGAACCCATTGCCAGGGGTGATGTTGGAGGCAGATAGTTTAGTTTTAGTTTACACCCACACGCCACCTTGAATGTGTTGCCTGCCTATCACAAGCAAAAACACATGCTGGAAGAACTTAGCAGGCCAGGCAGTATGTGGAGGGAATGGACAGGAAATGTTTCGGGCCAGGACCATTCTTCAGATTGGCTATTGCACTCTGATTTTAAGTAATGTCAATCTATTGACAGTTTTCCCCAACTAAAATGACAAATTCTGTATCTGTATCGAGTCTAGTGAAATTAACTCATCACTGATCAGGAGTTGATTGCCTAATCCTCGCCAGGGACTTTAAAACATTGAGATGTGAGCCCATAGATCTCAGCAGCGGGGCACGTTCTGTGTGAGTGATCAGTCGGACATGAAAATGCTTTAACGCTGGCTGCCGGAAATTGCCATTGATGTCTCCTCTTGTTTCTGAAGGGACTGTCACCACCTGGGGATCCGGAACAACTTTGACTTTGAACGCTTCCTCAAGTTCGCTCGAGTTTGTAAAGTCGGCAACATGAAGCACATTTGCACTCGAGATAAGGTGATGTATGTTGTGAGAAGCCGAGGAGTTTCTTGAGTGTGTTTTTGAGAAGCCCTGCTTGATTATGATCTGTATATCGGCGAGACCAAGTGCAGACAAGGTGATTGTTTCGCTGAACACCTACGCTCGGCCCATCTTGGCATAAGCAATCCCTAGGTTGCCAAACATTTTAACTTCTTTTCCGTACTGACCTTTCTGTCCTGGGCCTCTTCTACTGTCTGAGTGAGTCCACACGCTAATGGGAGGAACAGCACCTCGTATTTTGCTTGGGCAGCTTACAGCCCAGCGGTGTGAATGTTGATTTCTCTAATTTCAAGTAACCCTTGCATTCCCTCCCTCATCCTAGTCGTCCAGCTAGTTTCACTGTTTGTATCCCTTTGTGATCTCCCCTTCCACAGCTTAGAATGGATCATTGTGGGCCCCACCTTCATTTGGTCATCAGAGCCTGCTCTGATTTGTTCTGAACCTTTTCATACCTCTAGTTTCCCCGACTCTCAGTCTAAAGAAGGGTCTTGACCCAAACGTCACATATTCCCTTTCTCCAGAGATGCTGCCACTGAGTTACACCAGCATTGTGTCTTGCTTTCTAGTTCATGAAGCGGCCTTCAGAACTTCTTTCCTCTGTTTTCTGTCCTCTGAGGAAATGACCAGCAAAAGTGCAGCAGAGTGATGCAGCTTGTGGAGCTGCTGCCTCTCAGCACCATTTAGTGCATCAGAGGCATCAATACCTCCACCTAACACATAACCCCAACTATTCCAAGATTTTTATCTCCATTTGCATTTGGAGATGTTCTGCGCCCTTGATACCAGGACTAGACTGCCCCGGTCACTAATTGCCCATCCTCCTATTCATGCAATTGAGTTACATCGTCTAAGTTAAACTTTTTCATCTCTTTTATAATTTAATTTCTAAAAGACCAGTGAGGTCTGAAGGAGGTACACAAAAAAGCTGGAGAAAATCAGCGGGTGCAGCATCATCTATGGAGCGAAGTAAATAGGCAACGTTTCGGGCCAAAACCTTTCTTCAAACTGATAGGGGGTGGCGGGGAGAAGGAAGGAAAAAGGAGGAGGAGGAGCCTGAGGGCTGGGGGCTGAGGCCTGAAGGAGGCTCCCCAGTCGATGAAACTAGGACATTTTTCCATTGATGAATCCAAATCCAAAGACCACAGGCACCCTTGTAGTTCTATAAAACCAACAGATAGTAATCTTCTTGTCAGCATTCACAGGCACACTGGAGTTCTGTAAGCTGAAGCTGGGCATACAGACAAGGACAGTTCAGAACGAGTCATTGTTAAATTTAGTTTAGAGATACAGATTGGAAACAGGCCTTTGGCCCACCGTGTCCACGCCGACCATCGATCACCCATTCACACCAGTTTCATGTTATCCCACTTCTTGGCATCATTGGGGTTATGTGTTAGGTGGAGGTATAGACGCCTGTGATGCGCTAAACAGCTTCCGCTTCCGCTGTGCTGTTGCCTTATGAACAGTGAATACCTCGTAGGTCAGTACAGTAAACCCTCTTTATTACGGACATCTTTGTCACGGTTTTCAGTTGTAACCGCTTCCAGACAGGGCCCACTGCCGTCACCGCTGGCCCACACAACCTCTTCCAGGCTGCGTTTCTCACCACCACTTCCAACCCTTACCTAAGCTATGGCCGTCCGCGACCATTGACTTCGCCGATCCTTGCCTCTACCCTCCTAGTTACAACTCACCTGGATCCCAGGCCCAGTTCCAGACTGAGAATGGATGTTGCTTTTAAAAACTAGTTGAATTGTACCTACAGGTAACGGCAAGAAAGAGCCTGAAGAAGGGTCCTGACCCGAAACGTCACCTATCCCTGCCCTCCAGAGATACTGCCTGAACTGTTGTGTTACTCCAGCTCTTTGTAACCAGCATCTGCCGTTCTATTTTTTTAATACTAATGCAATGTCACTTTATTACTTAGTAATCCTTTCCTCTGAAACAGCAGACAGTTGCTGTGTTGACAGACTCTTGATTAGTAAGGGTGTCGAGGGCTATGGGGCGAAGGAAGGAGAATAGGATTGAGAGGGACAGATAGATCAGCCATCTGACCTCTCTATCGCCAATATAACCTTTGAACAATCAGCAATAACAGAACCCATTTCACCTCCCCACCACATGGTCTGTTATAATGAGGGTTTATTGTATTTAGTTTACTTTGGGCAAACCCACGGAGGACACTTGGAGAACATATAAACTCCGTGCAGTCAAGCACCAGAAACAGGCCCTTGGGCCCACTGAATCCCTGCCAACTAATGATCATCCTATACACTAGCATTATCCACACACAAGGTACCATTTACAATCTTTACCAAAGTAAATTAACCAACAAATCTTTGTAGTGTGGAAGGAAGCAGGAGCTCCCTTGGAAATTCCACACGGTCACAGGGAGAATGTACAAGCTCCTTACAGGCAGCACCAGTAATAAGATCGAGTCTGGATCTCTGATGCTACAAGGCAGCAACTCTACCGCTGCGCCACTGTGCCTCCTTATTCTGAAACATCGCTCTGCCCCAGCAACTGAATCACTCCGTGCTTCAGAACTGCTGTTCCTGACGTGCAGTGTGAGGAGGGAGAGGTGACCTCTCGTTTTCTGTCCACAGGAGGCTGGTGACCTGTACAACATGTTTCACACACGCTACACGCTACACCGCAGGGCCTATCAACACCGAGTGGTTAACATTATTGAGAGCATGTGAGTACTCCTGCAGTATGGCTGGTAAGGAGCCTTCAGTTTAGTGTTACTGCACAGAAACAGGCACTTCGGCCCACCGAGTCCATGCTGACCAGCGTTCCCCACACACGTGCACTGTCCTGTACACACTGGAGACAATTTACAATGATACCAAGCTAATTAACCTTCCAACATTCATCTTTGGCGTGTAGGAGGAAACTGGAGATCCTGGTGCAAACCCACGCAGGCCACGGGGAGACTGTACAATCTCCGTTCAGTCAATCACCAATAGTCAGGATCGAACCTGGGTCTCTGGCGCTGTAAGGCAGCAACTCTACTACTGTACCACCATGCTGCCCCTTTCTCCATATTATTACCTTGCACCCTTCCACACATCCCCAACCTTCCACCTCCACAAATGTTTCTGCAAGCAACTGATGTGTGTGAAGGATGACGGATATTGTGGACGTAGCCCAAACCATCATGCAAACCAACCTCCCTTCCATCATCTCCATTCACACTTCACCAACTAGAGAGCAGACCTGATATACCATCTACCTCATTGACGACCACCAGACAATCATTAATCAGACATTATTGGACTTTATCCTGCACTGAACATTATTCCCTTCATCCTGTATCTATACGCTGTGGACAGCTTGATTGTAATCATGCCTAGTCTTTCTGCTGACTGGATAGCACGCAACAAAAAACCTTATCACTGTACCTCGATACATGTGACAATAAAACAAACTAATATTTCAGTCGCACCCTCATGTTACCGGACCGTGACGTGTTGACATTGCATCGACCCTTTGCTCAGGGCTTGAGCCTAATAATGTTTCATTTAAACTCCCTTTGCCCTGTCCCAAGGGTGTTGAAACCAATGCAGATCTGTTTCCAGTGTTTCCCTGTCAAGTTGTTGTGAAGAAGTAGTGCGGGCAACAATGTTTGAGCGGAAGATGTAGCATGAAAATAGGCTCACCAAGTCCACGGCAACCATCGATCACCCACTCACATAATCTGTGACTGGATAGCATGCAACAAAAAGCTAATCCCCATGTTGTCCCACTCCTCCATTCATCCCTGCATACTGGGGGGCAATTTAGAGGCCAATTAACCGACAAACCCGCATGCCTTTGGGATGTGGGAGGAAACTTGCGGTCACAGGGAGAACATGCAAACTCTATGCAGACAGCATCTGCGGTCGGGAACGACCCACGGTCCCTAGCGCTGTGAGCAAGCGGCTCTGCCAGCTGCGTCTCTGTGCCGCACTTGGTTCAGACAAGTGCTGACATGTTTCTGAACATGTTTACTCCGTCAGGATCACTGAAGCCCTGGTGCTGGCAGATCCACACATCCAGATCGTTGGAAAAAATAAGAGAATCTGCAAAATCTCCGAGTCGATCGATGACATGGAGGCCTACACCAAGCTCACAGGTGAACACTCTTGTCATTCAGTCTGACCTAAGTCTGCTCTTCACAAACACAATATTACTTTATTAGCCAAGTATGTTTTGCAACATACGAGGAATTTCATTTGCCAAGTCAGTCATACAAATAAAAAGCAACGGAACACACAAAATACATTTTAACATAAACATCCACCACAGTGACTCCTCCACATTCCTCACTGTGATGGAAGCCGAAAAAGAGGTTAAAATCTCTTCCCTTCATTGTTCTCCCGCGATCCAGGGCCTCGAGCCCTCCATTGACGGGATGATCTTGACTCCCGTAGCCAGCGGCGTTTTGTCCCTCCGCATCGGGGCGATCAGCTCCTGCATCGGGTGGATGTCAGTTACCCCGTGCCAGGCGATCAAACCCCACGTCGGGGCTGGTCGAGCCTCTCCGTTGTTGGAGCTCCCTGTAGTGGCAGGTTTTTATATTGTTCAAGAGATTACTCTCTCTAGCCGCTAAATGGACAGCATGGTTAAGGGGAATGTCGTTTATACGCATGCGAGCTCACCGTCAGAGACCTTCGGAGCTTCTTCACAGATAAGTCTTCAAAAACACAGTCCAAACTTCTTCCGACTCATTACTATAATCTTCATCGAACTCCAGCTTATCGCTTTAAACGTTAGAAAACTCCTCGTGTCTCCATTACACTTCGCATGGTCGAAGGGTAAATCTTCTCCATGCTGGTCCAAAACTACACTAACAACTAAGCTTCTGCGCAAGAAACCTAGCCACAAACACACCCAAAAAAAGTCATAAATCCCACCCACAATATAACGGGCAGTCTAAAATTTAAAGACACATTCCATCATCAATGACATGCAAAACAAGCCAAATGGCCACTATACTCCCGACTAGCCTCTCCCGAGACTGCGAGCTCTTGATGGTAATATCTGCAGACCGTGGTTGGAGCGATCCCAGGCAAGGGATCGACTCCGATGTTACGTCCATGCCCCGCGGTGGGGCTCAAGGTCAGTCCGAGGAGACCTCCAGCTCCATCGATGGTAGGCCCCAGAGCCACCGGAGATGCGATCCTGAAAATAATCACTTCACCGGCAAGGTAAGAAACTGAAAAAAAAAGTTTCCCCCGACCCCCACCCCCGACCCCCACACAATACAAACCGGAGAACATTTACACAGACTTTTAAAACGCACTAAAAACAAAAAAAACAGACAGACTGTTGGCGGGGCTCCAATCGTGCAGCGCCCCTAGTGGAGTGCCGCACGAACAGCTCTTCAGCCCACAATGGCCAGAACTGCACCTGTTACTCCAACAGAGGTCTGACCAAGGTTTTACAAACTTGGAGTATCTCTCTGTGTAGAGGAAGGAACTGTAATGTTGGTTTACACCAAAGATAGACAACAAATGCTGGAGTAACTCAGCGGGACAGGCAGCATCTTTGGAGAAAAGGAATTGGTGACTTTTTGGATTGAGACCCTTCTTCAGACTTGTTTGAACATCACCCATCCACCATCTTCTAAAGATACATCTTTGTGTTCTGAGGCTGTGCTCTGGTCCTAGACTCTCCCACGACTGAAAATATCCTCTCATATCTTAGCGTGTTAGTTTTATTTTATTTCTGTAACCTTGGATTATTGTTTTTCCAGACAACATCTTTGAACAGATTCTGAATTCTTCCAACCCTGAGCTACAAAAAGCACGAGAGATTTTGAATAACATCATTTGCCGCAAGTTGTACAAATGGATCGGGGAGACGCAGCCTGCACCAGGGACGAAAATTAAGCCGGTAATCAAACAGGACAACACAGTGGCATGTGTTGAGACCTGGGTTCAATCCTGACTTCAAGTGCTGCCTATGTGGAGTTTGTATGTTCTCCCTGACACTGCGTGTGTTTCTGTCGGGTGCTCCGGTTTCCCCTCACACCCCGAAAACGTGCAGGTTTGCGGGTTAATCAGCCTCTGTAAAATTGCCCCTTGTATTTAGGGAGTGGATGAGAAAGTGGGATAATCGTGAACTAGTTTTACTAGACCTAGGACACAGGTTTAAGGGGAGTGGGGATAGATTTTATAGGAGCCTGAGGGGTAACATTATCACACAGAGGGTGGTGGGTGTATGAAACAAGCTGATGGACGAAGTAGTTGACGCAGGTACTATCGCAATGTTTAACAGGTACATGGATAGGATTGGTTTAGAGGGATATGGGCTGAAGGGCCCAAGCTATATCTCTAAACTAAACTAAATATCACGCAGGGCAGGTAACAGTGCAGAAATGGGTCATTTATTCAACTAGCCTGTGCCAGTGTTTATACTACCTGTACTTGCCTGTCTCTGCTTGCTCCAGGCAGAAGACTGTGCACCTTTCCTTTAAACAAGGTAAGAACATAGTAATCAGGCGTAGTCTTTGGCCTTGCAACGCTTTGAGTCTCCTTTCCTCTTCAAGATCATGGCGGATCTGCTACCTGAGCACATTTTTCCTTCACTCAATGCCCAGCAAACCTTTGTTGTGAATGAACGATGGCTGAGTGTCTGATCAGTTTGGAGAATTCCACAGATTCATCCCCTCTGAGCAAAGAAATTTCAGACAGAAATACCTTCCCACTTATCCTGAATCTGTAGCCCCACTCGATTCCTCAACTGGACGCAACATTGTTCCTCCATCCGGCCTGTTAGAACTTTGTGGGTTTTAATCTGATCTCTCATTCATCCAAACATAAAGAATATGGGTGTAGAATGGGTGATCGATGGTTTGTGTGGACTCGGTGGGTAGAAGGGTTTCGGGCATCATGTTATGGGAAAAATGTTTTCAAGCTGGAAAGGGTGCAGAGAAGATTTACGAGGATGTTGCCAGAACCCGAGGGACTGAGCTGAAGGAGAGGTTGAGCAGGCTAGGGCTTTATTCCTTGTGTAGGGGATAACAGATGATCTTATAGAGGTGTACAAAATCATGAGAGGAATAGATCAGGTAAATACATAGTCTTTTGCCCAGAGTAGGGGAATCGAGAACCAGATTAAGGTGAGGTGGGATAGATTTATTAGAAACCTGATAGGCTGTGGACCGAGCATCAGAAATGTGTCTAGAAATCAGTTTTCGTGACCCACGTCACCAAACTACATGAACATTTTGACAGATTTAGATGAAATATAATTGAGAAGGAAGTCATAACTCGTCATTGCCGAAAGTTGCACATTAATTAAACTAATTAGAAAATGAGATCGGGAAAGTAAGCGCCATCTAGTGGCCAGTGCCCATATATGACTGCATTGGAGAGCATGCAGAGTAAAGAAGATCCATTTGTAGACATTAGACACAAAGTTCTGGGGTAACTCAGCAGGTCAGGCATATAATATGTTATTATACATATATATATTCAAGATAGATATATTCCTCTGATTTCCTGGAAACGGCCGCTACGGACGGCACTATGTACCCCCACCCCCCCCCCCCCCCCCCCCCCCCCCCCCCCCCCCCCCCCCCCCCCCCCCCCCCCCCCCCCGGTGGAGAAGATCGCGAATCGGCCGCTTTTTAATTCATATAATTTCACTATGTTAAATACATAGGCCCCGCGATCGGAGCACCTTTTCCCGGTAAGTTATCACAGGCAGCTCCGAGATTATATAATTAAGACTTATTACTCTACAACAAGCTGGCATTAGTGAAAATGTTTAATTTACCTTGTTATTGATACATATAGTTTAGGCCCTCAACGTCATGAATGAATGAATAAGTGAATGAGTGAATGTGTGAATGAATGTATGAATGATTGTATGATGATGAATGAATGATGAATGAATGATGGAGTGAAGTGAGTGAGTGAGTGAGTGAGTGAGTGAGTGAGTGAGTGAGTGAGTGAGTGAGTGAGTGAGTGAGTGTACAGCCTCCAAATCTCATTTTTTCACATTATAAAGGGTGTAATTAAATTAATTAAAGTCCATACAGATTAATTTTCATAAATTCAGACTTTAGATCTTACCTTTCAGTTTGAGTTGATTCACAAAGTTTCACAACTTTGTGTTGGAGCACCTCAGAAGGGACTTTGCTTTCAAGGCTTTCTTCCACTTCTATCCACTTAGCTGCACATTTTTCAGACTTCTAATGCTTTTCTCACAAAATTCAATTACCCGGCTGCAAGTTTCCACGGCAAAGAACCTTCATCGGTATGGTGAATAGTAGCTGTACTTCAGATGCAGTTACATCAAGGCCCTTCGCAGTGGCAACATATCTTGTCTGCTACGGCCCTGTACTAAATTGATGTTGTGATGAAGGTCAAGTAAGTAAGTAAGTAATATTTATTTATATAGCACTTTTAAACAAAATCACTTTGAACCAAAGTGCTTTACAGAGATTGATTAAATTAATTGAATAGATTAAATGTCAATAAATCCATATAAAATAAAAAGAAAAAAGACACAGAACAGTACACTATAGAAATCAACAAGAAACGTCCCCCCACAGCAGAATTCACTGTGAGGGAAGGCACTAAAAATATTCAGTTCTCCTCCTCATAGTCCACCTGAGGTCGGGGTCTATGTGTGGCCTCCTCAGCCAACCCGGTGTTTTCAGGCCCTCTTGCCGCGAAGCTGGATCATCGGCGTCGGGTCAACATTCTTCAGCGGCCTGGACTGAAGCGGCCGCTTCCTCCCCAAAGACTGCATTGTCCAAAGTTCTCAGGCCGCGCCGGTCGGACCTCCGACTCTGGCGATCTCGGATCCCAGGCTCCGCGGTGTTTTAAATCCAGTGCCGCCCGCTCGTGGCTGGACGCTCTGCAGCCGCAGCTCAACGATGTCGGAGTCGGCGGTCACAGTGCCCCGGAGCTCACCGCAAGGCGACCCGGTAAGGCATCGCCCGCTCCGTGTTGGTGTCCCAGCATTTGCACCGCCGGCGAAGCTGTAGTCCCAGCAGGACACGCCACTCCAGCGCTGCTCCAGCTCGATGGTAGGCTGCACAGAGAGGACAAAGATGCGGTTCGGAGGAAACCGCATCTCCGACCAGGTAGGACTTGGATTAAGACACTATTTTGTACATTTGCATTGACTCTCAGTGACTTGTGTACAAGGACAACTAAGAGCCTTTCGACATCAACATTACACACAGTCTGTCACCATTTTAAGAACAACTAGACCAAGTGCGGACCTGTTCGGGCCCGCTCCCCCAACACTATATTCCACCAAACTGCGTGTGCGCGGCTGCCGCGTTCAACGTTGTACCGTTGTCGGCTGAAATTAAGTTAAAGTTAATAAAGTGCATAGAGGACCCGTGGAGGCGTTTGTAAAGTAGAGGGAAACTTACCCGTGGAGCCCCCGTTGTGATGCCAGGCAAGTACACGTGAAAAAAAAACGCAAAAAAACACGCCACACCTCCCCTCTATCCCACCCCCCGTAATGAAATTAGCTTTTTTAAAAAATGAAACAACCCCCCTATGCAATGAAAATCATAATGTTTAAAAAAAAAAAAGAAATTCTCAATGAAACCGTGTTTTCTCTTTAAAATAACATAAACACAGTGTTAGCTGACAATGAAAACAGATTAAAACGGATTTTTTTAGAATAAAATCAATGTCAATGAAAATCGCAATTTTTTTTAATGTAAATGTAATTCGGGATCCCATTGTGACAACATTATGATGTTGAACGTGGCTGACGGGCGAGGCAAGTGGAAAAGTGGTTTTGTAAAGTGTTTTTTGTAAAGTTTAAAATGTCAATAACTTGTAAAATATAACATCAATGGAACGAAACTTGGCCAGTGCACACCCCAGGACAATGGCGAGTAAGGTGCGCCAAAAATGTTTGTGCTATCGTGTACTGTTTAGGGTATGTTTTGGAAAATCACACACACACACGTTTTAGTTTTATATAACGAAAACTCTCATATTGTTTTATATATATTTATATATATGCTTTGATTTTAGAAAAAACGCTACCACATATGGCTGTGATTTATTGGCCATCATATTCAGAGTCCTCCGCTGCGCAGGCCCCGAGGATTTTTCCCAACGATGAGAAAGTAAAGACATTAGTGTTTAAAAATCTGAGTTTCTCACTCCTGTCAATCACCGCCATAAAGGTCATGCCCCTTCCAGTGGGGAGGGGACTATATGCCTGCAAGATGTCGAGGGAAAGGTCACGACTCTCTGTCTGAGCTGGGAAACTACAGAACACTGAGTATGCAATGTACTTGAATAAATGATTTGTTGGCCCTTAATGAAAATGAAATGAGTTGTTTGGCCTGCCCTGTGCTTGAAACTGCAATGGCAAGGGAAATGAAGTGAAAATGCAATGAGCTGTTTGGTTTGAGCCTGCCCTGTGCCTGAAACTGCAATGCAATTGGAAATGAGTTGTTTGGCCTGCCTGAACCCACTAATTTTGGCCCACAAGGCCCATATTAGCCGAGAAACCAGTCCCTTTTGCCCAAAATGCCCGTATTAGCCCAGAATGAGCATTTTGGCCCAAAAGGCCCATGCCAGGCCAGGAAAAGTCCAGTAAAAGTGCCTTTTACTGAAATCTGTTTTAAAAGAGCCCCTTCGGCCCATCTGGCCTGTAATAGCTCAGGAGTCTCTTCGGCCCATCAGTAAGTATTCCCCCTGCAAGTATTAAACCTCAGCCCAGTATTTTTCTCCCTCCTTCATTTGCTCCCTGTGAGATCCAGGCCAGGATAGACATTCCTCTGCAGAAAAAGATGAAAAATGTCTAAAATTGATTCTCCACCCTCTCCCCCTTCTCTCTCTCACAGAGTCTATCACCTGTTTGGGGCAGAATTTCTGGCAGTTTCTGAGCTGCCAGCCCACCAGGCCTGAGTGACTGAGGTGCCAGCCCACCAGGCCTGAGTGACTGAACTGCCAGCCCACCAGGCCTGAGTGACTGAGCTGCCAGTCCACCAGGCCTGAGTGACTGAGCTGCCAGTCCACCAGGCCTGAGTGACTGAGCTGCCAGCCCATCAGGCCTGAGTGACTGAGCTGCCAGCCCACCAGGCCTGAGTGACTGCCTGAATCCCGTTGGCCCACAATGTCCATACTAGCCCTCTGGAAACCAGTCCCTTCGGCCCACAACACCCATACTAGCGCTCCAGAAAGCCCCCACCCAATGGCCACCAATATTGGAATTGGTGGAGAGGTGGAATATTGCGTTGGGGGACCAGCCCTCCCGTGCGATATATTGGGAGCAAAGAGGTCCTTCTGCATTTGTATAGGGCCCCTAGTGAGACCACACCTGGAGAATTGTGTGCAGTTTTGGTCCCCTAATGGCAGGACTGCCATATACTGAGAGGATGGCGTGGCTGGGCTTGTATTCTCTGGAGTTTAGAAGCGTTAGAAGGGATCATATTGAAACATAAGATTATTAAGGGTTAGGACACGCTAGAGACGGGAAACGTGTTCCCAATGTTGGAGGAGTCCAGAACCAGGAGCCACAGTTTAAGAATAAGGGGTAAGCCATTTATAACTGAGATGAGGAAACACTTTTTCAAGTCAAGAGAGTTTTATTGTCATGTGTCCCAGATAGGACAATGAAATTCTTACTTGCTGCACAACAGAATATGTAAACATAATACAGAACAGGAGATAAAAGTTCAGGGTGTCTATATACCATAGACCATACATATTCGCACAGAGATCTGTGAGTCTGTGAAATTCTCTGTCTCAGAGGTCAGTGGAGGCCGGTTCTCTGGATATTTTCAAGAGAGTGCTGGATAGGGCTCTTAAAGATAGTGGAGTCAGATATGGGGAGAAGGCAGGAGCGGGGTACTGATTGGGGATGATCAGCCATGATCACATTGGCTCAAAATGCCGAATGACCTACTCCTGCACCTATTGTTTATTGTATATATAACTAAATATATATATAGATAGATATATAGAGATATAGATATACAGATAGATAGATAGATAGATAGATAGATAGATAGATAGATAGATAGATAGATAGATAGATAGATAGATAGATAGATAGATAGATAGACAGACAGACAACTTCTATGCTTTCTGTTTCAGGAGGAGACTGAGAAGTTGGCTGGTGAGATGGCTGCAGCTGGCCCATCGACACATCAACTCTGTGCAAAAGATCTTATTGTAAATGTGAGTAATGGATGTTAAGGATGTGTCGGGCATTCTCCCTACAGTGGCAGATAATCCCATTGAGAGATGCAACATAGAAAAAAAAGCATGGAAATTGGTTATTAAACACGACAAGCTCCATCTAATCTATGATTACGCAACAAGATGGCGTCACGTGGTGGGGGTGACCTGTTGCGGGAGGGGGTGAGCGAGCAACATGAAGGCGGCTCCTCAGCCTGCAAATTCCTGCTGGTTTAACCCCACCCTTTCCCCCTTGACACCGTGTTTCTTCCCTCCCGGCCTTGGGTTAAAATTTATACCCCTCTCTCGGTTATTTTGGACAATCGGCAATAATGGAGTTGTATATATAAGTGGAAGATAGACACAAAATGCTGGAGTAACTCAGCGGGTCAGGCAGCATCTCTGGAGAAAAGAAATGGGTGATGTTTTGGGTGGAGACCCTTCTTCAGATTGAGTCAGGGGAAAGGGAAATGACTGACACTCAGTCCAAAGAAGGGTCTCGACCCAGAAACGTCACCTATTCCTTTACTCCAGAGATTCAGATTCAGATTCCATTTTAATTGTCATTGTCAGTATACAGTACAGAGACAACGAAATGCATTTAGCATCTTCCTGGAAGAGCGACATAGCAAACGATTTGAATAAATAATAATAAGTGTCCGGGGGGCGGGGGGGGTGGTGATTGGCAGTCTGATTGTGGAGTAGAGTGACAGCCGCCGGAAAGAAGCTGTTCCTCGACCTGCTGGTTCGGCAACGGAGAGACCTGTAGCGCCTCCCGGATGGTAGGAGGGTAAACAGTCCATGGTTGGGGTGAGAGCAGTCCTTGGCGATGCTGAGCGCCCTCCGCAGACAGCGCTTGCTTTGGACAGACTCAATGGAGGGGAGCGAGGAACCGGTGATGCGTTGGGCAATTTTCACCACCCTCTGCAATGCCTTCCGGTCGGAGACAGAGCAGTTGCCATACCATACTGTGATGCAGTTGGTAAGGATGCTCTCGATGGTGCAGCGGTGCAGCGGTAGACGTTCACCAGGATCTGAGGAGACAGATGGACCTTCTTCAGTCTCCTCAGGAAGAAGAGACGCTGATGAGCCTTCTTGATCAGAGTAGAGGTATTGTGGGTCCAAGAGAGGTCATCGGAGATGTTGACTCCCAGGAACCTGAAGCTAGAAACACGTTCCACCTCCGTCCCGTTAATGTGGATGGGGGTGTGCGTGCCGCCTCTGGACTTCCTGAAGTCTACAATGAGCTCCTTGGTCTTCTTGGAGTTAAGGGCCAGGTTGTTTTCAGCGCACCATGCTGCTAAGTGCTGGACCTCCTCCCTGTAGGCCAGCTCATCGTTGTTGCTGATGAGGCCAATCACCGTTGTATCATCTGCATACTTGATGATGGTGTTAGTACCATGTACAGGTGTGCAGTCATAGGTGAAGAGGGAGTAGAGGAGGGGGCTCAGCACACAG
The DNA here is from genome assembly GCF_028641065.1 of Leucoraja erinaceus. NCBI lineage: Eukaryota > Metazoa > Chordata > Chondrichthyes > Rajiformes > Rajidae > Leucoraja > Leucoraja erinaceus. The sequence continues at coordinate 16,906,928 of NC_073397.1, forward strand.
CCCTGTGGAACGCCGGTGTTCAGGGTGAGGGTTGAAGAGGTGTGCTTGTCTAACCTCACAGACTGGGGTCTGTTGGTTAGAAAGTCCAGTATCCAGTTGCAGAGGGAGGGGTCGATGCCCAGGTTACCGAGTTTGGTGATCAGTTTTGATGGTATAATGGTGTTGAATGCTGAGCTGCAATCGATGAACAGCATTCTTACGTAAGTGTCTCTGTTGTCGAGGTGGGAGAGGGCAGAGTGAAGTGCCGTTGAGATGGCATCCTCCGTACTCCTGTTCTTGCGGTAGGCAAACTGATAGGGATCCAGTGTGGGGGGTAGGCAGCTTTTGAGGTGTGCCAGGACCAGCCTCTCGAAGCACTTGGGGGTAAGAGCAACTGGGCGGAAGTCGTTGAGGCTTGCCGCAGTGGAGTGTTTTGGCACTGGCACGATGGAGGTGGTTTTAAGGCAAGTGGGGACAACTGCTTGGGCAAGTGACAGGTTGCTTGGGCAAGTGACAGGTTGACTTGGGCAAGTGACAGGTTGACTTGGGCAAGTGACAGAGGTGACAGATGCTGTCTGACCCGCTGAGTTACTCCAGCTTTTTGTGTCTATCTTCGGTTGCAATCAGCGTCTGCAGTTCTGTATGTATTTGTGTGTGTATCTCTCCCCCCTCTCCTCTCTCTCCGCCTCTCCTCTCTCTCCCCTCCCCTCCCTCTCTACTTTCCCCTCCTCTCTCTCCCCCCCCCCCCTCCCTCCCTCCCTCCCTCTTCCTCCTCCCACCCTCTGCCCCCTCTCCCCACTACCCTCCTCCACCTCCCTTCTCCCCTCCTCTCTACCCCTTCTCCCCCTCCCTCCCCACGCCCCTACCCCTCTCTCCCCATCCCCCGCTCTCTCCCTTCCCCCCTTGCCTCCCCTCCCCAATCTCTCCCCCATCTCCACCTCCTCTCTCCTCCCCTCTCCTCCCCTCTCTCCTCCCCTCTCTCCTCCCCCTCCTCACCCCCCTCTCTCTGCCCCTCTCCATCTCCCCCTCTCCTCACCCCTCTCCCCATCTCCCCCCTCCACCCTCCCCCTCTCCCCATCTCCTCCTCCTTCCTCCCTCCTTCCCCCCTCCCCCCCTCTCTCCGCCCCTCCTCCTCCCCGCTCTCCTTCCACTCCCCCTCCCATCTCTCCCTTCTCCCCTCCTCCAACTTCTTTCTCCCCTCTGCCAACCCCCCTCTACATCTTCTGATATAATCTTTTTTACATCTTCTGGTAGAAATTTTCCTTATGATTTAAAAAATCAAATCCTCTATAAATTTGGTCAATTATTTCCTGAGATATTTACTAAAATTTATAACCAAACTGACATTTAAAAAAAATATTAAGGTTGTCCAGCTGCTAACCTCACAATGCCTTTGCACCTGGCCCAACAGCCGCCTGGCCCCGCCCCCCACCTGCCTCCTGGCCCCACACCCAAACCCCGCCTCCCCAGCCTGCCAGGTTGTTCATTCCATTGTTTTTCATTGAATTGAATTGAATTATTTCTCACTTAACATCACAAATTCTTAACATTAACTTTAAATTTCAAAGACAGTTTAAACAAAAATAATTTGCTGTCTTTATTGACAACTTGACAACCACCCCACCCGCTGAGTGTGTGTGTGTATGGGGGGGGGGGGTGGTTAGTGTGTGTGTGACGCTGCATGCACCTCCCCAGAATCCCATAGAGCTGCCAACAGCTTTCGTGCATGAGACGCGCACGCTTCATTTCCAGAATATTCTGAACTCGTGACGCATGGTTGCATTTCGCTCTCTCTGTCTCTCCCCCCCCTCTCTCTCTCCATCTTTCTCTCTCCCCATCTCTCTCTCTCTCTCCTCTCTCTCCTCTCTCTCTCTCTCTCTCTCTCTCTCTCTCTCTCCCCTCTGTCTCTCCCCTCTCTGTCACCCCCTCTCTCTCTCTCTCTCCCCTCTCTCTCTGTACCTGCTCTCTCTCCCTCTCTCTCCCCCTCTCTCTCCCCTCACTCTCACCCCTCTCTCTCCCCCTCTCTCGCTCTCCCCCCCCCCTCGCTCTCTCTCCCCTCTCTCTCTCCTCCCTTCTCTCTCTCCTCCCATCCCTCTCCCCTCCTTCCCCCCCTCTCCCACCCTCCCTCTCTCCCCTCTGTCTTTTGCCCTTCTGTCTCTGTCCATCTGTGTCTCTCCCCCTTCTCCCTCTGCCCTTACTCTCTACCCCCCCCCCCCCCCTCACTCTCCAGACGCGCCTGCGAGTTGGGGGCTATGCGTCAGTGGATAGAGAGGTTATGGGTTAAAAGGAGCAAATTAATTATATTAATATAATATCAAGAGGGGTAATTAGCATGTGTGTGGGGGTAGTTAGTGTGTTTGTGGGGGTGGTTGGTGTGTGTGACACCGCGTTTGGGGGGACAGTCCCAACTGGTCTGCACTTGGTCTCGTGTGACAATAAAACCCTCTTGACTGTTGAGCTCCATGGAAATTATTTTGATTCTTCTTTCATCGCCATCAACTCTCCGCAGCCTTTCCAGTTTGTATCGCTCTCCTCCTACCCACTAAGACCAATTTACAGTTGCCAATCAATCCACATGTCATGGTGATGAGGGAGCATAGCAGTACATCGGGGGTAACCCTTATTTCTAAACAGTTATTTAGCAGGTTTACTAGCAGACCTGTGAAAGATGTAATGGAAGTACAAATCATTTAATTGCCAGACTGTTGCACTGATTTCCTCCCTCATCCAAATGACGAGTTAATTGGCCGCTGTAAATTGCCGGCAGTGGGTCAAGTTTTCCCGACTGAATGAATGTATTTAATATTCTGCACTCTAGGTGGTGCGTATGGACTACGGCATGAAGGAGAAGAATCCCATTGACGAGATGTGGTTCTACCGCAAGACTGATCCCAACAAGGCCATCAAAATCCCCAAGGGACAGGTACGTTTTCCAGGCCCGCGGTGGAAACATATCCTTTATCTGAAGCTGTACGTAAACATCTCCCTCAAGCTGTGCATGGGCCAACACTGGGGATATAACTTTAATGTTTAATTTTAGAGATACGCTGTTGCAACAGGTCCTGTGGCTCATCGAGTCCACGCTGACCAACAATTACCCGTTCGATGTCCTACACACTGGGGGTAAATTATGGACGCCAATTATCCTACAAACCCACATGGCTTTGGAGTGTGGGAGGAAACGGGAGCACCTGGAGAAAACCCACGTGCTCACAGTGAGAATTAGCAAATTCCATACAGACAGCACCCGTAGCCAGGATCGAACCCGGGTCTCTGGTGCTGTAAGGCAGCAATTCAACCTCTGCAACACCGTGCCGCCCTCAACTGACTGTGTTGCTCAGAGGCTGCCAAGGGCGCCCATCACTGCCTTGCCCTTTGCTTTGGGTTTGGATACCATGCCTACTGTCAAGGTCTAAGCTGGGATCCAACTATCACCTCGGTGTGACTTGGAACTGGACCTTAGTCCAATGGGGTAGAGGGCCTGTTATGATTTGGTCGTCTTTGCAGGAGAGGTTAGAGAGGCTGGACTTGTATCTATTGGAGCTTAGAGTAAGAGGAACTCTACAGAAACTAGAAGGGTCTCGAATCGACTCCATGTTCCGGTAGGCGGCGCGACTCTCGTCAGCAGCGGCCTCTGCAGTCTGTCCGCGTTTTATTATTTTCTGTCTGTGTTTTAATGTAGTTTTTGTTATTTTTTGTTGGGGTGTGTGTGTGGGAGGGTGGGAGGGGGGTGAAACTTATTAAATCTCTCCCTGCATGGGAGACCCGACCTTTTCTCGTCGGGTTTCCGTTATCGTTGGGGCTGCAACGAGGAGCGGCCTCCAACAGGAAGAGACCGGGGACTCTGGTGCCGACGACTCACCGTCGCCGTCGCGGGGCTGGCCGAGTCCGAAGTGGGTGGAGCGGTGGAGGAGCGCTGCTGCTGCTGCTGCTGCGGCCCGACCGGAGAGTCGGAGGCTTCAACGGCAGGTCTGTGGACGGCGGCACCGGGAGCCCGCGGGTCCCTGGAGGGAGACCGCTTTTCGGGGCTCTCGCAACGGCGACTTCCCCCGCCCGAGTTGCGGGGTCGAAGAGCTCCTGGTGCGGGGCCTACATCACTGCCCCGCGCGGCTTGGAATGGCCGCGGGACTCTGCGAGCGCACGCCGGGGGCTCTAACAACTAGACCCGGTGTGCGACCTCGCACCACCCGGCGTGGCTTTAATGGCCGCGGGACAATCGCCATTGCCAGCCGGGGGCTTTGACTTTGACTCTGACATGGGGGGGGGGGGGGGGAGTGCAGTGGAGAGATAAGTTTTTTTGGCCTTCCATCACAGCAATGTGATGGATGTTTATGTAAATTATGTTGTGTCTTGGGTCTATGTGTTTGTAATGTATGGCTGCAGAAACGGCATTTCGTTTGGACATCATGGGGTCCAAATGACAATTAAATGTATCTTGTCTTGTCATGTTCTCCAGAGATATTGCCTGACCTGCTGAGTTACTCCAGTACTTTGTGTCCCTCTGAAACTCTTCAGAACATGCATGGTATTGGCAGGATTGTGGTTTCCTTGTATAAATCTTATCTTCAAGAATATTAATATAAAATGGTCACCTGGTCATTAGTTGACATGAGAGCAGAGAGGTGTAGATAGATACTTGTTACGTTAAATTGTGAAGTTACAACAAATCAGCCACAATCTTATTAAGTTGTGCAGATGGCGCGAGGGGATGAATGGCCATCTACATTGCTCGCACTGTTTGGCTCCTTGTGGTTGTGGGTTGTTGGGAAGACCCAGCAGGAAGAGGCCCTACAGTAGCCTGGGGCTTGCCTGGTTTGGAAAACGCGCGGGCAAGTGGACCCGACTTTGGACTTTTTGTAAATGGCGCCAAAATATGGCAACTCATGCATGAGTGATTTATGCAAAAATAATTTTATTGTGCACATCCAGGTATCTCAGATGCTTCCGGGGATATTCACAGAGCAGCTGATCCAAGTCTCCTGCAAGAAGACTGACGACCAGAGTGTGCAGGCCGCCCAGAAGCTCTTTGTCCAGTGGTGCATCAACAGGAACTTTACCAAACCAAGGGTAGGGAGAGGATGATGCTTCCATTTGCAGTAACAGTTTCTGCATCCTTCCTTGGCTATTTTGTACTCCTGGGACATTACTGCATAACTTTGGCCCACCGTGTCTGTGCCGAACAAGATGCCAATTTAAACTAATCCCATCTGCCTGCACGTGACCCATATCCCTCCATTCCTGACCCATGTGCCTCCATTCCTTATACATTTGCATCTATCTTTGGGGTAAACCAGCATCTGCATTTCTTTATTTCTGCATTCCCTCCATCACTTCTGTTCATGTGCCTGTCTCAATGCCACTTAATCGTCACTATCAAATCTGCTTCCACCAATAACGTTGTTGATAAGAACCAGTTCCTCATTGCCTTCATACAGGAATCATAAAATTGTTAGAGATCGCAGATCCATCAAGTCTGTGCTGAGTCCTAATAATGTAATTCCATAAAGGACAAATATTCTGTTGGTGGAACATAGGTGACTTTTCGGATCAGGGCCCTTCTTCAAAATTCACCTACCCATGTCTTCCTGAGATGCTGCTGACCCGCTGAGTCACTCCACCACATCTGCAGTTCCTTGTGTCTAGGTTGGATCGGACCATGGTTGATGGATGACATGGGTGTGGTTTTTAACGATGTGTGACAGGAAGGGACGTTTTTCTCTATCAAAAAAAAGGAGACAAAGTGCTGGAGTAACCTAGCGGGTCCGGCAGGATCTCTGTAGAACATGTATAGGCGACGTTTCGGGTCGGGGCCTTCTTCGTACATTAGTGGGGGGGGGGGGGCGTAGAAGAAAGCTAGGAGAGAGGAGGGACAGGATCAAGCGTGGCAGGTAATAGGTGGACATAGGTGAGGGGGTTATTGGATAGGCATATGCTTGGAGCAAAGGCCAGAGAATACAACAGGTGTGAGACAGAAGGATTGAAGAGATGCGAATTGTGAAGCCAGAGGAAGGAATATGGGTGGAAGTGGAGAAATAGGTGCGAGTTCAGGAAGGGCACTTGGGAGGGGATGAGGGGAAGAAACGGGGGAGGGGTGTAGTGTGGGGGAGAAAGGAAGGAGTGGGGGCTCGTTAGAGGTTACCTAAAATTGGAGAATTCAATGTTTCAACCATCTTCCTGTGAAACTTCCCCTTCACCTGTGTTCACCTATTACCTGCTGTTTTGCCCAGCCTTTCTTCTCCTCACAGCTTTCTTTCTCCCCCCCCCACCCCCCCCCTCCCCCCACCGACCCCCCCACAATCAGTGGGTCCTGAACCAAAACATCACCTATTCATGTTCTCCAGAGATGCTGCCTGACCTGCTGCACCTCCAGCACATTGTGTCATTTTTGTACACCAGCTTCTTCAGCTCCTTGTATCTGCACAGAAATATTTATAGACACACTCATTTATTCCAGATTGACTCTTGTTGTTAACTCATAAGGCACATGGAAGAAGAGTCCTGACCCAAAACTTCAACTGTCCATGTTCTCCAGAGACGCTGCCTGACCCACTGAGTTACTCTGGCACTTTGGGTCCTTTTGTAAATCAGCATCTGTAGTTCCTTTTTTCATACATTTTGAAGTTTTCCTCTAGCCATTTAACGTATGAATTTTAAATAGGCTGATAATGATTTTCCTATCCCTCCTACAAGGTGGTGAACTAGTGTATGTTTGTTCCTACCTACAGGATGGGGATATAGACGATATAGACACCACTATAGTCTGAATGGAACAGCGGCAATGGTGACAGCGATGACTCCAATCCCACAGAAGAGCTTCAGTCTTCTCGTCGGGCAAACAGCTGTAACTACGACAAAGATTTTTCAGTAGGAAAGTGGGAATTTTCTGTGAATCCTGGATCTTTTTTCTCCCTGCAGCCCCTGCGATGGTATAATCTCCTAGCTTCCTTGATTCTTTTCCAATTAGATCTTCCACACAAATGTTGGAAGAGTGCGAATTGTGCTCACACCAAAAGATACAGCTTTATTTTACCCAACTGATTGCAATGACTCTGGATACCTCTGGCCAAATGGCAACTAAATCACAGGAACGGGACTGTATGTGTTACGTCGAGGCAATGGGCTTTGAATTTCTACAAAGGATCACTATGCCCAGTGATTCCTGCTTGCAGGAATAATGCCTTTACAGGCTGGGAAGGAACACGTCACCGTTTTGCCTTTTTATCATGGAAAAAAAAGTTGTGCGAGTGTGATGGACATATATGCTTGTAACTATACACTTTATTGCTTCGAGGGATTATGGTTGGTACCATGAATGTTATGCTGCTTAAAATATTATTACTTCAGTCCACAGTTTAACATACAGGCACCTCGCATTTTATGTGGGGAATATGTGCTTGAAAAGCAGCGTGTAATTCAAAGACACATAAATGAAACATATACTCGACTACACGGTCAGCAGTAAATTTGAGGTGCATTATTCCAAAAATACCAGTGTGTAAACCAAGCTTTGGTATTAAGGACACTAGCACGTTATTTCAAAAACCCATAAATCAATCATGCTTAAAGCGTGAGGTGCCTATATATTAATACAAACTTAAAACAATATTCAACTCAACAGAAATGTTGGGGGAAATCACCTTTGTCTACAGTGCAGGATAAAGACCCAAATAGAGAGAGGCTGATTGCAGTGGAGTTTCCCCAGTATAGTTGACTTGCTGCTGCCTAATACATGAATGTTGCTGTGGGAGACTGGGACCAGTAATGGTGGTCCAGATCCTAGCATTAGATACCTCTCTACTGTGGCAAGTCTTGTCACTATCCTACTTGGTGCTGTGTGTCCATTTGAATCGCACTACATGAGTCAGGGCAGATAGATAGAATCAAGGTTTGATTAAACAATCACTTTCAGGGCTCCGTTTTGCTATGCCACTTTTTAATGATATTAGGTGGAAAGACCTACTTTTAGCATGACATGGTGTACTCAGGGCATTTTTAATATGCTGACTTTGCAATAAAGAAGTCAGTGCACTAAACATATTTTATGCAAATTGCTTCACCCTAAGTGTAGGGTTGAAAATTGTAAGTGTTTTAAAACATGGCTTTTATACAATTTCAATCGGTTGAAAATTGAACTACATTTATTTTTCTCCTCCCACTTTTGTTTTCATCCAAACTGATAGTTGGAACAAGATCAATGCTTGCAGGGTGTTCAACTATTGATTCCTGATCAATAATGGAGGTTTTTTTATTCAATGTGTCTTTATTTTAGTTTAGTTTGGAGATTCAGCATGGCAGTCGGTTGGAAAGTTAATTATCCCAGTGTGTAGGAAGTGGATGGAAAAGTGGGATAACATAGAACGAGTGTGATGGGTGATCGGTGATCAGTGTGGACTCGGTGGGCCAAAGGGCCTATATCCACGCTGCGTCTTGCAATCAAAATGTTTTGTTGAAACCTGGTTCCAAGTGGGAGAAAGGAGAATGTTTTGACTGACTAGTGCAAGAACTCTGTGGGTGGAATGAATGTTAGTACGTTAGGTTTGTACACTATACTGGCTCACTGGATAAAACCATGTGGAGCACGTGATTCATTAAAGAGCACATGCTCTGGTGCTTGCTGAGGTTCCACCACCGATCCCCTCCCCAAATTGCCTGAGGATTTTAAATGCACTATATAACTATTTACTCAAACATAGGTGTTCTTCTAGTTTGTGAAAACCAGCTGAAGTTGGCTTTTATCGAGGAGGTTCAGCGAGAGAGATGCAACAGTGTGTTTACTCTGCCTGTCTGTTTATTGCAGGAGATGGGGAAGTAATATCTCTGGTACCTATGGTACACGTGACAATAAACTAAACTCAAACTTATCACTTGACAGGTTTACTCCGGCCCCCAACTCTCTTTCAGTTTCCTCCTCCCTATGACTGACAATCAATCTGAAGAAGGGTCCTGGCTTACACCGTGGTCCCGACCCAAAGTGTCATCTATCCATGTTCTCCAAAGATGCTGTCTGACCCGCTGAGTTACTCCAACACTTTGTGTTCTCTCTCTAGAGAACTTTATTTAACTGAGGTTTGCGGGATAATTTAATAGTTCATGGCATTTTATTTATCACAATTCAATATGGTAATCATTTGTTAGTTAAAATGTATGCAGATATCATGAACGGTTGTGGAATATCAATAAAATTGGGTTTATCTGCTCATTACCATGTCACTTTGAGAACTTATTGTGTGCAATTTATCTGAAACATTTGCATTATTGCAGTAATTACATTAAAAGTTCCTTAACACAATCAGACTAAGTGGTTTGTTACAAAGGACTGAACAACAGAAATGTATTTTCCCCTCTGGAGCTTCATTAATGGTTGGCGTTCTTGACATCTGTGAAGGTTGAGTCATTCAATATATTCATGTCAGAGGAGCAAAATTAGGCCATTCAGCCCATCGAGTCTACTCTGCCATTCAATCGTGGCTGATCTATCTTCAGGCTTGAGACGGGAATAAACTGAAAAAAGAGGAAGAGAGATGGGGGTCCAGGCCTGGTACGGTTCCAAGGTGCAACGCCCCTGGCAGGTGTAAAAGGGGGCAGCCCCCCTTTATGCAAATTTATTTTGCTAATTGTATCTTGCAATGACACAGTTTTCTTGCCTGTTTATCCTTAATTTCTCACAGGGTCTTCCCCACTCACAGGGAATCCTTCACTGCTCACACTCACAGGGACCTCCCCCCTTACGTTTGCTCACACTGATGGACCCCCTCACTGTTCACACTCACAGAGACTCTCCCCTCTGCTCACCAGGGCTCACACACTCCCTTTACTTGCTTTAAAATGCTTATTGACACCCACAAGACCACGGCCCTGCAGCCACGCACCAGGCCGTTCCCAGCCCAGTGCCCACTCTTCTCCCCTCCAGTGGGCAGTGGGGCCGCCGCTACCTGCGCTAACTTCGCTCCTGCCCCCAGACGCCTCCATTCTCCAATCATCGCGCTGAATCATCATGTCCCCCCCCACTGCCTGCTGACCGACGTCCCTCTCGTCCAATCATCTCGATCATCAGACTCGCGGAAAGCCATTTATAGGGTTTTTTTAAGCCATTTAAGGTCACTGGGCCATAGGGCTTGACGCACGGAGCCGCTCAATCCATCTGGAGGACAACCGTCACTTCTGGTATATGTTATTAAAGCAAGAAATGCGTACTTTCCTACCTGTTAAAAACCTCCAAAATGGTGAATTATGAGCTGAAAAAATTGTGGGAGTCGGGGTAAGTGTGAGAGACATGTACCCAACTTTAGAATTCCAAAAGTGAAGCGTAATTAAGGTATAGAGAAGCGAGAGCTGAAGGGACAACAGCAGCTAAAGTGCTTGGTAAACATAGGCCGTGCAGATATCGGAATTGAAAATATTGGGGATTATCGCGTTTGCTCACTGCATTTCATCAACAGTAAGGCATTATTTGTGTTTTTTCTTGATTGGTATCTAAAAAATTCTCAGAAGTGATAAATCTGGCTGTAAATTTTTCTTCAGATGCGTTTTCATTTTGTATGTAAAAACCCACATGGGCGATTAAAAAAATATTACAGCCAGATTTATCACCTGAAACTTTTTAGATGCCAAAGGAATCAAGAAAAAACACAAATAATGCCTTAGCTGATGAAATGCAGTGAGCAAACGGCCAATGTTCGCCAAGAACTCTGGCTGTTGTTGTCCCTTCAGCTCTCGCTTTATCTACCGTCATTTCTCCTCACATTTGGAATTCTGAAGTAGGTTAAATGTCTCACGCTTATCCCGATTTCCATAATTATTTACAGTGCAAAAATTTACAATTTTGGCGGGTTTTAACGGGCCCGCTACGCTGGAAACAATGGTAAGTGTCTACCTGCGGTTCATCGCGTGTACTCCATTTGGAGTAGCGTAGCACCAGTACGGGATCATGGGTCGTGACCCGACTGCCGTGAAACCTCCCTATAGAGATTTAGATTTTTTTTTAAACTAATTTCAAAATCCGCAGATAAATCTCATGCCTGTATCTTTCCCTCTCAACATCATTCTATTGCCTTCTCCCTGTAACCTTTGACATCCTTACTAATCAAGAACCTGTCAATCTCTCCTTTAAAAATACCTAATGAATTGGCCTCCACAGACAATGAATTCTGTGGCAATGAATTCCACAGATTTGCCACCCTCTGACTAAAGAAATTCCTCCTCATCCTCATCTGAAGGTACATCCTTTTATTATAAGGCAGTGTCCTCTGGTCCTAAAATCTCCCATTGTTGGAAACATTCTTTCCACATTCACTCTATCTAGGCCTTTCTTCATTATATGGTCGGGTTCAATAAGATCCCCTTCATTCTGAACTCCAGCGAGTACAGGCCCAGAGCTTTCAAACACTCCTCGAACGTTAACCCAATCATCTCCGGGACCCTGTTGAAGGCTGAAACTAATTTTGATCAATGTAGGGTTATGGGGTACAGTTGAGAAAATAGATCTGGGGCTATAATTGGATCTAGCCTACTGCTGCTAAACTGCAAAGAGTGGGGCAGTACAGTGGCACAGCGGTAGAGTTGCTGGCTTGCAGCACCAGATACCTGGGTTCGATCCTGATTCTGGGTGCTGTATGTATGAAGTTTGTACATTCTTCACACAGACGTACAGGTTTGTCGGTTAATTGGCTTTGGTGAAAATTGTAAAATATCGCTAGTGTGTGTGATACTGGCAGCGTTTGGGTTGATTGCTGGTCGGCGCGGACTCGGTGAGCTGAAGGGTCTGTTTCCGCATTGTATCTCTAAAGTCTGAGAAAATTAAGAAGGGAGTGAGTAAAATCCTGCAATTTAGTCCACATGTTTATTGGGCAGGTGCTCCACAGCCAACTCTTAGAATGCCTGGGAGCCCAACATATTTGCTCAGGAATCTCCAGGAACGGGCATAGATATAGGAAGCTGTAACCACCCGCTCTAACAGTGTGCCTTCCAATGTTTCCTATTAGCACCAAAACTGAACACAATAATTTAATAAATTAGACATAAAACGCTGGAGTAACAGCGGGACAGGCAGCATATCTGAAGAGAAGGAAAGGGGGACGTTTAGGGTTGAGACCCTTCTTCAGACCTGAAATGTCACCCATTCCTTCTCTCCAGAGATGCTGCCTATGTCCCTGAGTTACTCCAGCATTATCTTTCTGAGTGTAAACCAGCGCCTACAATTCCTTCCTGCACCATCAAATAAATTAGTATTTTGAAAAAGGTAATCGTACAAAGACTGGAATTGCAAGTACGTTTAAAGCAGTGGAGTAAAAGCTCGAAGAGGGGTTAACTTTAAGGGGCAGGTATGCATAAAGTTTGCAACAAAGATTATAATCTTTGGTTTGCACTGTTCATCGAAGATTGCACTAGGGAGTTTGATTGACAGCGAGCGGGGCGCGGATTCTCGGAACTCTCCACAACCCCCAACCAGAGGCGGCGAGCAGGCGCAGTTTGCAGCGAGTCGGTGCAGCTTGTGCAGCGGAGATTCAGAGCAAGATGAACCGGTGCGAAAGCCGCAAGAGACGGAGATCCTTCAGCCCGGACAGAGGCAGCCCCGAGCCGGGAGTTTTGCAGCCGAGAAAATCGAATTACCAGGAATGGGACGTAGAGGATGTTTGCCGCTTCCTGCGGATGAAAGGCCTGGGAAAGTTCGAGCAGTTATTTAGAGGCAAGTATGGAACCAGAGAACCGTGCAAACCAAAGATCTTTGGTGCAAACCCTTCCTACCCGTGCCGGCTTTTTTTTTGTGGTGGGGTTGGGGGAGGGGAAGAGAGCTGGACAGTTCATTCCAACCCTTTCCTTGCATGTCTGCTCCTCAGAACCAAAGACTCTAGAGCGAGCTCAGAACAATTCAAACCAAAGATCTTTGATTCAAACACATGACAGAACCAGGCAGCAAAAGCAGGAAGTAGGCTCCTGAATACCAGTATCTTTGCTGAATATTTCATTTTCCTGTTTGAGACCACGTGCACCCACACAGGGCATTTGCAAAGCCTTATCCCCAACACCAAAGATTATAGTTCCTCTAGTATCTTTGCCCAACACAGCTCTGAATCATTCCAGACTGATTGTCATTTCCGTATGAAAGGCCCCCATGCATCGTGCTCAGACGAACATATGCAACGTCAATAAAATTGACTCTTTGCATTTAGGGCACGGCCGCCTTATTTTACATCATCGTTTCTATTCCCATCTAAGCATCTGGTTCGAGTAATTGTGTTTTGCATGTGATGTCCTTTCCTTAAATCGACATGTCACGTCACTATTTAATGGTAATGCAATTTATCGGATGAATGATCTGTTAGATTTCCCGTGTTATAAGAACGACACTGTATCTCATTGTTCATGCTTTGAGATAACCTGAGGTTGTCCATTCAAAGGACAATTGGGCAGGTACATGGACAGGAAAGGTTTGGAGGGCCCAAAGCAGGTAGGTAGGGGGATTGTGGTCAGCAAAGGCAAGTTATGCGGCGGAGACCTTGGTTTGATCCTGACCAGGGGTGCTGTCCGTACGGAAACCTCGTGGGTTTCCACCTGGTGCTCCAGTTTCCCACATCCCAAAGACGTGTGCGTTTGCAGGTTAATTGGCCCTCTGCAAATTTCCCCTGGTGTGTGGGGAGTGAATGAGAAAGTGGGATAACATAGAACAAATGTGAACAGGTGATCAATGGCCAGTATGGACTCGATGGGGCGAAGTGTCTCGACCCGAAATGTCACCTATTCCTTTTCTCCAGAGATGCTGCGTGACCCGCTGAGTTACTCCAGATTTTTGTGTCTCGTTGGTTTAAACCAGCATCTGTAGTTCCCAGCCGAACCACCCCCTCCCCAGGTATTTTCCCCTGCAACCGCAGGAGATGCAACACCTGTCCCTTTACCTCCCCCATCGACTCCATCCAAGGACACTGACCGTCTTTTCAGGTGAGGTGGAGGTTCACTTGCACCTCCTCCAACCTCATCTGTACCCGCTGTTCCAGGTATCAACTCCTGTACACCGGCGAGACCAAGCGCAGGCTCGGCAGTCGTTTTGCTGAACACCTCCGCTCAGTCCGCCTTGCCCTCCCTGATCTCCCGGTTGCTCAGCACTTTAACTCCCCCTCCCATTTCCAATCTGACCTTTCTGTCCTGGGCCTCCTCCATTGTCAGAGGCCCAGCGCAAATTGGAGGAAGATCACCTCATATTTCGCTTGGGGAGCTTACACCCCAGTGGTATGAACATTGACTTCTTTAACTTCAAATAGCCCTTGCTTTCTGTACATCAGTGTAACTCATGTTATGAGTCATACATTGTAACTACGCCCACTAGTTTAACAGAAAGCCTCTCTGCCATTCTCTCTCACTTTTAGAGTAATGTGCAAATATGAAGTTACCTGTGCTGTTATGTTAATAAAGTCTTTGGATCTTAATCACGGCGTGAGACTTTGGTTATTCCAAAGCTCAACATGGTGTCAGAGTTAACGGACTCACTCCTTCCTTAATTATATTGCTTTTATTTTAGTTTGTTGTTTTCTCCGGTGATATTGCTATGGCTTCTGCTCTCAGAAAACCAGAGATCTTGGTATTTGATGAGGATCTTGCAGAACGGTGGCGTGTATTTGAAGAGGATTTTTCAATTTACATTGAAGCGGTTCACCCTACTGCTGCTCCCGGTGTTCGAGTGTCAATTCTTCTCAATCAGGCAGGCACAGAAGCTGCTCGACGTGCCAGAAGATTTCACTATGAACAGGCTAGATTTGTCCTGGCTGGTGTCCAGATCGCTCTTGCTGAATCTATCTGAGACCCTGACTGCCTACTGCCCAAATTCCGACAGTTATGTGAGTTACGTACTAACTTGGTCATGGAGCGACATTTGTTCTTTTCCCGAAGCCAGAGACCGGGAGAACCTGTGGAGATGTATGTCAGTGCATTGAAGCACATTGCCAATCGATGCGATTTCAGGGATAAATGTGATAGCCTTGTCCGTGACCGTGTAGTTTATGGTGTCCGCAATGATAAATTGCGCGATGAGTTACTGCAGATGCTGACCTTACTGTAGAGACTGCTGAAAACAGCTGTTGCGTTGCTGAAATGGCTGACGCTCATACAAAAGTTTTAGGACACTCTGCTGGTCGTGAAATTAATGTTGCCAGTATGTCTTATCAAATCTCTCGCTGTTCTCATCAAGTGCCCGATACCTCTATTGTGAGATTGATAGACAATTGCTTTAAATGTGGGGGTTCACGTGCTGCTGTTCGTGACTGTTGCCCCGCGTATGGAAAATTATGTCGATTTTGCAACAGAATAAATCATTTCTTCAAATGCTGTCGTTCACGTAGCAACAGAGTTCAAACAAGACAATCTGTTAATTCACTTGGCCGTGAAAACTCGCTCTCAGAATGCTCTCAACCAGATCCCACGGATTTGCAGGCTGATAGCGAAGGTTTTGACTTCGATGTACATTCCTTGTCTGATTTAATGCATAAACATCTGGACCCCAAGGTCGCTTTGCTCGTTAATGGCAAGAACTTTTATCTGAAAGTTGATACTGGTGCCAGGTGCAACGTAATGTGCCTAAAAAGTGTTTAAAAAGTTACGAAAAACAGAGACTGTCACTCCAATGGCTGCCTCCCTTATCCTATTTGCAGGAGGTCCAGTGCACCCTATCGGTCAAGTTGAGTTACGTTGCTGTCTTAACTCACGTGTCCACAACCTTAGTTTCTATGTGGTTCGTGAAAATGTGCCGTCTCTACTTGGTGCCAACGCATGTCAAGACATGGGTCTTGTCTCTTTCAGCCCTTCTGTTTGTCATCTGACTACAGCCTGTGACTTTAGCCAACAAATCCCAATACAAGATTTGTTTGACGATAAGCTGGGCAGGTTGCCTGTCAGGTACACGATCACCATTGACCCTGAGGTAATTCTAGTTGTTCGTCCAGCTCATAAGATTCCCCATGCTTTGCGGGACCGCGTTCAAAGTGAACTTAACATAATGGTGTCTCTAGGTGTGATTGCTCCCGTCACTGTCCCCTCGGATTGGGTTTCCACCCTGGTTGTGACAGCAAAGAAGAATAAAGAAGAGATACAGATTGGTGTCAATCCCAAGGAGTTATACACAGCAATTAATCAACCTCACTATCCCATGTGCACCGTGGACGAGATCACAGCGTAGATGGGCTGTGGCAACTGTATTCACATTACTAGATGCTTTTGCTTTTGTTACTGTCATGCACAAAATTTTGGTCAAAATTGTTTGAATAACAATAAAGGAAATTCAATTCAATTCAATCTACAGGTGGAGATTCCCTCCCTCTATTTGTAAATGGTTTGTGATGGAAATTATTCATTAATAACTTCAAGACACAACGTGAATTCACATTGTACTCAATTTTTGTCAATTCCTTCATGTAACGCCTATATCTGATAAATACAACATTCATGAAGATAAATGAGACCAAAGTAAAAAAATAAAAAGTATGGATTTTTCTAATGAAGAAATTAGAAATGTAGTTCATTCAAATTCTAGCATTTCATTGCCCTCATAAAGGGTTGCAATGAAAGTTTGATTTGTGCCGTGAAACCTTCCAAATACACGCCGTCTGGAATCTAACTTATTGTTTACAAATTACTCAGCTATGATGCGAAAATCCACTTTTGACAGCCGCTCCTTGTGCACATCGCAGATCATGAGATTGTTCAGCCTCTATTGAGACATGGTGTTGCAAAGCCATGTTTTAATGCAGCACAGTGCGCTGAATGATCGTTCTGCCTCGCATGAACTGGCTGGAGATGTCAGAACAAGTCTTAACAGAGTCTCAACTTGAGGGAACATCTGTCGTATTTCTGGAGACACCCCTTTGAAAAGCTGTCTGTGCTCCTCAATAGTTGACCGTGGGAATAGTTCCCTGACAAAATCAAGTTCATGGAGAAGTGTCTCATTAAGTTCAGGATACCCTGTCTTTGGTGTAAACCAACATCTGCAGTTCCTTTCTACACAGTGAATGGGCAGATATATTTCCATTGCAGAACAAGTTTTGACATTTGCATTCCTGTGGCCCTTTACTGTTTCACTGGCAGAGACAAAGAGGTTTTGCAGTGCTTTCTGTATGCCTTTGCGAGTTGCTTGAGGGCATCATAAATCTGAACTAAAAATAAGGTAATTTATATTAAAATATATTGCAAAAAATGTACCGTAAATGCAGGATGTCCTCTTTACTTTGAAATAGTGAAATTAATGTTTTAGTTTTGTTTAGCGATACAGCGCACACATGTGCTTCAGCCTAAACCTGTCTGTCTTTGAAGTGTGGGAGGAACCTGGAGCGCTCAGAGAAAACCCACACGGTCACGGGGAGAACGTACAAACTCCGTACAGACAGCAATCGTAGTCTGGCGCTGTAAGGCAGCAACTCTACCGTTGTGCCATCCATTAGAAATAAGAGGGATGAGTAGAAACAAAGGGATTTGTTTAGATTAGAGATATTAGCATGGAAGCAGGCCTTTCGGCCCACCAAGTCCATGCTGGCCCATCACACTAGTTCTATGTTAGGAGAGGATAATGTGCTTACGTTTGACACCATGATTGTCACTTGGTCCTTGCTTAGAAGCCGTAACTAGGGGTTAAATGTAGGCAAAATAAGCGAAGAATTGTGCACAACTGAGGGACCTCCACCAACAACTGCAGATGTAAATAAATAACTCCTTTGGGGAGGGGGTGGACACGTCCTGAAAGAGCGGTGTCACATGCAGCGCCATCTGTGGCTGGCCAATGAATTTCAAGTGCGTTCTGGAAAAGATTAAAGGAGGTGCCGGATCATCGGTTGTACGGAAAGTCGGTGGCGGAGAATGTTCAAGGCATTAGGCAGGGCCCAGAAACGATGCATGAGAATATTTTGAGGGACCACAGTTACAAGTGACGACCAGAGAGGCTGGGATTGTTTTATTTGGGGAGAGGGCTGTGAAATCTATCAAACTGCAACCCTGCACAGTTTCTATTGAAGGCTGCTTTCAATATTGCTTTCCTATATCTTCTCTCCCTCCAGATGAAAAGCTATCCGGAGCAGCCCTGCCCTTTCTGACAGATCTCGATTTGGACCAACTGGGCGTGAGGTAAGCTCTGAGTTGCAGAGAATACTTTGTGTCCCTTGCCTCAGGGCCTTGGCAATGAGCTGACTGGAGGAAAGATGTTAGCATTTCTTTTGAGAGAACTAGAGTATAAAACAGGTGGGTAATACCTAGATGTAAGGTTTTGTGAAAGGGAGATCGGAACTGTTGGAATTCTTTGAGGGAGTAAATAGCAGGATGGACGAAAGAGAGTCAGTGAATGTTGGTTACCTGGATTTTCAGAAGGCTTTTCATAAGGTGCCGCATGGGAGGCTGCTAATTGGAGCTAATGGGATCAGAGGGAAGATACTAGCATGGATAGCAGGTTGGGCGGATGGTAGAAGACAAAGAGAGGCAATAAAGGGGGCTTTTTCTGGTTGGCTGCTAGTGACGAGTAATGTTCCGCAGCGGTCGGTGTTGGGGCCGCTACTCTTCACACTGTATATCAATGATTTGAATGAGGGAATTGAAGCTTTGTGGCCTGGTTTGCCGATGATACGAAGAGAGGTGGCGGGACAGTTACTGTAGAGACAGCAGGGACACAAAGCCTTCAATTCCCTCATCCAAATCATTGATGTACAATGTGAAGAGTAGCGGCCCCAGCACCAACCCCCACGGAACACCACTAGTCACTGGCAGCCAACCAGAAAACGCCACACTCTGCCATCTGCCATCCAGCTAAACTGCTATCCATCTTCTCTCTGATACCATGGGCTCTCATCTTCTTTAGCAGCTTCATGTGCGGCACCTTATCAAAGGCCTTCTGAAAATCCAGGTAAACCACATCCCCTGACTCTCTTTTGTCTATCCTGCTATTTATTTTTTCAAAGTATTCCATCAGGTTCATCGGCCAAGATCTCCCCTACACAAAACCATGCTGACTTCAGCCTATTTTTATCATGAGCTTCAATGTATTTAGAAACCTCATTCTTTAAAATGGACTCCAAAATCTTACCAACCACTGAGGTCAGGCTAACCGGTCTTCTGCTTCGCTCTCTTCTTGAATAGATAGATATAGATATGCCATTTATTGTCACTATACATGTACAGTGAAACTGAAAGCTGCTCGTACTCAGTGCATACATACAATTTTACACAAAAAAACAAGAAACAGAAAAACAAAACAGAAGGGAGATGGGGGGGGGGAATAGGTGCACAAATTCTACGGCGCTACATACATATATACATATATACAGATGGAAGTCCGTGTTGGGCGGTGTAGTCAGTGCATGTGTGGATTTGAATTTATGGTAGATATAATTCTCGGGAAGCAGCTATTCCTGAGTCTGTTTGTCCTGGATTTGATGCACCTATAGCGCCTTCCAGAGGGCAGCAGGTCGAACAGTCCAAACGCAGGATGGGAGCTGTCTTTGGTGATCTTCTTTGCCCTGCTAAGGCAGCGGGAGGTGTAGATGTCCATCAGGGAGGGGGAGAGGGCAACCAATGATCCTCTGCGCTGTCCTGGTTACCCTCTGAAGCCTCTCCCTGTCTGCCATGGTGCAGCTGCCATACCATGCTGTAATGCAGTATGTCAGCAGGCTCTCGATGGACGAGCGGTAGAAGGTCAGCAGCAGGTTAGAGTCCAGGTTGTGCTTCCTGAGGACCCTCAGGAAGTGCAGCCGCTGCTGAGCCTTCTTGATGACCGCTGTCGTGTTGTCCGTCCAGGAGATGTCAGCCGCGATATGGACGCCGAGAAACCGGAAGGTGTTGACCCTCTCCACACACTCGCCGTTAATGTGTAGGGGGACTAAGTCGGTGCTGTGCCTCCTGAAGTCGACAATGAGCTCTTTTGTTTTCCTGGTGTTCAGAGCCAGATTGTTTTCTGAGCACCAGGTTGTCAACTTCAGGACTTCCTCTCTGTAGGCTGCCTCGTCTCCCTTTGAAATAAGTCCGACCACAGTAGTGTCGTCAGCAAATTTGACGATGCGGTTGTTGTTGTGGGCCGGACTACAGTCGTAGGTGTAGAGACAGTATAAGAGGGGGCTTAGCACACAGCCCCCTCTTATAGCAGGGTAATATTTACAATTTTCCATCTTCTATGTTATCCCTCTTTCCCATCCACTCCCTACACACCAGGGGCAATTCACAGAGGGCCAAGTAACCTACAAGCCCGCAAGTCTTTGACATGTGGGAGGGAACTAGAGCAACCAGGGGAAACTCACAGGGAGAACGTGCAAACTCCACACAGACAACATCCGAGGTCGGGATCGAACCTGGTTCTCTGGTACTGTGAGGCAGCAGCTCTACCAGCCACGCCTCTGTGCTCCCCTTCAATTAGTAGGCAGAAGATGCATTTCGTTGTCTCTGTACTGTACACTGACAATGACAATTAAAATTGAATCTGAATCTGAAGAGTTATTTACAGGGATACGGGGTTATTTACAGGGATATAAATTTCTGTTTTATTTTCCATCTAGCCCCCTGGGAGACCGTTTAAAATTGATCAACTGCATTGATACGCTCTGGCAGAACCCGATTGATGCGAAGGTAAGATGATACCTGTGACAGGGCATTGAAACATCTCCTGGTTTCAGTAGATTATCACTCGGGCACTGTCACATGAGTGTGGGCCCCATATCTGAGGAAGGATGTGCTGGTGTTGGAGAGGGTCCACAGGAGGTTTTACGACAACGATCACGGGGATGATTGGGTTAACATATGACAAGCGTTTGATGGCCTTGGACATGTACTCACTGGAGTTTAGAAGGACGAGTGGGAATCGCAATGAAACCTGCCGAATAATGAAAGGCCGAGATTGAGTGAATGTGGAGAAGATGTTTCCACTAGTGGGAGAGTCAAAGACCAGAGGGCACAGCCTTAGAATAAAAGGACGTACCTTCAGAATGAAGATGAGGAGGAATTTCTTTAGCCAGAGGGTGGTGAATCTGTGGAGGTCATGACATAGGAGCAGAATTCGGCCATTTGGCCCATCGAGTCTGCTCCGTCATTTGATCATGACTGATCTATTTTTCCCCTCTCAACCCCTTTATTCTACAAACTCCACATGGACAGCACCTGTGGTCATTATCGTGGTAAGGTCTCTGGTTCTGTGAAACAGCAACTCTACCCGCTGCGCCACTGTGCCGCCCACTTGCATTGACTTTGATCAATTGAATTCGCTTGAGGAACAGTGAGTTCCAGTAATTTAATAGTGGAAGACAACAGTAACTACTGGAAGTACTCTGCAGGTCGGGGGGGACCGAGAGAGAGTAATAACGTTACAGTTTGGTGACCTTCAATGGAAACTCACTCTGGTTGTTACCCGTTTCCTCCGTGTTTCCTGTTGATTAACATTTCCTGCATATTAATACCTGCCCTATTTCATTCTAAATGAGTTGATTGAAAGATACAGCATGAAAACGGGCCCCTCGGCCCACCGGGTCCACTCCGAACATCGATCACCCGTTTACACTAGTTCTATATTATCCCACGTTTGCATCCACTCCCTATGCACTAGGGGCAATTCACAGAGAGTCAATTAACATACAAACTTGCACGTCTCCGGGGTATTTAGTTAAGAGATACAGCATGGAAACTGGTTCTTCAGCCCACCAAGTCCGCCTCGATCAGTGATCACACATACAAGGGACAATTTTTACAGAAGCCAATTAACCTGCAAACCTGCACGTCTTTGGGGTGTGGGAGAAAACGAGAACACCAGGAGAAAACCCATGCAGTCATGGGGAGAACGTACAAACTCTCTGTAGACAGCACCCGTTGTCAGGATTGACCCTGGGTCTCTGGCGCTGTGAGGCAGCAACTCTACTAGCTGCGTCACTGTGCCAGCTGTGTCCATTGGGACAGTTTGTGTGGGGCAATTTTACGGTGCTCATCCTCGCAGCATTACTGTGCAACGTTCCTGCTAGTGGGAGAGTTCAGGACCAGAGGTCACAGCTGCGGAATAAAAGGGCGTACCTTTAGAAAGGAGATGAGGTGGAATTTCATTAGTCAGACGGAGGTGAATCTGTGGAATTCATTGCCACAGATAGCTGTGGAGGCCGTCATTGGGTATTTTAAGGTGCAGATTGACGGATTTGTGACTATTTTGTTTAGTTTATTGCCTCGTGTACCGAGGTACAGTGAAACATTTTTTTTGGCCTGCTATACCATCAGCGGGAAGACTATACATGGCTACAATCGTGCCGTCCACAGTGTACAGGATAAAGGGAATAACGTTTAGTGCAAGATAAAGTCCAATTAAAGAAGTCCAAGGTCACCAATGGGGTAGATGGTAGGTCAGGACTGCTCTATAATTGGTGATAGAATGGTGTTCAGGTGTCAAGGGTTATGGGGGGGGGGAAAGACTGGAGAATGGGATTGAGAGGGAAGATAAATCAGCCATGATTGAACGGTGGAGTAGACCTGATGGGCCGAATGGCCTAATTCTGCACCTATGCTTTATGAACAGAGAGCTTTGACTTCCCTGCAGGTGTTCAACGACCCAATTCACGGCCACATTGAGTTGCACCCACTGCTCGTCCGCATCATTGACACCCCGCAGTTCCAGAGGCTCCGCTTCATTAAGCAGCTCGGAGGGACCTACTTCGTCTACCCTGGGGCTTCCCACAACCGCTTTGAGCACTCCATCGGGTAAGGACCGGGTGTACAATTCTGGATGGGTAGGATTTTTTGTTTCAAAGTTTGTTTCCAATTATATCCAATCGTTTCCCAATATTATTTTGCAAGTATCCACAAAAATACCTGTGGGACTAGTGCAGATGGGACATCATGGTCGGCGTGGGAAATTTGTGCAAGCGGTCCCCTGTTAGTGTTTTACTGTCAACAGCAGCCGATGCTAGTGGACTTGTGTGGATCTCATCAGCGCTTGCATTTGGTATGCATGTCAAGAATTTGGGTTGATATACCTCCACAGTCTAGGTAGAGAAAAGAAACCGCAGGTACTGGTTTACAAAATAAAGGCCCAAAGTGTTGGAGTAACTCAGTGGGTCAGGCAGCATCTCTGGAGAACATGGAGAGATGGTGTTTCAGGTTGGGTCCTTCCTTCAGACTGATTGCAGAACGGGGGAAGGGGGAAGGAGGTGTGGAGAAGAAAGGTCCCGGCCTGAAACATCACCATATGGGTGGTGAATCTGCTAAATTAATTGCCACGGAAGGGTGTGGAGGCCGTCAATGCATATTTTAAGGCAGAGATTGATATATTCTTGATTCGTATACGTGCAGGCATTATGGGGAGAAGGCAGGAGAATGGGATTGACAGGGAAAGATAGATCAGCCATGATTGAATGGCGGAGTAGACTTGATGGGACAAATTGCCTAATTCTGTACCTATAACTTATGAACATCCATATTCTCCAGAGATGCTGCCTGACCCGCTGAGATACTTGAGAACTTTGTGTTTATTTGCGAGAGTTGGGGGAAATTAGTCAAATTGGGGGAATCCCCTTGTCGACCTTCTCCTGGGTTGGCATCATGGTCCAGGCAGCGGGCCGTCTCAGGTTCTGCCCAAGACGACCATCTCCTGCTCTTCCGAGGAAACATCTGTGGGTGGGTGTCCCTGGAAAGGGATCATTTTTTCTCCACAGTCCATGACTGGCCAACGGCATTCACTTGAATGAACAGTGGGTATTTGGGGTAATCAACATTTTGAAGGTTGCTGTTGAATAAAAGCTTGTGCGTCTTTATTTGACCGTTGTGTCTTTGTCCCGCAGTGTGGCACATCTGGCAGGACAGCTGGTCAAAGCTCTGTGTGGTCGACAACCAGAACTTCGGATTAACCACCGAGACATCCTGTGTGTTCAGATCGCCGGACTCTGCCACGATCTAGGTGAGGGAGTGGCCCTGTAGGGGCATAAGTTCCTCCCGGCTGAAGGCAGCACCTGGGCAAAGTAGGGGTTGGTGGGACTGCAGCTACCTTGTTATATTCAGGTTGCATCACAGCTTGGTTTGGGGGCATCCTGCCCGAGACCACAAGTGATTGGCAGAGAATTGTAGATGTAGTCCATTAGGGGCGGCACGGTGTTGCAGCTGTAGAGTTGCTGCCATATAGCGCGCCTGAGTGTCTTTCCATCTCAACACTGACTTTTTGTTTCCCAGGTCACGGGCCCTTCTCGCATTTGTTTGATGGAAAATTTATTCCTCTGACGCGGAAAGATCTGAAATGGAAGGTAATGCTACCCCTAGGCTGGAATCAAAACACGGTTGAAGATTGCAGACAGAGGGTGTTGGTGTAGGGTTGTTCTCACACTTTGAAGGAGGCCCTTCAAGTAGGTCTGCCCAAACCATATTTTACCTTGACCATGTAAGGTAAAAACAAAATTTGTTTCATTCCAAAAATAATCTTTATTCAGAATTAAAAAATACTAGACCTAGACCCGTTGGGTCTGCTCCCCCAACGCAGCCGTTCCCTACCCGTAGCCCCCACGGGAGACATGGTCCTCCAACTGAAGATTCGAGCACTCAGCAGTGCGGCTGTTTTTCAATGGTGTCTTTGAGGCGAGAGGCGGGCGCCAGCAGCTGTTATGGTCGCTGGCCAGCAGGAGTGAGAGGGGGGGGGGGGGGGGGGGGGGAGAAGGATTTTATTAAAAATGTTTACATAAACACGACAAAATTTAATGAGGAGTGGATACTTGGAATGAAAAGTGAAATCTCTATCGAAATGGAAAAAATCTGGGCGTTTGTGGGTCTGGTGTTGGCGTAGCAACGAATCAAAGGCTGGCACCCACAGGCTGGCAACCACAAGACGGGCAGAACACACACACACACAATTTTAATATGATATATATAAATAGATATATGAAACAGGAACAGTGCGAGAATACTCTTCCGACATTCCTGGCATTTATACATTCATTAGTGTTATAGTTGGTAGTTTTTGCTAACTATCCTTATACCAAACATCCTTTCCACACATGTGCCCCCCTGCGATGATAATCCCTTCCCATGTTTGAGGGATATCACTCTGGTCTCGGACGCCCAATGTCCAGCAGCAGAAGGACCCTAGGCTGTGGTCCCCCCCCCACAGATCCTTGACATTGGCTGCACCGAGCTTCAGTGCGTCCCTCAGCACGTACTCCCGCAGTCTGGAGCGGGCCAGTCGGTAACATTCCCTGAAAGACTTCTCGCTCTGCTGGGAGAACAGCAAGGTTCAGGCAGACCAGAGAGCATCTTTATTTGTTGATGACCATCCAGCAACACCTGACGTCAATCCCTGAATGTGTCCCTGGGAGCGGCCCGTAAATCCGAGGGTCTTCCTTTACGGAGCTGTTGTATTCTTCGCCCGACTCTCTCACAAATCCCCACTCTGCAAAGCAGTGGGCAACCATCGGACCATTGAACATTCGCCAAGGGCTTCCGTTAAGGCTAAATCCACAGGCCTTTTTAATGGTGCCTGGGGTTAGGGAGCAAACCAAACCTTTGTGCAAGAACAATTAAACTTTTTATTAATACTTTTTATGGCCTTGAAGAAGGGTCTCGACCTGAAACATCACCTATTCCTTTTCTCCAGAGCAGCTGCCTGGCCCACTGAGTTACTCCAGCATTTCGTATCTATGTACGATGTAAGCCAGCATCTGCAGTTCCTTCCTACACAAGGCACAGTGCCGCACGATGGTGCAGCGGTGGTGTTGCTGCCTTAGAGCACCAGAGACCCAGGTTTGATCCTGACTATGGGTGCTGTCGGTACAGAGTTTGTTTGTTCTCCCCATGACCACGTGGATTTCCCCAGTGCTGCGGTTTCCTCCCACACTCCAAAGATGTCGGTCAATTGGCTTTGGTAAAGATTGTAAATAGTCCCCAGTTTGTCGGATAGTGTTCGTGTATGTATGGTCGGCGTGGGCGGAAGGGCCCGTTTCTGCGCTGTATGTCTAAACTAAACTAAACAAAGCTTTTCATTTCAGTTGTTGTTTGTTTGCCCAGTGTAATATCTCGCTCTCTCTTCTGAATTATTATTGACATAGCATGAAGATGCTTCGCTAACCATGTTTGAGCACCTGATCACCTCCAATGGGCTGGAAGCAACGTTGCTGAGCTATGGCTTGGTGTTACCTGAAGACCTGAAATTCATAAAGGAACAGATCCGAGGTCCGGCAACAAGAGGTGACAGAGTGGGGGTCGATCCTAAGGGCTCGGAGGTAAGTGGTACCATGGACCCACGGAACGAGGAGAGAGGATAGACACAAAATGCTGGAGCCACTCAGCGGGTCAGGCAGCATCTCTGGAGAAAAGGAATAGGTGACGCTTCGAGTTGAGACCCTTCATCAGACTGAGAGTACCTCTTGGTCTATGTGGCGAGGCGGTCGATGGTGGAGTGGATGAGGGAGAGCCCAAGTGATGGGTCCCAGTCGTCACTCTCCTGCGCACAGCTTTGTCCGTATGGCATACTTCCTTCCACATTGTCCTGTCTTCGCCGATCAACTGGACTCTGCCAACTAACATTCATAGTCCAGATTTGTTTATTTACTAGGTGCAGCGGTAGAGTTGCTGCCTTACAGTGTTTTCAGTGCCAGACCCAGGTTTGATCCCGACTACAGGTGCTTGTCTGTACGGAGTTAGTCCGTTCTCCCCGTGACCACATGGGTTTTTATCCGAGATCTTTGGTTTCCTCCCACACTACAAAGACGTACATTTTGTAGGTTAATTGGCTTGGAATAAATGTAAATTATCCTTAGTCTGTGTAGGATAGTTTAATATGCGCAGATCGCTGGTAAGCACGGACTTGGTGGGCCGAAGGGCCTGTTTCTGTGCTGTATCTCCAAACCTAAACAAGAGCAGCACAGTCCCAGTCACCTACTCTAAAATCCTGTCTCGACCCGAAATGTCACCGTTCCTTCTCTCCAGAGATGCCACGTCCCGCTTCCTCCAGCATTTTGTGTCTTTCTTTGGTGTAAACCGGCATCTGCAGTTCCTTCCCGCATATTGATCAATTGAAATCTTGCACACTCTAATTCCTTCTTGCCATTCACAATATGTTTTTCAAAAATAAAAACTTCATGCTATTTAATCCTCAAAATTAAAGGAATGCCTATCAAGAACCTTGTGCTGTATGTCAATTGATGTCCAAAGATCCTTGTGCTTGTACAGCTATCTCAAGCTTTGTTATACTGAAGCTTCCACAGTCCTTTTCTGACAGCTAGCATCTTCCGTTTCTTGTGTCTCCACTCTGTGTCTATCACTAACTCTGCCATATCATCTTTCCAGTGGCCGTACAAAGGCCGTCCCCGGGAGAAAGGATTTCTGTATGAAATTGTTGCCAATAAGCGGACCGGGATTGATGTCGATAAGTGGGATTACTTTGCCAGGTAAGTTTCCGTCTGGTCTTGATTAGATGTTCCTTGATCCTTGAGTTTTCTCAGTCGGAGCTCTCATGGGACGTGGCAACGTTCGTTTAAACCAAGCCTGACTGCATCTGCGGGGAGAGGTACGTGTTTGTGTTTGCTGCTCGAATCCAGAACCTCATGATCTAATTTTCTCCCTTGCGCTCGGAAAGGGACCAGTCCCTGCTGCGGAAATGGCCCTTCAGCCCAACCTGTCTGTACCAACCAGCGATTTTCCCCCCCCCCACCAGTACACTAGCACTATCCCACAAACTAGGGACAATTGACTATTTTCTCCAAAGGCAATTAACCTACAAACCTGCACGTCTTTGGATGAAAACCGGAGCACCCGTAGAAAAGCCATGCGGTCACAGGGAGAGCGTATAAACTCTGTACAGACATCACCCAAGGTCAGGATTGAACCCGAGTCTCAGGCGCTGTGAGGCAGCAACTCTACCGCTGCGCCACCATGCCACCCATACAGTTCAGTGAAAATATTATTGTACAAAAGCACAATCATAGTTAAGGACAAGTGTATGGAACACTGAGACAGTATATAATGGTTGCCATTGTGCATGACCCGAGTCCAAAGATATGAATGAATGAAAGATACTTTATTGTCACTAGATACTAAGATACCGTGAAATTCTTTGTTTTGCATACAATACACAAAAATGCAAAGAGTCGCCATGTATGGGGCACCGGCAAAGTTAGAAAAGTATTCATTATGGTCCTGATGGTCCCTCTTTGTACTCGCCGCTCCCCCCCCCACGCCGAGTCCCTCTTTGTTCTGGCTCCTCATCCGACCGCTGGGACCCGCGCGGCCCGGCAACTGACCACTGACACTCCCGTGCCCCGTCCCCCACCGCCGGGACTCGCACGGGGCCGACTTCTGGCCCTCGGGCAACCCCAGCCCATGACCGACCTGTGGACATACAGAGTTCTTAAACAGGCGGGGCACGAGTGTGAGTGATCAGCCGGACATGAAGATGCTTTAACGCTGGCTGCCGGAGATTGCCATTGATGTCTGCTCTTGTTTCTGAAGGGACTGTCACCACCTGGGGATCCGGAACAACTTTGACCTTGAACGCTTCCTCAAGTTCGCTCGAGTTTGTGAAGTCGGCAAAAGGAAGCACATTTGCACTCGAGATAAGGTGATGAATGTTGTGAGAAGCCAAGGAGTTTCTTGAGTATGTTTTTGCAAAACCCTGCTTGCTTCATTGAGTTATACAGTGTGGAAACAAGGCCTTTGGCCCAACTTGTCCACAACGACCAACCTGTCCCATTTACATTAGTCCCTCCTGCCCGCAGTTTGGGCCATATCCATCTAAACCTGCCTATCAACCCATTCACCAGTTCTATGTTTTTGGAATGTGGGAGGAGCACGTGTAGAAAACCCAAGCGGTCACAGAGAGAACGTGCAAACTCTGTACAGAGAGTACCCATGGTCAGGATCGAACCCAGGTCTCTGGCACTGTAAGGCAGCAACTCTAGTGCTGCACCACCCAGTAGGGGAATCAAGAACCAGACATAGGTTTAAGGGAGGGGGGGGGGGGGGGGGGGGGGGGGGATAGATCTCATAGGTACCTGAGGGGCAACTTTTTCCACATAGGGAGTGGTGGGTGTGTGTGTGGAACCAGCTGCCAGAGTAGGTTTTTGAGGCAGGTACTATAACAACATTTAAAAGACATTTGGACAGGTACATGGATAGGACAGGATATGGGCTAAACACAGGCAGGTGAGACTCACGTAGATGGGGCAGCTTGGTCAGCAAGGATATGTTAGGCAGAAGAGCCTGTTTCCGTGCTGTATGACTCCCTCCCAAGACGTGCCGGTTTGTAGGTTAATTGGCTTTAATAAATTGTTGTAAAATTGTGTACAGGATGGTGCTAGTGTACTGGGTGATTGCTGGTCGACATTTACTTGGTGGGCTGAAGGGCCAATTTCAGCGCTGTATCTGTAATAAGTCTAAAATAAACAAGTCTAATCTGCTCCAGGACCATTGTTTGCTTGAGGAGGGAGAAGTGACCTCTCATTTTCCGTCCACAGGAGGTTGGGGACCTGTACAACATGTTTCACACACGCAACACGCTACACCGCAGGGCCTATCAACACCGAGTGGGTAACATCATCGGCTGCATGTGAGTATGGCTGAACCCCAGCACAGACATCTTGGGCCGAAGGGCCTGCTCCTGTGCTGTATTCTTCTATCTTCTAAATATCTGGACAAGTTCTTGAATCACCTTGGGACGGAAGCAGATGGACCAAATGTGATAAATCAAAATTTGTATGTATTCTAACATTGTGGTTACCATGGATGTGATGGGCTGAAGGACCTGTTCCTGTGATGTACTGATCTAAACATCTGGACAGGTTCTTGAATCGCTACAGTATAGAAGGTTGTGGATCAAATGCTATAAATCGGATTTGTATGTGTGGTTACATGGTGGCGACCACAGACCTGGTGGGCTGAAGGGCCAGTTCTATCTTTTAAATATCTGGACGTTCTTAATTGGTCTCGGTGGCTATGGACCAAATGGAAGGAACTGCAGATGAAGTTTTATACCAAAGGCAGGCACAAAATATTGGAGTAACTCAGCGGGTCAGGCAGCATCTCTGGAGAAAAGAAATAGGTGACGTTTCAGGTCGAGAGCCTTCTTCAGATTGACAGACGGGAGAGGGAAACTAGGGATATGAAAAGGTACAAAGAGCAAAATTTGATCTATGTTCCACATATCTGGTCAAGTTCTTAAATTCTTAACAAAGGATAAGGAGGAAATCTTTTAGGACCGAGATGAGAAAAACATTTTTCACACAGAGTGGTGAATCTGTGGAATTCTCTGTCACAGAAGGTAGTTGAGGCCAGTTCATTGGCTATATTTAAGAGGGAATTAGATGTGGCCCTTGTGGCTAAAGGGATCAGGGGGTATGGAGAGAAGGCAGGTACAGGATACTGAGTTGGATGATCAGCCATAATCATATTGAATGGCGGTGCAGGCTCGAAGGGCCGAATGGCCTACTCCTGCGCCTATTTTCTATGTTTCTATCACCATGGTAGAGAAGGTTTCGGACCAAATGCTATCAATTGGATCTGTAGACAGTATATGGTTATGCGGTGGTTACCATGGACATGATGGGCTGAAGGGCCTGTTCTTGTACTGTACTGATGTATGTTCTAAATATCTGGACAAGTTCTTGGATCAACATGGTACAGGTGGTTGATGACCAGATGAGCATAAGATCATAAGACATAGGAACATAATTAGTCCATTCAGCTCATTGAGTCTACTCCACCATTCAATCATGGCTGATCTATCTTTCCCTCCTATCCTTTTAATCAGGAATCTATCAATCTGCTTTAAAAATCCCCAATGATTCCACAGATTCACCACCCTCTGGCTAAAGACTAATTTCCATTCTAAAAATACATCCTTTTATTCTATGCCCTCTGGTCCAACATGTTTAAGCTATGGATCAGATTTGTCTCTATGGGTATCTGGTGGTTAGCATGGATGTGCTGGGCTGAAGGGCCTGATTTATCATTGTATGAATCCATCTGTGTTTACTCCGTCAGGATCACTGAGGCGATGGTGCTGGCAGATCCACACATCCAGATCAGCGGAGCAGGTGGGAAGATCTATACAATCTCCACAGCAATAGATGACATGGAGGCTTACACCAAGCTCACAGGTGATTCAATTCAGTGATACTTTATTGTCACATGTACGGTGAAATTCTTTTTTTTTTTGCATACAATCTGGGTAAAATGAGAGGGGAGCTGCATTGAAACCTAACGAATAGTGAAAGGCCTAGATAGAGTGGCTGTGGAGAGGATGTTTCCACTGGTGGGAGAGTCTAGGACCAGAGACCACAGCCTCAGAATAAAAGAACACACCTTCAGAAAGGAAATGAGGAGGAATTTATTTCATCAGAGGGTGGTGAATTTGTGGAATCCATTGCCACAGAAGGTGGTGGAGGCCAAGTCAATGTACATTTTTAAGGCGGAGATTGATAGATTCTTGATTAGTACGGGTGTCAGGGCTTATGGGGAGAAGGCAGGAAAATGGGATTGAGAGGGAAAGATAGATCAACCATGATTGACTGGTGGAGTAGACGATGGGCCGAATGGCCTAATTCTGCTCCTATAACTTATCAAAATCATACAGCAGACATCACCTAGGCAGTACACAAAGAGTCTGGGAAGAAACTCTTACTGAATCTGCAGGTGTGTGCGTTTCAAACATCTGTACCTTTTGCCTGATGGGAGAGGGGAGAGCAGGGAGTGTCCAGGGTGAGACTGGTCCTAGATTCTGCTGGTGGTCTTGCCAAGGCAGCGTGAGATGTAGGTGTAGTGAATGGAAGGGAGATTGATTTGTGTGATGGTCTGACCTGGTCTGTTGGATGGAGCTGTTCCCAAACAATGGCCTCCATACTATCAGTAAAGGCTATTCATTTATAAATTCAAGTCCCTTTTTGGAAGTTTTCATTCAGTCTGCTTCCCGGTCAACACTTTGTGTCTCTTTTTGGTGGCAGGTGAATGTTTTTATGTTTTGTCGCCTGCCAGAGGTTGCATTGTGAGGAAGATCATAATAGTTCACAAGTCATGGGAGCAGAATTAGGCCGTATTGCCCATCAGGTTTACTGCCATTCAATCATGGCTGATCTATCTTTCCCTCTCAACCCTATTCTCCTGCCTTCTCCCCATAACCTTTGACATTCTTGCTTATTGGGAATCTGTCAATCTCCGCTTTAAAAATACCCAATGACTTGCCCTCCACAGCTATCTGTGGCAATGAATTCCACAGATCCATCATGTTTGACTGAAGAGTTTCTGCCTCATCTCCATTCTAAAAGTACATCCTTTTATTCTAAAGCTGTGCCCTCTGATTCTAGACTCTCCCACTAGTGGAAACATCCTCTCCACATCCACTCTACCCAGGCCTTTTGTTATTTGTGTCTCAATAATGAGTGTTAGATTTCTGGATATTAAATTCAGTGTGCTTTTAGTTTACTGTAGATGTGCACGTTTTTTTTGTTTGACCTTGTATAGTTGTTTTTACAGACAACATCTTTGAACAGATCCTGTATTCCTCCAAGCCTGAGCTGTGGGAGGCACGAAAAATCCTGAACAATGTGCTTTGCCGTAGGTTGTACAAGTGGATCGGGCAGACGCAGCCCGCAGCAGAGGCCATGATCGAACAGGTAAATTGTACATGGGTTACCGGTACCACTGATGGTGAATCGGTGCTTTACCCAATTAGTGTTCATGGTCCACACCAGTCTTTGCAGCCCTCCAAACACGTGGCACAGTGACACTGTGATTGTGTTGCTGCCTCATAGCGCCAGAGACCCAGGTTCAATCCTGACTATGGGTGCTGTCTGTCCAGAGTGTTAACGTTCTCCCTGTGACCGCGCGGGTTTCTTCCAGGTGCTCTGGTTTCCTCCCGCACTCCAAAGACGTGCAGGTTTGTACCCAGTCTGAAGAAGGGTCTCGACCCGAAACGTCACCTATTCCATTTCTCCAGAGATGCTGCCTGTCCCACTGAGCTTCTCCATCTTTGGTGTAAACTTGTGTCTGCAGTTCATTGCAAGTTCATTGAGTTCTGTAAATTACCCCTAGTGTGTAGGTTGTGGGATAACATGGAACTAATGTGAGCGTGCGATCGATGGTTGGCAAGGGACGGTGGGCCCAACGGCCTGTTTCCACATTGTATTTCTAAAACTAAAAACTAAACTAAATCGAGGATTCGATCTCACCACCACCTACCTCTCTGATGTGTGGAGGAATAGGATGGCGCTGATATTGGTTTGTCTTGGATAACCTCGTCTTAGTTCACCCCATTTTGCTGTGTGTTGTCTTATTCAGGAAGAATTTAACGAGCTGGCTAATCAAATAGCTGCAGTTGCCCCATCGACGTCTCTGGAGGTCAAACTTGGTCCAGAAGATTTCATTGTGAATGTGAGTAATGGGTGTTCAAGACTGTTCTCTCTGCATTTGACAGATTGGGCCTTGGTAATTGCAATGCTGGATATTGTTTACTTTTGATAGACACAGTGTGCTGGAGGAACTCAGCAGGAACGGCAGCACCTCTGGAGAAAAATGATGAGTGATGTTTCGAGTGCCTGACCCTTCTTTAGACTTACTTTATTGTCACGTGCACCAATGTACAGTGAAATGCCTGTTTGTTGTTGCGTGCTACCCAGTCCATAGAAAGACTATACATGATTACAATCAAGCTGTATCTGTCTCCACCACCACCCCTGGTAATGCGTTCCACTACACTCTATATATTAAAAAAAACTAGCCACACACATCTCCTTTAAACTTTATCCCTCTCACGTTAAACTGTGCCCTCTAGTTTTTAACACTTCCACCCTGAGGGGAAAAGGGTTCTGATTGCCTCTCCTATCCTCCCATATGCCTCTCTCATCGGGTAGTTGAGCAGTATAAGGTGCTGGATTTAAGATTCAGCTTCTATCAAGGCGTGGGTTCAAATCCCACCATTGCTACTAAGGTTAATCTTGCTGTTATTGGGAAATGAACCATCCTACCAACAACCAGAGAGATGTACTGAGGTACACGCTACCTCATTGGAGACCCTCGGACTATCTTTGATTGGACATTATCTTGCAATTAATGTTATTCACTTTATCATGTACCTCTACACTGTGGGTGGCTCAATTGCTATCATGTATTGTCTTTCCACTGACTGATTAGCACGCAACAATAAAGCTTTTCACTGTACCTCAATCGGGAGACGTGGCGTGACTAAACAAAATGATCAGATCCCTCCTCAACCTCTGGTCTCTCCAGAGACAACATTCCAAGTTTGTCAAACCTTTCCTGATAGCTGATCTGAGCAGCATGCTGATAAACCTCTGTCACACCCTCTCCAAAGCCTCCACATCCTTCCTCTAATGGGGGAACCAGAAGCAGAACTTTGTAATGAGGAGATTTCAATCGTGCAACCAGGAACCCATTTAACCTAGGTATCATAAAAGTATTCATTGGCCCAACTACATTCACGTGTTAGTCTGTAGATCACAATTCAACTGTTCTGCTTATATTACAACATTAAATTGCATTAGTTAGTATCATTTAGTTATTAGGCATTATCATAGCTAGATGCAGGAAGATTGTTCCCGATGTTGGGGAAGTCCAGGACAAGGGGCCACAGTTTAAGGATAAAG
Organism: Leucoraja erinaceus; assembly: GCF_028641065.1. Taxonomy (NCBI): domain Eukaryota; kingdom Metazoa; phylum Chordata; class Chondrichthyes; order Rajiformes; family Rajidae; genus Leucoraja; species Leucoraja erinaceus. The sequence continues at coordinate 16,941,460 of NC_073397.1, forward strand.
GGGAAATCTTTTAGGACAGAGATGAGAAAAACATTTTTCACACAGAGAGTGGTGAATCTGTGGAATTCTCTGCCACGGAAGGTAGTTGAGGCCAGTTCATTGGCTATATTTAAGAGGGAGTTAGATGTGGCCCTTGTGGCTAAAGGGATCAGGGGGTATGGAGAGGAGGCAGGTACAGGATACCGAGTTGGATGATCAGCCATGATCATATTGAATGGTGGTGCAGGCTCGAAGCGCCTATTTTTTATGTTTCTATCATGGCTGTGAGCCATCCTGGAGTTAGACTTTAGAGATACAGCACAGAAACCGGCCCTTTGCACCACAGAGTCCGTGCCGACCAACAATCACCCCATACACTAGCACTATCCTACATACTAGGGACAATTTTACTGAAGCAAATTAACATACAAACATGTACGGCCTTGGAGTGAGGGGACACCCAGAAAAAATCCACATGGTCACAGGGAGAACTTATTGTACAAACTCCGTACAGACAGCACCTGCAGTCAGGATCGAGTGTGGGTTTCTGGAGCTGTGAGGCAGCAAGTGTAGCTACCGCTGTGCGCCACTCTGCTGCCCCAAGGTTGTGAAAGATGTCTCAGAAATATGAACCATTTTTTATGGACCAGTTTGCAGCACAGTTTTCCAGCGAGAATAATTATAATTAAAATTCCCTAGGTTGTTCAGATGGACTACGGGATGGCAGAAAAAGATCCCATTAACAAGGTCCGTTTCTACTGCAAGAATAACCCCAATCGGACAATCAAAATCCGTAAAGACCAGGTAACGTTCTGTGTAAGCCTGCCTCCCTTCATTAGTCCACTGACGGACAGCAGGGATGCGGTTGTCACTGTGTCTTGTGTTGGAGCAATGATGGGCATCCAAGTTGGGTCTTTCGATCTGCTTCCCAATGTTGAATTATTTGCCACCCAAGGCTGTGGAGGCCAAGTCAATGGATATTTTTAAGGCGGAAATAGATAGATTCTTGATCAGTACAGGCGTCCGGGATTATGGGGAGAAGGCAGGAGAATGGGGGTTAGAGGGAAAGATAGATCAGCCATGATTGAATGGTGGAGTAGACTTGATGGGCCGAATGGCCTAATTCTGCTCCTATGACTTATGAACAAACAAGGCCATTAAGGTGTCAGGAGTCTATCCAGACCAGGGCTTGGATACAGCTCTTCATTCTGGTTGACGGAGTCAAATCTTGCTCCATTGCTCCTGAAGGCTCAGTCTATCTAGGTTTAGGTTTATTATTGTCAAGTGTAGGATGGAACCCAGGGCTCTGGTGCTGTGAGACAGCGGCTCTACCCACCGCACCACTGTGCCGCTGCACGTGGTGTCAATTGTTGTTTTTGTTTCAGTTTAGATTTGTTTAGAAGTTGGGATCTAGAACGTACAAACTCCACGCAGACAGCACCTGTAGTCAGGATCGAACCTGGGTCACTGGCGCTGCAAGGCGGTAACTCTACTGCTTCTCTAACGTGCCGCCCTAAATACTACAGTTACGCCCTTTACTCATTCGGGTATTCCAGGGGTAAATTCATCTACATGTTCACCACATTATGTCCACAAGACACAAGAGTCCAATTTCCTCTTCAATCACCAGGTCAATCCAGTCACTCGCTGGTGCCCCGTGTTCATAACTCATTGCTAGAAGATTTAGGTTCATTATTGTCATGTGTATCGAGGTACAGTGAAAAGCTTTGTTTTGCATGCTATCCAAACCGATCACTACTATACATAAATACAACAAAGTGAACCGCAGGGTTTACAGGGGGCAGAATCTGGTTCTCAGCATTGTAGCACATCAGTCCAATGTCCTCAACGGGGCAGAGGTGAATCGGACAGTACCCTAGCTTATGCAAGGACTGTTCAGAAGCCTGATAAGAGGGCGAGAACCTATTCCTGAGTCTGGTGGTGCGCGCTTTCACGCTTCTCCATCTTCTGCCGGGGGGAAGGGGAGAAGAAGGAATGACCGGGGTGGGACAAATCTTTGATTATGGTGGCTCTGGTCTTGTAGCTGTGGTTGCCGACCTTCTCTCTCTGCTGCCCCTCTAGGTATCTCAGCTGCTGCCAGAGAGGTTTACAGAGCAGCTGATCCAGGTGTACTGCAAGAAGAGCGACGACCAGAGTTTGCAGGCCGCCAGGAAACAATTTGTGCAGTGGTGCATCAACAGAGACTTCACCAAACCCCGGGTAGGGAGGGGAAGGCGCCTCAGTCTAGTGTAACACTTTCCACATTATTTCTTTGCCTGTCCTATACTCTGGGGTCATCACTGCTGACATTCACCCGCTGTAGTTGGGTGAGATTCTAAATCTGTGGCTTTGTCCACCTTTAGCTCACTTTACGGATCTTGGTTGGTGCAGAGGTGAAGATCCAGCAGAGAGACCTGTGTCTGTAATGACAATCTACTCTAGACTTCAGAAGCACCACTCTGAAACGGGCCATTCAGCCCACCGAGTCTGTGCCGACCAGCGATCACCCCGTACACTAGCACTATCCTACACACTAGGGGCAATTTACAATTTTTACAGATGCCAATTAACCGGACCACCCGGAGCAAACCCACGCGGTCACGGAGAACGAACAAACCCACACACACACACACAGACACACACACACACACACACACACACACACACACACACACACACACACACACACACACACACACACACACACACACACACACACACACACAGTACTCGAGGTCGGTATCGAACCCACGACTCTGGCTGCTCTACCGGCTGCTTCTCTTTTTCATGGAAGTGTTTCACTGCGCAAAGTTTAAAGAAGATTGCAAAAAGTGGTGAACACCTCCCAGTCCATCACGGGTGCTGACCTCCCCACCATCGAAGGAATCTACAGGAGTTGCTGCGTTAAAAAGGCAGCCAGCATCGTCAGGGACCCACACCACCCTGGCCACACTCTCTTTTCACTCCTGCCATCGGGGAGAAGGTACAGGATCCTGAAAACTGTAACGTCCAGGTTCAGAAGCAGCTTCTCTACAACATCCGGCTATTAAACACCACAACCCCCAAATAGGCTCCGAACGTCTTGGGAGCATTCTTTTTTTTGATTTTGCACGATTATTGTTTGTTTATTTGTCTGTTTTCTCTTTATATATATTATAGGTGTGTGTATATGTGTGTGTGAATGACAAATAAAGGATTCAATATGCGTGTACATGTATATATGTGTGTACAGATTTATGTGTATACGCGTGTGTGTATGTGCACAAATATGTGTGTGTGTGTCAAATGTTTTGTTTATTGTGGGTTTTACAGAGTAATGTATGTACTATGTTTACTTATCAGTTGTGCTGCTGCAAATAAGAATCTCCTTTTTCCTTTTTTGGACATCTGATAATAACACACTCTTGACTTGATTCTTGAATGATTTTCCTTCCCCCTGAGATCAGTAGTTAACTGTGATGTCCTTTTTCCTACCTACAGGACGGTGATATAGTTGCCCCTGAGCTGACACCACTGAAGCCCGATTGGAACAACTCTGACGGTGACAGCGACGACTCTAATCCCTGGGATGAACTTCAGTCTCAACGTCAGGCAAATAGTCACAGGTCCTTGGCCAAGGCTTTTGATTAGGAAGATTATTCTCTGAATCCCAGGATCATTTCTCTCCAGTCCTAATATGTCCATTCATGTACAGTTCTTTTTGTACCAGTTACATAATTGCAGCCAGTTCTTGGTTGAATTGATTTTGGCAATCTGTATGTCCATAACTAACTAGTTTAGTTTAGAGATACAGCATGGAAACAGGCCCTTCGGCCCACTGAGTCCGCGGCGACCTCTTCACACTAGTGTGTAGGAAAGAACTGCAGATGATGATTTAAATTGAAGGTAGACAAAATGCTGGAGTAACTCAGCGGGACAGGCAGCATCTCTGGAGAGAAGGGATGGGTGACGTTTCGGGTCAAGACCCTTCTTCACACTAGTTCTACGTTATCCCACTTTCTCTTCCACTCCCGACACGCCAGGGACAATGTATAGTGGGCCAATTAACCTACAAACCCACACGTCTTTGGAATGCAGGAGAAAACCAGAGCAAACCCACGCGGTCACAGGGAGAATGCGCAGACTCCACATGACAGCACCCAAGGTCAGGAACAAATCGTGTCTCTGGTGTTGTGAGACAGCAGTTCCACCAGAGACACGTGCTCGTTGGTAGGTTCATAAGGGCCGTTGCCCTTAAGTGTGCATGGGCCGCAGGGGATTTGTGGAAGGTTAATGGGCATGTGCGAGAATATAACAAAATAATTAGAAATTGGCCAAAGGAAACAGTGGGGAAATGTGTGTGACTGCGTTGAGAGCTGGCATGAATGGGTCTTTCTGCAGTATATGGAAATAATATGGACCTGCTTATTCTTTTAATGTGGAGACACAACGAACTGCAGCTGCTAAAATCTTGAGCAAAACAGAAAGTGCTGGAGGAAATACAGACCAGTCGAAAGATGGATCCCGACCGGAATTGTCATCTGTCCATTCCCTCCACGGATGCTGCCTGACCTGCTGAGTTCCTCCATCACTTTATTTTTAGTCTTTTTGTTTTAGTCTTGGAGATACCCCGCAGCGGTGGAGTTGTTGCGATACAGCACCAGAGACCGACCTGGGTTCCATCCTGACTACGGGCGCTGTCTGCACGGAGTTTGCACGTTCGCCCTTTGACCGCATGAATTTTTTCCGGATGCTTCGGTTTCCTCCCGCACTCCAAAGACGTACAAGTTTGTTGGTTGAGTGGCTTTGGTAAAATTGTAAATCATCACTAGTGTGAAGGATAGTGTGGGTGTACGGAGATTGTGGCTGGCGCAGACTCAGTGTGCCGAAGGCCCTGTTTCCGTGCTGTATCTCTAATATAAACAAAACTAAAATAATGTGGAAATGGGCCCTTCAGCCCACCGATCTCACTCTAACCATCGATCACCCGTTCACACTAGTTCTGTGGATGGGCCACAGGGTCAAGTGGCCAAACGCTCCTTGAACTTATGAAACCAGAGCACCCGGAGGAAACCCATGCGGTCACAGGGAGAATGTACAAACTCTGTACAGACAGCACCCGTAGTCAGGATAGAACCAGGGTCACTTGCGCTGTGAGGCAGAAACTCTACCGCAGCACCATTGTGCCGCCTCCTGTGTTTTATCCTTATACTATGACACAGGTTCTCGACACGATGCATCATATGAGCTTTCTGAAATGCAAGATGCATGTCAACAAATGTTCACAAACATTTTGTTTTTGTATGTGCTTTGATCAACCCAGATGAAATAGGTTGGACGTTTGCCACTGTCTGAGCTGTAGATAGGGTCATACAGCATGGAAACAGGCCCTTCGGCGTCAGTTGGCGTAGACTAGATGGGCCGAAGGGCCTGTTTTCACGGTGTATCTCTAAACTAAATTGCCAACTGCTCCAATAAATCAGGTCATTCCCTGTTGGATTGGAGAGTGCCCTATTTTTATCCACTAACTCGATCCTTGGAAATACTTTGTGTGAATTTTGTGCCGATAGGAAGAGTAAAGGCACAACTTTCTGCTCTGTTGATAGCGGCTTGCATTTACGAAGAATTCTCAATTGATGAGAGACTGTAGTCCGTAAACTAAATTATTTTCAGGTGAATTTAAAGGGTGTGGTGTTGTCGGAGGAACAATCAGACAAGATTTATAGGATTGACAGTCAATGTTTGACTTTTGGACTTGGGATAAGAGTTTTAATCGGAGATCAATGAACAACCTGAAGGACAGTTTATTTCTCTGACGGCTTGTGCAAGTGGCCCCAGTTGTGCAGGATTTATTGAGAGAAAGCTGCTTACGCATGCAATTGCATTTCTTCTGTGAGGAAGAATAGCACGCACTTGCACAATGTATTTTCAACTGTTATGAATAACCATAATGGCACTGTGGCACAGCTGGGTTCGAGCCCGACCTCGGGTGCTGTCTGGGTGGAGTTTGCACGTTCTCCTTGTGAACGTGTGGCTTTACGGATGGTGCTCCAGTTTCTTCCCACATCCCCAAGATTTGCGGGTTAATTGACCCTCTGTAAATTGGTGCTGGTGTACAGGGAGAGGCTGAGAAAGTTGGACAACAGAACTAGCGTGAACAGCTGATGGATGATCAGCATGGACTCGGTGGGATAAAGGGCCTGTTTCCATGGTGTACCACGAAAATCTAAACTAAACTATGTGTTACTTTTGGCGTGAGTAGAATACTTTAAGAAGTCAGAGAGACAGGGAACTGCATATGCTGGGATCTTAAGTAGAACACAAAGTGCTGGAGTAACTCGGCGTTTCAGGCAACATCTCTGGGGAACATTGATAGACAATGTTTTGGGTCGGGACCCTTCTTCAAACTGAAGGAGGGTCCAAACTGAAAACATCACCTATTCATATTCTCCAGAGTTGCTGCCTGACCTGCTGAGTTACTCCAGCACCTTGATTTCTAGGGGGCAAATTCGACTCTCCGATCGGCCGTGCCAGTCCAGATGAGGTCGAGATCGGCCGCCTGGTCTGACCTGGCCCAGGCACCAAATCTTCGGAGAAATTTCCAGGCGGGGTTTTCAAGTCCATTCTCGTATTTTTGTCCGGTTTAAAGGAGGCACTGGACCATCAGTTGTTGGAAAATTGGTGGTGGACCTGTACTTCAAGAAGACGGGTGTAGAAGCATCACACAGAGATTCTGATCATGTCATGGCTTAAAGGTTCTAGGCAAGATAAAATATCACTGTAGCAAGGCAAAGCACTATCAAGAATTTTGACTCAATCTGATGAATATATCGAACCTTTCAGTATCTACAGGTTTGATTGGGGAATAAAACAAAATGCTTACAGTTCATTGCATTATTTCAGGTCTTGATTTAAAGGCATGGGAGAAATACTATGAGTAACAAGATCAAGGACTTTAAAGCATTTTTCTTGAGTTGCAATAGGTACCAGACTCCACTTTATCAATCTGCAACCTATTGATTTGGAAGCTTATGACAGTTGCCATAGTGCAGTTGGTGGAGCTGCTGCCTCACAACGCCAGAGACCCAGGTTCGACCCTGACCTTGGGTGCTGTCTATGTGGAGTTTGCTTGTTCTCCCTGGGACCACGTGGGCTTCCTCCAGGTGCTCCAGTTTTCTCCCACATCCCAAAGACGAGCAGGTTAATTGGTCCTCTGTAAAATTGCCCTGAATGGATAAGAAGGTGAGATAACATAGAACCAAGTGGACAAAAATCATGGAAAACTCAGCGGGTGCAGCAGCATCTATGGAGCGAAGGAAATCAACAACGCTTCGGGCCAAAACCCTTCTTGAGACATAACATAGAACTAACGTGAACAGGTAATCTTTGACGTTTCTTTTCCTTTCTGTGCTGTGTGGAAACAGGCCCTTCGGCCCACCGAGCCTGCACTGACCAGTGATCACCCGCCTATACTAATACTATACAACACACGAGGGACAATTTAATATCTTGCAAAAGCCAATTAACCAACGGATCTGCTCGTCTTTGGAATGTGGGAGGAAACCCACACAACCACAGTGTAATGCCCACACAGTGCACCAATAGCCAGGATCAAACCCGCGTCTCTGGCACTGTGAGGCAGCAGCTTTGCTACTGTGCCTCCCAGGTTTCCACACTGGGGGGAAAAAGGTTTGACTTTCAACCTTATCTGGGCCTCCCATAATTTTATATACTTTTTATACTTTTAAAAAGTAGTATTAGCAAATGGCTCATCTGTTTTTTTTTTCTGGGAAGAGTGCTATCCTTCAATGATAACTCTCTTCTGGTATTATGTGTATAAATCTCCATTCTGTTTACAACATAATTTTTGAGTGGCGCTTATCAAAATTCAGTGGAAGTTTCAACTGCAAACAATTTGTTCACTTTGTGTTGTTTTTCCCCACATTCTCACTCCACCGTAGACGCGAAATCCCAAATCTTATTCCATGCCTTGCGTAATATTGTGGGGGGAAAAAACATATCCTGTCGGCACTTTCAAACATTTTGCTGTAATCATGGTTTAAATTAGCCTTCGGATGGTTTTCAGTTGTAATTATGCAATGATGGTCTACGTTGACTGCAGCTTTGATGCTGAGACGAGGTCAGTTTAATCTGCAGTTAAGCAAGTTGTGTTAAGATCAGAATCAAAGCATGTGCTCATATTTGTCAATTGGTGTCTGGTCAAGATGATGGCTTATTTGTTCAGGAGACTTTTCGGTTTGTAAGTGCTAACTTACTACGATTCCAGTTGTCAGAATAGTGAATAATGTCTCCATTTAGGTTAACATTTCAATCAGTTAAAAACTTGTATGAGCAAATGCATTGTTGTGAAAAACACAATTCTGACACATTAAAGTGGCTTAAAATCCTTTGTATCGTTCAGCAAGTAATTTCCGTTTGTTATCGTTTGAAGCCAACTGTAGCTCAAAGAAAGACCACAATGGGTGTGTGTGGAAATGTGTAATATGTGGAGACACCGGGAACTGCAGATGCTGGAATCTTGAGAAAAACACAAAGTGCTGGAGGAACTCAGTGCGTCGGGCAGCATCTGTGGAGGGAATGGAGAGTTGACGTTTCGGATCGTGACTCTCCTTTAGACTCAGTCTGAAGAAGGATCCTGACCCAACATGTCACCAATTCATGTTCACCAGAGATGCTGCTTGACCTGCTGAGTTACTCCTGCACTTTGAATTAATTCCATGTACAGTGCCTTCAATAATGTTTGGGCCAAAGACCTATCATTTATTTATTTGCCTCTGTACTCCACAATTTGAGATTTATAATTTAAAAAAATCACATGTGGTTAAAGTGCACATTGTCAGATTTTAATGAAGGCCATTTTTAAACATTTTTGTTCCACCATGTAGAAATTACAGCAGTGTTTATACATCGTCCTCCCATTTCAGGGCACCATTTAATGTTTGGGACACAGCAATGTCATGTAAATGAAAGTAGTCATGTTTAATATTTTGTAGCATATCCTTTACACTCAATGACTGCTTGAATCTGTGATTCATGGACATCACCAGTTGCTGGGTGTCTTCTCTGGTGATGCTCTGCCAGGCCTGTATTGCAACCATCTTTAGCTTATGCTTGTTTTGGGGGCTAGTCCCCTTCAGCTTACTTTTTCAGCATATAAAAGGATTCTCAATTGGGTTCAGATCGGGTGATTTACGGCCACTCAAGAATTGATAATTTTTTAGCTTTGAAAAACTCCTTTGGTGCTTTAGCAGTATGTTTAGGATCATTGTCTTGTTGTAGAATGAACCGCTGGCCAATGAGTTTTGAGGCATTTGTTTGAACAAGCAGATAGGACGTGTCTATACACTTCAGAATTCATCATCCTACTACCATCAGCAGTTGTATCATCAATGAAGATAAGTGAGTCAGTACCTTCAGCAGCCATACATGCCCAGGCCATAACAGCCCCACCACCATACTTCACAGATGAGGTGGTATGCTTTGGATCTTAGGCAGTTCCTTCTCTCCTCCATATTTTGCTCTTGCCATCACTCTGATATGTTAATCTTTGTCTCATCTGTCCACAAGACCTTTTTCCAGAACTGTGGTTGCTCCTTTAAGTACTTCTTGGCAAACTGTAACCTGGCCATCCTATTTTTGCAGCTAACCAGTGGTTTGCATCTTGCAGTGTAGCCTCTGAATTTATGTTCATGAAGTCTTCTGCGGACAGTGGTCATTGGCAAATCCGCACCTGACTCCTGAAGAGCGTTTGGGGATTTTTCGTTATTATTCAGAGAATTCTTCTGTCATCAGCTGTGGAGATCTTCCTTGGCCTGCCAGTCCCTTTGCGATTAGTCAGCTCACCAGTGTTCTCTTTCTTCGTAATGATGTTCCAAACAGTTGATTTTGGTAAGCCTAATGTTCGGCTGATGTCTCTATCAGTTTTATTATTGTTTCTCAGTCTCATAATGGCTTCTTTGACTTTCATTGGCACAACTTTGGTCCTCGTGTTGATAAACAGCAATAAAAGTTTCCAAAAGTGATGGAAAGACTGGAGGAAAGACTAGGTGCTGAGAGCTCTCTTATACCTGCATTAAGGAAGGCAATTGAACACACCTGAGCAATTACAAATGCCTGTGAAACCATGTGGCCCAAATATTATGGTTTGCCCTGAAATGGAATGGGGGGGGGGACTATGTATAAACACAGCTATAATTTCTACATGGTGAAACCAAAATGTATAAAAAATACCCTTTAATAAAATCTGACAAAGCACTTTAACCACATGTGATTTTTTTAAATTACAAATCTCAAAATTGTGGGTGCAGAGGTAAATAAATAAATGATGGGTCTTTGTCCAAAACATTATGGAGGGCACTGTGCCTGTCCAAAATGCCATAATCTGGAGCAAGAAAGCAATTGCTGAAGGAAGCATCTGTGGAGACAAATGTGCAAGGACTCATTCGGAAATGCCAACTTGAAATCTTTTGCCTCCATGGATGCGTCTTGACCATCTGAGTACTTCCAAAGTTATGTGTATGAAGGAACTGCAGATCCTGGTTTATACAAAAGATAGGCACAAAGTGCTGGAGTAACCCAGCGGATCAGGCAGCACCTCTGGAGTAAAGGAAAAGGTGACGTCTTAGGTCTGAACCCTTCTTCAGACCAAACATAACTTCCAATGTTATGTTTAATATTCCAGATTCCAGCATCTGCAGGCTCTTTTTTTGTCTTCCTACGACAGGACCTGGATGTCCTGCTCCTGGTCCCATTATGTAACCTTTCTTGACTGTTCAGTTGTAATATTTGTCTACAGTGTGATTATAAACACGAGAGTTGTTTTATACATTGGAAAGTACGCATTTGTTTAATAAAGCCATTCATACATCCTGCCAGCACTGTTCTATGTTCTATATAACGATGTTTTTAACTTTGTACCAAATGGAATCAATGGAGGGAAGGTTGCTTTGTGTGATGGTCTGGGCTAAGTTCATCATTCTGTGCAATTTCTTGCGATCTTGGATGGAGCTGCTCCCAAACCAAGCAATGGTGCATGATGTGAGATCAATGGCTGGAGTGGACTCGGTGGGGTGAAGGGCCTGTTTCCATGTTACTTCTCTAAACTAGACAGAGAAGGAACCTCATCAGATATTTCATCCTTAGGTCTTTAAATCATCGGAAATTGTATTACCTGCTTAAACCATCCTCTCTTGGAATTCTGAGCAAAAAATCAAAGTGCTGGGATAACTTCTAATAACTGGAAAAGGTCCTGACCTAAAATGCTGACTGCCTGTTTCCTTCCATAGATGTCTGCCTGACTTGCTGAGTTCCTCCAATAATTGTGACTATTCTTAAGTAAACTAGTGGAATTATATATTATATCCAATAATTAATGAATAGCATGAAACATTATTATCATTACTTGCTTGAAAAATGTTTTACGAATATTTGGGAGTATTTGTGTAAAGTTGGATTTTCGTAGGTCAAGTCATTTGTAACCCCTGGAACCCCTGTTTTAAGCAAATGAATAAAAATTACTAGAGAAGTGCATTTACACAATGGCAGCAGCGACATTAAAACTCCAGCGATCTGCTATCTATCTCCGTCCCAGCCTCTCTCTCTCCCTGTCCGAATGTCTGTGTCTTTCTCTTTGCCTCTCCCTATCCCCCTCCCCCTTCCCCTCTCCCGCTCCCTCAGGGATAGCATGAAACAGGCCTTTCAGCCTACCCCGTCGACCAGCGATCACCCCAAACACTAGCACTATCCTGCACTCAAGCGACAATTTACAATTTTTACCAAAGCCAATTAACCTACAGACCTGTACACCTTTGGAGTGTGGGAGGAAACGGGAGCCCCCGGAGAAAACCCACGGGGTCACAGGGAGAACGTACAAACTCCGCAGACAACACCAATGGTCAGGATTGAACCTGGGGGTCTCTGGCACTGTGAGGCAGCAAATCTACAGCTGAGGCACCGTGCTGCCCAAAAACATAAAGGGTTGCATCACCATTCTGTGTAAAATAAATAATGAATCAGAAGAGTGTTGAGGTATTGATGGAAATAATGTCCTCTGGTCCAGAAATTCCACCAAGATCCATGACGTGCCGGATGATCGGAGTTTTAAAGTTCTGATTAAATACAGTGCAGATCAACTTTTGAACACTGGAGGGAGCTGGTGCAACATCTCCAGAATACTGCCTATTTTCACTTAAAACTTACTGGATCTTAATTATCTGACTATTCAAATGTTTAAAAAAAGTAAATTCTAAGTTTCCTACGTTATTGAAATGATGAGCTGAATTACAATTTCTTCGGCAGAAATACTGTCCTGGAAACTGGGAGCTTGGGCTGGTGAGCTCCAGATGAAAACTGGAGAAAGACCATCAATTGGCTTATTAACAATTATTTTGGATAAAGCAGCTCGCAAATGGAAGGTGAAGATAAAAGGTTCTGACCCCAAAACGTCGCCCATCGTTTTTGTCCAGAAATGCTGCCCGCCCGTTGCGTTACTCAGCATTTTGTGTGTATCTAAAGTATCTGAATGTCCTTTGTCTAAACTCACAAAATGCACCTTATTCTTATCATGTTGGGAGAGGCAGCTGGACAGAAGCCAAAAAACAACATGTGGTGGTGGGGTTAGTGTTATTGGACAAGAGAGTATTTGGGGCTGTGGTTTGGACAAGTGCCCAGGAGAACTGGAGCGGAAACAGCCTAGAGTCCTATCGCATTGCAGAGTTATGCTTAGGGAACTTGAATGGCCATTTCCTTCTGCAAGGTAGGACGCTCTGTCATCTTGTCTGGGCACCTTTGTGGGTGCGTGTAAGCCCCCCAGTCTGTGTGTGTGTGATTATTGTTCAGAGTACGGGCTTTATGTCAGTGTGTAACCATGGAGGTAGAGAGTTTCAAAAGTAATTCTTTCCTTGGTTTGACCTTCTTGAAACACTAGAGTTCTTGGAACGTGATGTGTGTCGAAAACTTTCAGCAGCAAAAAAAAACTTCTTACAATATGTAGTAAGTTTAAGGTAGTAAAATATTCAAATGATGCTTCATGTAAGATGTTACTAAACATATATTAAAACTAACGCACATTGAGGCAGGGGAGAAGTAGGTTTTAAATAGCATCTTGAAGGAGCAAAAGGAATGGAGAGGTCAGGGAACAAAGGCATTTGAGAGATGTAGGATGTATTAGTGCGCTTATTTTGTTATTAAAATCACTGCTGTAACAATGAATGGATCAGGATTTTTACAAATCTGCATTTCTCCCTAATGAATTAAAAGCAGCATTAGGACTGACCCCTCTCTCCATAAGCCTTCTTGTTCATGCAACTTTTTTGCTTATATAAAAAGTTTACAGCCTTTTAAAAAAAACTCCAAACTTCAGTTTTAGTCTGAGATTTAGAGATACAGCACGGGAACAGGCCATTCAGCCTACCGAATCCACACCAACAGGGGTAGCACAGTGGTGCAGCAGTAGAGTTGCTGCCTTACAACATCAGAGACCTGGGTTCCATCCTGACTACGGGTGCTGTCTGTACAGAGTTTGTAAGTTCCCCTGTGACTGCGTGGGTTTCCTCCATGTGCTCCGGTTTCCTCCCACATTCCAAAGTTGTACATGTAGATCAGTTAATTGGCTTCAGTATCCACGCTGTATCTCTAAAGTCTAAAGTAAACTATCGCTGACCTGTTCACACTGGTTTAATTGATTAAAAGTTACAGCACGGAAACAGGTCCTTTGGTCCACCGTGTCCATGCTGACCATCACTCACCCGTTCACACTAATTCTGTAATTCCACTTTCTCATCCACTCCCTACACAGTAGTGGCAATTTACAGAGGCTAATTAATTCACATACCTGCAGGCCTTTTGGATGTGGGAGGAAACCAGAGCACCCGGAGGAAACCCACACGGTCACAGGGAGACCTTGCAAATTTCACACAGATAGCACACGAGGTCAGGATCGGGGGATTACAAAAAGTGGCCCATTACGGTACTGACCTCCCCACCGTATTGAACACTACGAATTCCCAACTAAACTGCGAACTACGAACTGCCTTGGCTGCACTAGGAACTTGGGTCTCTCATTTGTTTTGCACCATATTATTAATTTTTAATTTAATTATATATTTTCCCTTTGCTTATTATGTTATCTATTGACTACCATGTTTACAAATCGGTTGTGCTGCTGCTGGAGCACCCAGAGACAACCCACGCGGTCACAGGGAGAACGTACAAACTCCATATGTAGCACCCGTAGTTGGGATTGAACCTGGGTCTCTGGCACTGTGAGGCAGCCGCCCTATGCGTCGCTGAAAATGTGTCCATGGTCCTCTCACTCCAGGTTTCTCCACCTCCGTGAATATCTGAAGCAAACACAGTTGCAAGGCTCCCGCAGACTCTGTAACTCATTTACCAGCTGAGTGTAGTAACAGAATGGCTGCGCTCGGTTGACGTCAACTTTGGAACGTTCCAAGGAAAAAGTTTTGGAGGAAGTAAAAGGAATGAATAATTTGTTTCACCATAGCAACAGTGGCTTAAAAGGGGCTAGTTTCACAGCAACGTGGATAGGACTTCAAATTCAAAGGGCTCATTCTTAGTGGGATTAATGGATGAGGAGTCATGGAGGGAACTATTGAATCATACAATACTACATCAAGCCCTTCAGCCCACTGATTCTGACCCACCATGGAGTCACAGATGTTGTACCGTGTGTAACAAGGCCTTTCATACCAATTGGGGGAATGAGCAGACGACGTTTCTGTCCGGGAACTTTCCGATCTTCAGAAGACCCTCTGAAGAAGGGTCTCAACCCAATACATTATCTGCCCATTCCCACTACAGATGCTGACTTCTTCCAGCACTTTGTGTTTTGCTCAGGACTCCAACATCTGCAGTTCCTTGCATATATGGAGTCATACGGCACAGAAACAGGCCCCTCGGCCCAACTTGCCCATACAGACCAAGCTTCCCACATCTACACTGGTCCCGCCTGCCCACCAAACTTTTCCTGTCCACATACCAGTCCAACAGTCTTTTAAATGTTGTTATAGTACCTGCCTCAACTACCTCCTCTGAGGTATATATACCCTCTGTGTGAAAATGTTGCCTCTCAGATTGCCCTCTCACCTTAAACATATGACCTCTAGCTAAGTTTAGTTTAATTTAGTTTTGGAGCAGCTTGGAAACGGGCCCTTCGATTTAGCGAGTCAATGCCGACCAATAATCACCCATTCACTAGTTCGATCTGACACTCTAGTGCCAATTTACAGAAGCCAATTAACCTCCAAACATGCACGTCTTCAGAGTGTGGGAGGAAACTGGAGCACGTGGAGAAAACCCACGCGGTGGCAGGGAGAACGTGCATACTCCACATAGACGACACCCCTAGTCAGAATCGAGCCCAGCAACTCTACTTCTAAGCCACTGTGCAGCCTAGATTCATTGATTCTGGTTCTTGATTCCTCTACCCTGTGTAAAAGCACCTTGGTGTGTCATGGCACCAAAGATGGTGATCTCATTGTTTTATGTTGATGTTTGCAGGAGAGAGGTCCACCTTTCGGCCATCCATCGTCAGATGCAAATCCTCTCCGCCCCGTAGACTGAGTTGTTGCCTGGTGCGGGCGGCACCATGGTCCTCGCTGTGCATCTACTGGCATGTATATTCGGCATGGGCTCATGGATCGCCATCAATGGGCTTTGGGTGGAGTTGCCACTCATTGTCAACGTGTTGCCTGAAGGTTGGGACCTACCATCCTACCTCACCATCATCATCCAACTGGCCAACGTGGGGCCTCTGTCCGTCACCCTCATGCACAAGTTTGCACCGGGGAAGTTGAAGGAGGTCGTCGCCATTTACGTCATCCTGAGCATCGGCCTCTTGGCCAGCTTGTTGTTGGTCTTCTTGTGGAAGGAAACAACGCTCCTGGCGGGCCAACTCCACAGCACAGCCTTTCTGATATTGACCTTTTTCTTATCCCTGGTGGACTGCACGTCCTCAGTGACCTTCCTCCCCTTCATGATGAGGCTCCACACAAGGTACATGACCACTTACTTCATTGGGGAGGGCCTGAGTGGTTTTGTCCCGGGTTTGGTGGCAATCGGCCAGGGGGCCGGGATGATCAAGTGCGTCAACATCTCGAAGGCGGACAACGGGACCACCGGGAACCTCACCGCCGGCGCCGGCCTCCACCAGGTGGAAACACACTACGTGCAGGCCAACTTCACCACCGAGACCTTCCTGGCCTTCCTCACGGTCATGATGGTCGTCTGCCTGGTGGCTTTTGTTCTCCTCACTCGTGTGGCCCTGCTACCCCGCGGGAGGCCTGGCGACGAGCGAACCTCCGCTCGAGTAGTGCCCGTATCCACCGTCGAACGGGAAATGAGCAAATACGTCCCCAAGGGACCGGGTGATGTCCAAGACCCCAGTCTGATGAACCTTCAGAAGCAGGCGGTAGTGGAAACGCAAAGCCTGACAGCGACAAAGCTCAGTGGGTATTCCAGGCACCAGCTTCTGTTCCTCTACCTACTGGTGCTCTGGGTGAATTCATTGACCAACGGGTTCCTTCCCTCAGTGCAGAGCTATTCGTGTTTGCCCTACGGTAACACTGCCTACCATCTCTCTGCTGCCTTAAGCTCCATGGCTAATCCCGTCGCCTGCGTCATCGCTTTGATCCTGCCCAACAGGTAGGTCACACCCACCGTGAGAACATTGTTGTGGTCCTTTCAAGGGGCAAGGATGAGGAGAAAGAATGGGAGAGAAGAGGGAAGATAGACACTGGGGGAGGGGGGGGGTCAATCTCGATCCAGAAGATGTCATTGTAAATGTGGGTATTGGATGCTAAAGACTGTTCTTCCTGCATTTGAGAGAATGTACCTTGGTAATCGCAAGTGGGGGTAGGTTTGGGGAGATGCTGGGAGAAATGGGCAAGATTTCGGCATCCGCAGCCTCTTGTGTCTCCATGTATAAATGCAAAATATTTTGCAGACATATGCATATGCAGATGGTTGAATCGTGCATGGAACACCATTAGGCATAGGAGCAGAATGAGGCGCAGTGGTGGAATCAGTCACGATGGCGCAGCAGTAGAGTTGCTGCCTTACAGCGAATGCAGCGGCGGAGACCCGGGTTCGATCCTGATTACGGGTGCTGTCTGTACGGAGTTTGTACATTCTCCCCATGACCTGCGTGGGTTTTTTCTCCAAGATCTTCGGTTTCCTCCCACATTCCAAAGACGTACAGGTTTGTAGGTTAATTGGCTTGGTGATTGTAAAAATGATCCCTAGTGGGTGTTAATGTGCGGGGATCGCTGGTCGGCGCGGACTTGGTGGGCCGAAGGGCCTGTTTCCGTGCTGTTTCTCTAAACTAAACTAAATTAAACTAAACCATTCGATCATGACTGATGTATTTTTCCCTCTCGCCCACCTTTGACGCCCTGACTAATCAAGAACCTGTCAATCTCCGCTTTAAAAATACCCAATGACTTGGCCTTCAAGCTACTTGTGGCAATGAATCTACAGATTGCCACAAGTAGCTACAGATTCATTACGCTCTGGATAAAGAAGAAGGGTCTCGACCCAAAACGTCTCCCATTCCTTCTCTCCAGAGATGCTGCACGTCCCGCTGAGTTAATCCAGCTTTTTGTGTTTATCTCTCCTCCTCGTCTCCAATCTAAAGGTAGATCCCTTTATTCGGCCTGATGGGCTGAATGGCCTAATTCTGAACCTATGTTCTTATGATCTTACAATATCATGTTTGTGCATCTATTGAGCGTGAAGTTTAGTTTATTGTCACGTGTGCTGAGGTTCGGTGAAACACTTCTTTTGTTGCATATTATCCAGTCATACATGATTACAATCAAGCCGTCCACAGTGTACTGGTACATGATAAAGGCTATAACGTTTAGTGCGAGATAAAGTCTGATTAAAGATAGTCAGAGCGTCTCCAATGAGGTTGCTGGGAGGTTAGGACCGCCCTCTAGTTGGTGACAGACTGTCCCTGAATCTGAAGGTGTATGTTTTCAAACTCCTGAAACTTTAGCCTGGGATGGGAGAGGAGAGAAGAGGGAGTGAGACTGGTCCTTGATTCTGCTGAAGGCCTTGATGAGGCTGCATGAAGTGTGGATGGAGTCAATGGAAGGGAGGTTGGTTTGTGTGATGGTCTGGGCTACGTCCACAAATCTGTGCAATTTGTTGCAGCCTTGGATGCAGCTGTTCCCAAACCATGCTCATCTGTCGGAACAGCCAGAAATGCAATGCAGTGGAATTTGCCTGAAAGCAAATGCGCATATTAAATCCGAATAAATTGTTCTGCTTTGCAGAAAGTTTAATAATAGACTTGTTCTTGAGATAGAGGCTTGTTGACCCGGCTATTTCCCAGCCCTGAGGACGATGGTTTATGGATCAGTAGATATCTGCTTGCGATTACGACTGACAATTTCATTATCAAGAACAAGTGGCCGTGCAAGCAGCTCTCCGAGACGATTCACTCCAGGGTCTTTGCCGAGTCCAACATCAGCAACACTGGCATTTTTCATTTGTGTTCTCCAGCATCTTCAAACACGTTTTGCCATCTTTATGCTCCAGGCTGCCTGTAAAGCAGAAAGACACAAAATGCTGGAGTAACTCAGCGGGTCAGGCAGCATCTCTGGAGAAGAGAAATAGGCGATGTTTTGTGTCAGAAGCCGGAACGCGAGTCTGAGGAAGGGTTTCGAGCCGAAACGTCACCCACTCCTTCTCTCCAGAGATGCTGCTTGTCCCGCTGAATTACTCCAGCATTTTGTGTCTACCCGAAACAGGAACATTGAGATCACTAATTTCCAGGAACCCCTGCATTCCCTCCCCTCCCCTCACTCTCCCACCCCTCCATCCTAGTCATCCTATCAGTTCCACTGTTCACCAAAGATCTTAGAGCGAAGCTTCGCTCTAAGATCTTTGCTGTTCACTTCCTTGTATCTCCGCCCCCTTTTTCTACCTCCAGTCCTCCCCCCTCTACTTTCAGTCTGAAGAAGGGTTCCAACTTGAAGCGTCACCAATTCCCTTTCTCCAGCAATGCTCCCTGACGCCTCTAACCCCTGAGACCAGCGATGATCCCTCTAAACTTTTCCTCTCTGTGTATCTGTCCAAATGTTTTGTAAATGTTGTTATAGTACCTGCCTCAACTACCTCCTCTAGCAGCTCGCTCCATACACACATGATTTTTGTGTGTAAGTGATTATTTTAGTTTGTGTCCAAGATGGCTGTCGGAAGGGAGAGTGGACGCTGGTGTGGTTTAGCTGCCGCTTCTCTCTCTTCACATTGTGTTTTTGATTTTTTTTTGTCTTTGGATCGAATTCTGTCTTTAATTTGTGTATTGATGATGTCTTTATTATTTATTTTACTCCGATTATATGTTTTTGTACTCTTGTTAAATTCTGTAAGGTGTCCTTGAGACTTTTGAAAGGCACCCACAAATAAAATTTATTATTATTATTATTATACACCCGCCACCCTCTGTGTGAAAAAGTCATCACCTGGGTTCCTATTAAATCTCCCCCCCCCCCCCCCCCCCCCTCACCTTATGCCTATGTCCTCTGGTTCTTGATTCTCCTACAAGTCAAAGGACAAAGGACATTTATTGTCACATACACCAATTGGTGCAATGAAATTTAAGTTGCCATTGTAGCACGCTAATGAAATAAACACAACATTATAGAATTTAACATTAAACATAAAAAAACATCCCCCCACAGCGGGATCAACGTTTCCCACTGTGAGGGAAGGCAGCAAAGTTCAGTCCACTTCCTCGATGTTCACCCGTGGGCTGTGCATTCACCCAATCCATCCCTCCCATGATTTTATACACCTTAATAAGATCACTCCTCACCCTCCTGCGCTCCAAGGAATAAAGGAAGGCAGCCTAAGATTGGCAATGTACTTATAGTGTTACTTATTTTCACCTTTCCCCGTGGAAACCACTCATTGGCATTTGTTGCCTGAATTCTGCACTTTGCTCTCCTGCTGTTGGTCTATCCCTTCAGCAGTGCTTTCTTCTAACAGTTTACGATGTTATCCAGGTCACAGTAACCTCACCGAGTTTCTCCAGTAAACACAGTAATCTATTTCTCCCCCATTCACTCCCCGGACAGATTCAGGACACAGTGGGTGGCACAGGGTGGAGCAGCGGTAGAGTTGCTGCCTCGCAGCGCCAGAGACCCAGGTTTGATCCCGACCACGGGTGCTGTCTGTACAGAGTTTGTACTTTCTCCCTGTGACCACGTGGGTTTTCTCTGGGTGCTCCAGGTTTCCTCCCACACTCCAGAGAGCTAGTGTGCAGAATAGAACTAGTGTATTGGTGATCATTGGTCGCCGTGGACTCAGTGGACCAAAGGGCCTTTTTCCCTGCTGTATCGAAACTAAACATAATAGACATTGAATAGTACAGCACAGCACAGGAACAGGCCAAGTCTGAAGAAGGGTTTCGGCCCGAAACGTTGCCTATTTTCTTCGCTCCATAGATGCTGCTGCACCCGCTGAGTTTCTCCAGCATTTTTGTGTACCCAAGATAAACTAATCTGTGTGTGCACATCATCCATATCTATCCATCCCCTGTACTTCCATGTGCCTATCTAACAGCCTCTTAAACGCCACTATCTCCACCACCATCCCCGGCAGCGTGTTCTAGACACCCACCACTCTCTGTAAAACAATCCTGCTCACTTCTCGTTTAAACGTTGGCCCCTTGCCCCCCTCATCTTCAAGTTATGCCCTCCATCTTTGACACACAAGGAACTGCAGGTGCTGGATTATGGGGGAAAAAGACACAAAGTGCTGGAGTAACTCAACGGGTCAAGCAGCATCTCTCGAGAACAAGAATAGATGTGGGTGGCTCGATTGTAATCGTGTATTGTCTTTCCGCTGACTGGTTAGCACGCAACAAAAGCTTTTCACTGTACCTCGGTACACATCACAATAAAGTAAACTAAACTGAACTTCATACCGCTGGGCAGTTTGCACTCCAACGGAGTGAACATTGACTTTTCTAATATCAGGTAGTCCATACTTTCTCCTCCCCCTCTAAGCTCTCCCTCAGCCTTCTGCTCCCCCCACCCCCACCCTCACATCAGTCTGAAGAAAGGTTTTGACACAAAAGGTTGCCTATTTCCCTCGCTCCATAGATGCTGCCTCACCTGCTGAGTTACTCCAGCACTTTGTGTCCTTTTTATGGAGAATATGTTTCCAGGTGCTAGTCAGGTTTTATCTGAGCTCCACGTCAAAACTATGGTTCACTCCCTACACGTCCAAACAGTTGAATAAGAGACATGACTCGTGTTCTTGCTGGCTGTTACCTGGTGCAAGGTTCACAGATAGGTGAATACAATAAAATGATGACAGGAAGAGTGATTAAAGCAGGGATTGGATGCAGCTGGCACTGGGGGTTGTAAAAATGGATTGTGGAATCTGCAGGCAGTGATGTTGTAACTAGGCCAAGAGAACAAAGTTGTTATATAGAGAACTGGAAAGATTTCAGCATGC
Organism: Leucoraja erinaceus; assembly: GCF_028641065.1. NCBI lineage: Eukaryota > Metazoa > Chordata > Chondrichthyes > Rajiformes > Rajidae > Leucoraja > Leucoraja erinaceus. The sequence goes on from NC_073397.1 coordinate 16,962,925, forward strand.
CATGAATGCACTCGGCATGAACAGGCTAGGCGATTATCAGAACTACCTCCATTATAGTTCTTAGGCTTTACGACTCACAGTGGCGCAGCTGGTAGAGTCACTGCCTCACAGCGCCAGAGACCCTGGTTCGATCCTGACCTCGGTTGCTGTCTGTGAGTGGAGTTTGTGCCTTCTCCCTGTGACCGTGTGGGTTTCCTCCGGGTACTTCGGTTTCCTCCCTTATCCCAAAGACGTGTGGGTTTGTGGGTTAATTAGCCTCTGTAATTTGACCCTCGTGTGCAGGGAGTGGATGCGAAAGTGGGATAGCATTGAACTAGTGTGAACGGGTGATTGGTGGTAGGCATGGTCTTGATGGGCCGAAGGGCCTGTTTCTATGCTGTTTCTCTGAGCTAAACATGGTCTTTGGCTCAACTGGTCAGTCAATATTTGCTTTGACAGTTTGATTAAAATGTATTAAAAATATATATATATATTTTAAACATACAGAGAGAAAGAGAGAGAGAGAGAGTGGTGTACATATGATATAATATAAAATGTTCTATGTAATACATGACAAAAATATTTATAAAATAACAATGTTGTTTTAATTCTCATTATAATCTCACTCTGTCTCTCTGTGTCTCTGTCTCTCTACCATCTCTCCCCTCTCTCTCTCTCCTCTAGCTCTCCCCTCTCGCCCCTCTCTCTCAAGTTATCTCATTTCAAAAAGGTCTTCTAATTTTGTATTTGTGTCAGAATAACATTTCAGAACTAGGATTATGACTGAAGGAACAGTTTGTTTGCAGAGGTTGCAACAAAACATTGACAATCTCCTTGCCTTTTCCTTCCCCAGGTCCTTGGTGCTGTTGGCGTTCCTGTCTGTGCTGGGAACGATGTTTGGTGCCTATAACATGGTAATGGCCGCTCTGAGTCCCTGCCCCTTACTCGAGCACTCCTCAGCGGGCTCTGCCCTCATCGTGAGTAGCAACAGTTATTCAGTGAACGTACATATAAAAAGCCTCGGGACTTTCCTTAGTCCGAATCACCAATCATATTTCATGGTTCCTCTTGGACCTTCTAATCACCTGCCTGTGTTCTTTCACTCTCGCTTTATATTCCTCCGGTATTGCTGTACTTGTGGCTGAAGGGCCCGCTAAAGATGGATTAGAAGTCATAGATGGCATAAATTCATACAGGTCTCGACCCGAAACGTTACCTGTCCAGATGCTGCCTGATCTGTTGTGTGGTGCTCCAGTACTTTGTATTTTGCACAGGATTGCAGCATCTGCAATTTAAAGTTTCGAGGTCATACAGCATGGAAACAGGCCCATCAGCCCAACACATCCATGCCGACCAAGTTGTCCCATCTAAGCTGGCCCCAACTGCCCATGTTTGACCCGTATCCCTCTATAACTTTCTTATCCATATACCTGTCCAAGTGTGTTTTAAAAGCTATCATAGTATCTGAATCAGCTACCTCCTTCAGTTTTACTTTTAGAGATACAGACTTGGGGGCATTGTTTTAGTCTTTTTGCACTATTATTGTTTGTTTGTTTGTTTTAAGTGTGTATGTATATGCATATATATGTATATGTATGTACGTATATATATATATATATATATATACACATACACTCGTGTATGCAGTAACATACTGCAAATAAGAAAGTCATTGTTCCGTTTGGGACATATGACAATAAAACTCTTGACTTGTGGCCAGTCTTCATTCCCAGACCTGTGTCTGTACATTTGCTGTCTGTAGTCCAAATGCTTCCTTTATTCCCCTGGTTCATGTGGGCAGAAGGCCGTGAGAACTGACCTGAGATTGCAACATGTGCGTCAATTGCTTTTGGATTTCTCGCTAACAATGGGTGAATCAATAATGAGCCCACATCATGCATTTAACCCTGTCCTTCTACATTTCAGGGACATCAAATGCAACTTTAACTCTTTCTGTAGTTCAATTAATGTGTGGAAGTGGACCCAGTAAAATCTAAAGGAAGATGTTGGGTTGAACACAAAGTTATTCCACAACGTGTCAGTCAGTATCTCTGGAGAACGTGGATCAACGGCGTTTTGGGTTGGGTCCATTCTTCAGTATGAAGAAGGGTCCTGACCCAAAACGTCACCTATCCATGTCCTCCAGAGATGCTTCCTGACCCTCTGAATGTAAAGGAGATGAGTAGCAATTTCTTTAGCCAGCGGCTGGTAAATCTGTGGAATTCATTGCCACAATCGGCAATGGAAGGAACGTAATTGGGTGTTTTTAAAGCGGATTGATAGGTTCTTGAAGGGTGTCAAAGATTATGTGGAGAAGGCTGGAGAATGGGGTTGAGAAGGAAAAATAGATTTATTGTTGCAAATACCTCTTTCACGGAGCTGTAGATATTGGCATCAGCAATGTAATAAGATATTGAGCCAGAGAGAGGGGGGGGGGGGAGAGAGAGAGGGGGAGAGAGAGAGAGAGAGAGAAAGCGAGAAAGAGAAAAGAGAGAAGAGAGAGAGAGTGAGTGAGTGAGTGAGAGAGATAGAGGTCGCTGATTATTTTCAGGCCTAATTCAGAGGCTAGCATTTCAGTGGCTGGAATTCACAAACAGAATACAAGTTAAACCAACAAGAGCATTGAACTTTTGTCAAATTCCCAAGTTTACATGGAAACATAGAAACATAGAAAATAGGCGCAGGAGTAGGCCATTCGGCCCTTCGAGCCTGCACCGCCATTCAATATGATTATGGATGATCATCCAACTCAGTATCCCATCCCTGCCTTCTCTCCATACCCCCTGATCCCTTTAGCCACAAGGGCCACATCTAACTCATGAACAATGAACTGGCCTCAACTACATTTTGTGGCAGAGAATTCCAGAGATTCACCACCAGAGATTTAACACTTGAGAAAATCAAAGGTCTCTTAACCATAATCTTCTGGGAGTTCTTTGATTGAAGAGGAGGTGCTTGAGGCAACCAGAGACCCTGGTTCGATCCTGTGCTCGGGCGCTGTCTGTGTGGAGTTTGCACCTACTGCCTGTGACTGCGTGACTTTCCTCTAGTTGCCCCAGTCTCCTCCCACATCCCCAAGACATGCGGGTTTGCAGGTTAATTGACCTCTAAATAATTTTCCCCTGGTGTGTCAAGACTAGATGTGGAAGTGGGATAACATGGAATGAGTGTGAGTGAGTAACCAATAGTCAGCCTTGTTTCCATTGCTGTATCTCTAAACTCAAACTAAACGGAATCCTCCTTCTCTATTCCTCCTTTATATCCATGTTGTGATCTTCAAAAGATTAACAGATGGTTAAACTAGATCCAGAGAGACTTTTTAATCAGATTTGTGATTGGGGTTGAGAACCAGCCTTATCCCCTGAGACTCTTAGTGCAATGTAGAAATGTTGTTCCAATTAGTTTTAAGCTTAATGCATTTATACATCAGCATTTTGGTGGTTTAAGGAGGTTTTACTTCTTGCCATAAACTAATAATCTATAACCACACTTGCCATGATTATAGGTTATGTACACATTGCCTAAATAACATTGTTAATTTTTTTCCCCTGAGTTTTATTGCTGCCAACAACATACGTTTCATCTCTTTGCTTTTGTGATGCTGTTGTTGTGTCTATGTTTTAGTGTCATAGAGTAATACTGTGTGGAAACAGGCCCTTCGGCCCAACTCGCCTACACCGGCCAACAATGTCTCAGCTACCCTTGTCCCACTTGCCTGCTCTTGGTCCATAACCCTCCAAACCTGTCCCATCCATGTATCTGTCCAACTGTTTTATAAACGATGGGATAGTCCCAGCCTCAACTACCTCTTCTGGCAGCTTGTTCCATACACCCACCACCCTCTGTGTGAAAATGTTACCCTTCGGATTCCTCTCACCAACTAGCGAGCAGTCCTGATCTACCATCTACCTCATTGGAGACCCTTGGACTATTTTTAACCGGACTTTACTGAACTTTCTCTTGCACCAAACATTATATCTTTTATCCTGCATCTGTACACTGTGGACGGCTTGATCATAATCATGTATAGATTTTTCATTGACAGAACAGCACACAACAACTTTTCACCATACCTTGGGACACGTGACAATAAACTAAACCAAACTAAACTAAACACGTTGAACACAAATTAATTGTATTCATTTATGCTCCGTCCGCCTTGGCCAATGTAATCTCCCAGTTGCCAAACACTTTAACTCCCCTTCCCATTCCCACACTGACCTTTCTGTCCTGGGCCTCCTCCACTGTCAGAGTGAGGCCACATGCAAATTGGAGGAACAGCACCTCATATTTTTCTTCGACAGTTTACAACCCAACGGTATGAATGTTGATTTCTCTAATTTCACGAAATTGGAAAATTCCTGCATTCCCTCCCCTGTCCCTCTCCAGTTGTCCGACCAGTTCCATTGTTTGCATCCTTGTATCCCCCGTGATATCCCAGCCCTGATTTGCCGGTCCTGTTTTGTTCTGGCCTTTTCTTGCCTCCAGTTCACTCTCCCTCCCTCCTCCACCTCAACTTTCAGTCTGAAGAATGGTTCCGATCTGAAACGTCACCTATTCCTTTTCTCCAGAGATGATGCCTGACCCACTAAGTTACTCCAGCATTTTGTGTCTATCTGCGGTTATGAACCAGCATCTGCAGTTCCTTCCTAAACTAAATACAAGGCATTTTGTGCTGACACTACGCCACTGTGCTTGTGTGTTTATAATGCCCCCAGTGTGTTGGGAGTGGATGAGAAAGTGGGAAAACATAGAACTGGTGTAGGGGAGATCGATGGTCAGCATGGACTCGATGTGCTTAAGGGCCTGTTTCCATGCTAGCTCTAAAACTAAAGGGAGTTTCACACAAAGGGTGGTGGGTGTAGGGAATGAGCTGCTGGAGGAGGTACTTGAGGCAGGTACTATCACAAAGTTTAAGAAACATTTAGACAGGTACATGGATAGTGTAGGGGGATATGGACCAAAGACAGGCAGGTGGGACCAGTGGAGATGAGACATGCTGGCTGGTGTGGGCAAGTTGGGATGATGGACCCGTTTCCATTCTGTATGACTCTGAATCTATGACTCCATGACATGGAACCAATCTACAACCACTAGAGACACAAAGTGCTGGAATTACACAAGTGGTCAGGCAGCATCTGTGGTGAAATAGGACGGGTGATGTTTCAGGTCTGAACCCTTCAGATTGATGAAGAAGGGTTCTGAACCCTTTTTTCCTCTAGAGATGGTGCCCAACTTCCCGAGTTCCTCCAGCACTTTGTGTCTATCTACGGTTCCTTTCTACACGCAGCCAGTGATATAATTGTGTCTATTTGCTTAGTTCACGGTGTGATTTTTGTATAACAAGCGATGTTTCTTGTCTGCACAGGTCCTATCATGGATTTTATTTACTGGGACCCTGTCCTATGTCAAGGTGATGACTGGAATCATTTTCCGGGATGAGAGCTACAGCGCCCTGGTGTGGTGTGGAGCTGCAGTGCAGCTTGGCTCCATGATTGGAGCATTGACCATGTTTCCACTTGTGAATGTGTATGAGATTTTCCAAGCAGGGGACAGCTGCACCACGAACTGCCCCCTCTGACCAAAAACACGGAGCGGTCAGCGATCCCAGCGGTGAAGGCAGAGCAGTGAACTATTCCTGCCGCCCACAAACTGACTGTACCTTCGGGACAACGGACTTTACTGTTTCCGAGAGACACCTCACCGCCTCCTTTGGACCCATCCATTGTTTCTTTACTTGTCCAGTTGCTAACCTAGAAGCCAAAGTCGCTGGAAATCTCAATTTTTAAAAAAGGGTGGCACGGTGGCGCAGTTGGTAGAGCTGCTGCCTCACAGCGCCAGAGAGCCGGGTTCGATCCGAACCTCGGGTGCTGTCACTGTGTGGAGTTTGCATGGTCCACATTCTCCCTGTGACTACGTGGGTTTTGTCCGGGTGCTCCGGTTCCCTCCCACATCCCAAAGTGTGTAGGGAGTGGATGAGAAAGTGGAATAATGTAGAAATGGTGTGAATGGGTGATCGATGGTTGGGGTGGATTGGGTGGGTCAAAGAGCCTGTTTCCATGCTAGCTCTAAAACTGAAATGTTGGAAACACTCAGGAGGTCAGGCGGCATCTGTGGAGAGAAAAACTGTGAAGCGTTATGCCCCTGCCCCACTTAGGAAGCCTGAACGGAAACCTCTGGCGACTTTGCACCCCACCCAAGGTTTCCGTGCGGTTCCCGGAGGTTGCAGGTGGTTGCCGGAGGTTGTAGGTAGTGGAAGCAGGTAGGGGGACTGACAAAAACCTCCGATAACCTCCGGGAACCGCACGGAAACCTTGGGTGGGGCGCAAAGTCTCCAGAGGTTTCCGTTCAGGTTTCCTAAGTGGGACGGGGCATAAGACTTTAGTGTGGTGAATAAAATCATGAGAGGAATAGATCGGGTAGATGCACAGAGTGTTTTGCCCGGAGTAGGGGAACCAAGAACTAGAGGACAAAGGTTCAAGGTGAGGGGGGAAAAGATTTAATAGGTATCTGAGGGGTAACTTTTTCATGGAAAGGGTGGTGAATGTATGGAACAATCTGCTAGAGGAGGCAGCTGAGGCAGGTACTATCACAAAGTTTAAGAACCAATTAGACAGGTACATGGATAGAATAGGTTTAGAGGGATATGGGCCAAATGCAGGCAGGTAGGACTAGTGTGGATGGGACATGCTGGTCAGTGTGGACAAGTTGGGCCGAAGAGTCTATTTCCACACTCTATGACCACGAGTCTATGACCTCTCACCAGAATGGGGAAGAGTTGGAGCTAAAGCAAAGAGAAGACAAAAGGGATGGTCTATGCACGGCTGGGGATGAAGAGATGCTAAATGAAGTGAAGCTGGTGCTGACTGAGAAAAGATGGTGATTATTTGAAGAGGTTAAGATCTTTGTTAAGGACTGGGGGCTACGAAAGGTGGAAGATGAGGTAGTGCTACATCCAGTTTAGGCTGGGCTTTGTCGGAAGAGTGCAGAAAGGCACGGTGTACAGTGTTAGAGTTGCTGCCTCACAATGCCAGAGACCCGGGTTCGATCCTGACTACGGGAGCTGTCTATGTGGAGTTTGCACTTTCTACCCGTGACCGCGTGGGTTTTCTCCGGGTGCTCCGGTTTCCTCCCACACTCCAAGGATGTACGCATTTGTAAGTTAATTGTCTGGGGTAAATTGTCCCCAGTGTGTCGGATAGTGCTTGTGTAGGGGGGTCGCTGGTCGGCACAGACTCAGCAGGCCGAAGGGCCTGTTACCACGCTGTACCTCAAAACTAAACTTAAAAAATGTTGATGATGGAAAGTTCAGAGTTGGATTGGGTGCGGAGAACGAAGGTGATGGGCAAATGGAAGCTCAGAATCAGCTCTGTAGTTTGAACGGGAGTATTTGGTAAAGCAGCCACTTTAGATAAAGCAGCTAATTTGATCAGCTGAGGAATATTTGATGGAGTTCAATGCAGAAAAGTGCGAGGTGTTGCAGTTTGGGGATTCAACCAGGGCACGATCTTCACAGTGAAAGGGGCACAGTGGCACAGAGCCGCTACCTCACAGCGCCAGAGTGTGAAGAAGGGTCTCAACCTGGAATATCAGCTACGCATGTCCTCCACAGATGCTGCCTGACCCGGGGAGCTCCTCCAGCACTTTGTGTCTTTTTTTGCTTTTGAACATTTCTTAAACTTGTTTCATTTTAGACTTTTACAGTTTTGATCAAAGTCCATCAACCATAGAATGCAGCATGGAAACAGGCCGTTCGGCCCAACTTGCCTGAACCGACCAAGATGCCCCATCTGCAAGAGTCTGACTGCCTGCGTTTGGCCCTTATCCCTTTAAACCTATCCTATCCATGTACCATATTGTTAATTAAGGTAACATTAACCATTAATATTAACTCTTTCTCTTTGCACAGATACCATCTGACCTACATATTTCCAACAATTTCTGTTTTTAATATCAAATTTCCAGCATTTTGCTTTGCATTTATTAATTTAATTCACTGAGAGGAAGAAAAAAGTCGATTTTAACCTGCAACCTTTGAACTATTGATTTATATTTTGAAACCTCATCTTTATGAAGTTCAGTGCATATTGGCAAACGCTCTTCTCTGAACAGTTTGGTTCAATGATCACAATGATGCTTTTATTGTTACGTGTGAGAAGTGCTGGCACAGTGAAATATTTTTTCATTCAAACAGTTCAGTAGGGTATTGCCATATCCCTGATCCTCGATTAGCAAATGTACAGAAATAGTCTACTGGGCCCGCATACACGAGGTGCCATGTATTGGTGCCATTTTCAAAAGTTCCCGCTCTAGTTCTTATGAGCAGTGAAGGTTCCTGGCAAGTCACAGGCTGTAGCAGGGCCTCCAGCCATGGACACCTCGTCCCTCTCCTCGCCCGCCCACCTTTGCTTCGCGCAGTCGACCTCGCAGGTGCAGTCGGCCAGACCCCGGTTCCCTCTCCTCTCCTCTCCTCGGCCTCGCTCCTCACCCATGGCGTCCGTCATCGCCGGCTCCCTCCTCCCGGTCTCTGGTCTTCGGGGGACCAGCAGGGTCCGGCTCGGTGGGCTTCCCCCTCCCAGGCCGGTGGTCCACTGGGCCCAACTCTGCGGCTTCCTCCTGCAGGCCGTGGCCCGTGGGGTCTTCCGTTCGGCCACTGAAGCCACAATCCGCCGGGTCTCGAGTTTGTCGATAAGCAGACGGTTTCCGATGGCTGAGTTGCCTATAATGAGGAAACACAGTGAGGCTTACGACTGGGAACTGCTCCCGCTTACACAGAGTTGTGAGCTTCTGAACCATGATTGGCAACAACGGCGAAATACCTTGGACTGTTTGCGACTTTAAAGGCCGTCCGACAAGAGAGTTTGTTTTTTATTGATCGAGGAATGATAATGATTTTTAGAGGTCGCGGAGTGCTTTACTAGAGAGCAAAGGAGCTGGTTAGCGGCAAACTAATATGGGATTAGGATGGCTGCTTGGTTAGATTCTTGTACACTGCTAAAATTCACATTTATAACGAAACACGTTAAAAATAAATCACCCATAAAATTGTTTTGTTTGTGCATTGGAGGTTGCTGTAAGGCCCATATTCAGCTACTTGTGACTGGATCATTGGGTTCTAATTGAACATTTTGTCTACGACCTGGATTTTCAAAATTTCCAATTGTCATTGACAACTTTAGTGTGTAGGAGAACATTCCCATTAGAGATGGTGCCCTGGTGTTTATTCATTATAGGCTGTGAATATTTGCTGTTTGATGAAGCATTTGGTGAAATGGTGTCTTGCAGTCCATTAGACTTTAGAGATAGAGCACGGAAATAGGCTCTTCGACCCACCGAGTCCGCGCCAACCAGCAACCAACCAACCCATAAACCAACACACTCCCACACTCAGGATAATTTATAATTTTACCAATGCCAATGAATCTACAAACCTGCACATCTTTGGAGTGTGGGAGGAAACCCACATGGTCACAGGGAGAACGTGCAAACTCCGTACAGTCAGCACCTGTGGTCAGGATCGAACCCGGGTCTCTATTGCTGTGATGCAGCAACTCCACCGTTATGCCACGGTGCTGCCCAGATTCTTGATTCTGGTTCCTGGTCACCCCACACCACCTCAGTGTGGCATGGCACCATATTTGGTGAACTCATTGTTTTCTTTTGGTGTTTTCAGGGGAGAAGTCCACCTTTCACCCATCCATCCACAGATGCAAGTCCTCGCCATCCCGTAGACTGAATGGTCACGTAGTCAGGATCAAACCCGCAACTCTGGCGCTGTAAGGCAGCAACTCTACCGCTGCGCCACTGTGCAGCCCATGGTTGGGGAAGATGCTTTGAGGCATTAACCTCGATACTGAATTCATTCTGTCCTATTGGTCCTGGTCAGCGGCAGATGGTGCACGACAACTTGTTTGGATGCTTTAAGGATACAGCCCTTCAGCCCATCAAGTCCATGCTGACCATCGATCCACCCATTGACACTAGTTCTATGTTATTCCACTTTCTCATCCACACTCGGGGCAATTGTACAGAGGGCCAATTAACCTACAAACCTGCACGTCTTTGGGATGTGGGAGGAAACCAGAGCATCCGGAGGAAACCCACACGATCACAGGGAGAACGTGCAAACTCCTCACAGACAGAATTAGAGGTCAGGATTGAACCTGGGTCTGTGGCACGGTGAGGCAGCAACTCTACCGCTGCGCCACCGTGCCGCTCTTGCTTTTCTTCCACAATTGACTGTACTCCCTCACCTGTTTATAGTCATAGAATCATACAGTACAGAAACAGGCCCTTCGGCCCAACTTGCCCATGCCGACCATGATGCCCCATCTTTCACCTGCCCACATTCGGCCCATATTCCCCTAAACCTTTCCTATCCAGGTACCTGTCCAAATATCTTTTAAATGCTGTTATAGTACCTCCTCTGGCATCTTGGTACAATGCTGAAATCTATATTTTTAGCACTCTGTATCGTTCCCTTTGCTCTATCTATTGGACTTGAATTTGACTTGATTGTGTACCAGTATAGTATTATCTGATTTCATTGGATAGCATGCAAAACAAAGCTTTCCACGGCACCTTGGTACACGTGGCAACTATAAACCTATAATGTCAATTTGCAACTTTGTATGCCTGGTTTTAGTCAAACGTATGCATTGTAGCGGCAAAGATAGCCAGCAGGGGGCAGCCACACCCCACTTGATGAGTGAAGCAGGCATGGTTTAGCCCAGCTGTAATAAATAAAAATAACCACAAAATGCTGGAGTAACTCACCGGGTCAGGCAGAACTGTGGAGAACGTGGATAGGGGACGTGTCGAGGTTAGGACCCTTCTTCTTTCTTGTGAGTTAGCTATTCTACGTTATCCCACTCTCTCATCCACTCCCTACACACTGGGGGCAATTTACAGAAGCCAATTCACCAACAAACAATCCCCTTCTTATTTTCCACTCCCCCTCCCTCTCCCTTCCCTGGACTAGCAGCACCAATTTCTACCCTCTCCCCCCTTTCCCTTTCTACCTATCTTTCTTCTTCTGGCTTCACCATTCATATCCCTTCTATCCATATCTCACACCTTATGTCTTTTCATTTCAGGCCTTTGTCCAACCATCTGTCTATCAAAACCCTCCCCCTCACCTCTATCCACCTATCATTCACCAGGCTTTCTTCTGTTCCCTACTGCTCTTCCAGCATCCCCCCCCCCCACCCCCCCCCCCCCCCCCCCCCCCCCCCCCAGCACAATCAGTCTGAAGAAGGGTCCTGACCCGAACCGTCAACTATCCACATTCTCCAGAGATTGGGGTGGCGCAGCAGTAGAGTTGCTGCCTTACGGCGCCAAAGACCCGGGTTCGATCCTGACTACGGGTGCTGTCTCTACGGAGTTTGTACGTGCTCCCTGTGACCGCGTGGGTTTTCACCGGGGGCTCTGGTTTCCTCTCACACTGCAAAAAATTGTAATTTGTTCCCAAATGTGTACGATAATGCCAGTGTACATGGTGATCGATGGTCTGCGCGGACTCGGTGGATCGAAGATCTTGTCCCCATGCTGTATCTGCAAAGTAAAGATGCTGCCTGACCCGCTAAGTTATTCCAGCACTGTGTATTTTCGATGTGAAGGATTGGTTGCTGCTGGTCCTCTCAACACCATCCTCACCAACAATGACCCACACAAAACCCATTCCCACTTAAAATCTGTCCCAGTCCCATCCCCACACCCATCTCATCCAGGGAGATTGAAATTGGAGGAAGCAAAAATGAGAGAGATAAAGAGAGGGAGAGAGAGAAAGGGAGGAAGGACAAAACAGTAAAAAGGAGAGATGGACAGAAAGAGAGGTAATGAGGGAGAGAGAGGGAGAAGCAGAGAGTGTGTTAGAGAAAGGGAGAGATAAAGGAGAAGGCATGACAATCGAGCCGTGTACAGATAGGATAACGGGAATAACATTTCACAAATTCACGTTCTCGGAGTAGAATTAGGCCATTTGACCCATCAAATCTACTCTGCCATTCAATCATGGCTGATCCCTGCCCAATCCCATTTTCCTGCCTTCTCCCCAAAACCCTTGACACCCGTTCGAATCAAGAATTTGCCCAACTCTGCCTTAAAAATATCCACTGACACAACCTCCACAGCCACCTGTGGCGATGAGTTCCACAGATTAACTACCCTCTGACTAAAGACGTTCCTCCTCACCTCCTTTCTAAAAGAGTGCCCTTTAGTTCTGAGGCTATGACTTAGACTCTCCCACCAGTGGAAACATTCTTTCCACATCCACTCTTTCATTATTCTGTATGGGCAGCACGGTGGCGCAACGGTAGAGTTGCTGCCTTACAGCGCTTGCAGCACCGGGACCTGGGTTTGATCCTGACCACGGGTGCTGTCTGTACGGAGTTTTACGTTCTCCCCGTGACCGCGTGGGTTTTCTCTGAGATCTTCGGTTTCCTCCCACACTCCAAAGACCTGCAGGTTTGTAGGTTAATTGGGTTGGTGTAAGTGTAAATTGTCCCCAGTGTGTGTAGGGTAGTGTTACTGTGCGGGGGTCGCTGGTCGGCGCAGATTGATGGGGCAAAGGGCCTGTTTCCACGCTGTATCTCTAAACTAAAACATTTAGTGGGAGGAGATTAGGATGAGCATAGTTAAAGTACAGAATGTTGCTGTTGGACTAAAGGCTTCAAAGAGTGGAGTGATTGTAATGAATGAATGATTGCAGATCTACTTCTGAGACCAGCATACTGGGAGTCACCTGGTCACCTGAGATCATCTGGCTTGGGTGCCATCTTGGATAGGGGGGCCATCTTGGATAGGGGGGCCATCTTGGATAGGGGGGCCATCTTGGATAGGGGGGCCATCTTGGATAGGGGTGCCATCTTCAAGATCCTGAATAAACTAAATTAAACTAAACTCATAGAATAAACAGCTAAACTAAACTAAACTTGCATGATGGGCTTTGTCTGTTTCTATCAGGAAGACAATTCAGTCTTCAGACTTCAAACTTTCAGATTACAGTGCAAAAACAGGCCCACCGAGTCCACTCCAACCAGCGATCACCCCGTACACTAGCTCTATCCTGCACACTAAGGACAATTTACAATTTACAGAAGCCAAATAACCTGCAAACGCCTTGGGGTGTGGGGGGAAACCAGAGCACCCGGATAAAACCCACGTGGTCACAGGGAGAATGTGCAAACTTCTACAGACAGCACCCGTCGGCAGAATCGAACCTGGGTCTCTAGCGCTGCCTCCGATACAGTCTGCAGTCCCATCGGGGAGACACTGGATGGGGAAGGGTTAAAGATGTCAACAGATGGAGGACAGGCCCTCTCGCAGAACCTTCCTCGTGGCAGGGACGGGGCTTGTTGGAAGGAGCGTGGCCGGCCTGGTGTCACCGGCATCTCCCGGTCAGCTGCCTGGCTCTGACCCATCTGACGGAAGAGCTACAGCAATGAGCTGCTGCAGTCAGACAAAGAGTCGCAGGCTGGGCTCAACGTCTCGCAGCAGGCAAGAGCTACAGAAGTGGGAAAACGCACACCTACAGATTCATAAGTTCATGTTCATAAGTTCTAGTAACAGAATTAAGCCATTCGGCTCATTAAGTCTACTCCGCCATTCAATCATGACTAACCTATCTTTCCCTCAATACCTTTCTCCTGGCTTCTCCCCATGAGATTCAGGAACTGTTTCTTTCCAACTGTTATCAGGCAACTGAACCATCCCATCACCATCTAGTGAGTGGTCCTGACCTCCCATCTACCTGCATGGAGACCGTCGGACTATCTTTAATCGATCTTTACTGGACTTTACCTTGCACTATACATTATTCCCTTTCTCCTGTGTCTGTACACTGTGGGTGGCTTGATTGTAATCATGCATAGTCTTTCCGTTGACAGGGTAGCACGCAACAAAAAGCTTTTCACTGAACCGCAGTACACATGACAATAAACTAAACAAAACTAAAAAGTCTCTGCTCTCTCCTTCATCGCTCTGATCACCCCACCATCAACAGAAGCAGCAACTCTAAAAGTGTCTACACACCGACTGAGGGAGAGGGAATGGGGACGGGACATGGATTATGTGCAGATACGAGTTGGAGACACGAGGAACTGCAGATATTGCTTTACAAAAAAATAGACACAAAGTGCTGTAGTATATCAGCGGGCCAGGCAGCATCTCGCTAGAACTTGGATAGTCTGAAGAAGGGGCAGTACAGTGGAGCAGCGGTGGAGCTGCTGACTTACAGTGCAAGGGACCCGGGTTCGATCCTGACCACAGGTGCTGTCTGTACGGAGTTTGCACGTCCTCCCTGTGACCGCATAGGTTTTCCCCGCGTGCTTTGGTCTCCTATCACACTTCAAAGATGTACAGCTTTGTAGGTTAATTGGCTTCTGTAAATTGTCCCTAGTGTGTAGGATAGTGCTGGTATACAGGGTGAATGCTGGTCAGTGCGGTTTCGGTGAGCTGAAGGGCCTGTTTCCATGCTGTATGTCTAAAGTCTAAGGGGTCTTGACCTGAAACATGAGATGCTGCCCGACCTGTTTTGTTACTTTCACACAAGAGTTGATCTTGGCATCATGTCCAGCACACAGACACTGTAGGGCCTGTTCCTGTGTTGTGCTGTTCTAAGTTCTAACGGGGCGTGGATTGGAAGTGAGAAAAAGAATGAGTTTTAGACTTGCAGAATCTATGTGTTTTTGCTTCGATTACTGAGAGAATGAACATGCATGGCGACATTAAGAATCAAGAGACAAAAGTGCTTAATTGTCATATGTACCAGCAAAGTAATAGTGAAATTCTTACATGCCACAGCTTAACAAGCCCTTATTTAAAAGACACTTGGTCAAATACATGAATAATGGAAAATGTTAAGGGATACGGGCTACATGCATGCAAATGTTACTAGCTGCGATATAGCGTCTTGGTTGTCATGGAAGAGATAGATTGAAGGGCCTGTTTCCATGCAGTATGGCTAGGACTCTATAACATGGCAAATGAAAACTGTGCTCAACCAACTAGTCTGTAATAATAATTCCCCCTGTAAAATAATTCCCCCTCTCCACCATTGAAGCAGGTGGAGATTCCATTTAGATCATTTAAAATCAGAATATAACCGGTCTGAGATTTTCTCTGTTAAATTCAGAGGTGAATGGATCTTTATAAATTATGTTCCCCATGTGTTACAGATGGTAAGTGTGGAAATCTTCATTAGATTTGACTAGAATTTTAATTAACCTGGAACATATTATTCAAGCATCCTGTCACGATGTGGCGTTGAGAGAGAAGGGGTGTAATGGCCGTAACCTTGCTTTGAATTCTGAGTGTGCCTTGCAGTAAAAAAGCTTGCATCAAAACAAGACTTCAGGGTAATTTACTCCAAGGTTATGACTTCGAGTCATTTAGAGACTTCAGTCTCCTGTTTAGATCCAAACAGAACAATCCCTGCTGGATCAGTCTGGTCTATAAATTTTCATTCACAATGTCTTCGTCTTCATTGAATGTGATCAGTGACATTAGACTTTAGGCTGTAGACAAATAACATGGCTCTACAGAGATGGGGATGCAGTGTGGAAACAGGCCCTTCGGCCCACTGAGTCTACACCGACCAGCGATCACCCCGTACACTAGCATCATCCTACACACTAGGGACAATTTACAATTTTACCGAAGCCAATTAACGTACAAACCAACACGTCTTTGGAGTGAGGGAGGAAACCGAAGGAAACCCATGCGGTCAGAGGGAGAACGTGCAAACTCCGCAAAGACACCGGGGCAGCATGGTGATGCAGCGGTAGAGTTGCTGCCTTACAGCGCCAGAGACCCGGGTTCTGAATGTCCGGAGTTTGTACGTTGGCCCTGTGACCACGTGGGTTTTCTCCGGGTGCTCTGGTTTCCTCCCACACTCCAAAACGTGCAGGTTTGTAGGTTAATTGGCTTTGGTAAAAATTGTAAATTGTCCCTAGTGTGTAGGATTGTGTTAGTGTACGGGGAGAGCCTGTTCCCCATGCTGTATCTCTTCTTCTTCTTTCATTATGGCGTGCACAGCCTAAAGTTGTCGGTCAACTTGTTCTATTTGATCCATTTGTTTGTGCACGTCGGATTGATTGCATTAGTCGAAACAGGTTGCAATCCCCCACACCATGATGGATCTCGAAACTAAACTAAACTGTTCCAGTCTGAAGAAGGGTCTTGATCTGAAAAATCATCTATTCGTTTTCTCCAGAGATACTGCCTGACCCGTTGAGTTACTCCAGCATTTTTGGCCTATAAACTAAACAACACCCGAGGTCAGGATCAAACCCTGGGTCTCTAGTGCTATGAGTTAGCGGCTCTACGCTCCACCACTCCATCGATGAAGGTCTGTTCAAAATTGCCAGTAGAAATACAATGGGCTGAATGGTCTCAATATGAATGACGTCACGCCGTTCTACACTGAGTTTGAGCGTGTGTTGAATTGATAAAGTCCCGTCATAATATGAAGTAGAAATGGGCATCAGTTGATCTCTCTTTCTCTCGTAATGACATGGAAAGGCAACAGCTGTATACAGAGCTGACAGTCCCACCGATAGCAGAGTGAAGCCTTTATCTCTTTGTGTCGCAGGCAATTCCCAGTCTATAAACCCACTCTGCCAACCCATAATAAATGGCACGCGGTAGTTTCCTGACACGCATGGCATGATGATCATTGCGATTTTTTGATGAGCAGCATAATAGTCATGTCCTGTCTCAGCAGTTAATGTTAACACTGTGACTGTCAAGACCTATCTGTTCTCAGTAAAGGATGACAGTCTCTGGAGTGAATTCGCTCAATACCCCAATTTTACACTTCACTGCAGCGGGGACAATAGATTGCTGTCCTCAACAGCTGTGTGCGGGGGGTGGGTTTGCCAAGATAAGGGGGCAGGGTGACAGTACAGACGGCAGGAAGGATGAGGCAAGAGGTCTCGGGCAGCAAAGGGAAATGGAGCCAATTCCCTTTAAACAACTCCCCGCTCAGCCAGCGAGATTCCCTCGAAAGGACACAGTGGAAGGGAAAAGAGAAAGTTAGGAAGAGAGGAAGGAAGGAGGAGGGAAAGGAAGAAAGAAATAAAGGAGAGAAAGAAAGAAAGAACGAAAAAAAGAAAGGGGCAAAGGAAAGAAAAAAGATAGAGAGGGACAGAGAAAAACAAATAACAAGAGGAAGAAAAAATATTGGAAAGAAAGAAGGTGAAAGGTGAAAGAGGAGAAAGAAAGAAAGGAAATAAATAAATAAAGGAAAGAAAAGGAAAGAAAGAATAAGAGAGGAAAAGAAAAAGTAAGCGAAAGAGGAAAGAAAGAAAAAGCAAGAAAGACTGAAAGACCATTATTTCTTCATTTTTTAATCTTCTTTTTATGACTTCATTGATTCTTGGAATCTGAGTGTTGCTGCAATCATTTGATTAATGTTCTCTTGTTCCCCTGAGCTGAGCAACACGCACCATTTCAGCATCAGTAACATTCCCAGCGACCGGGGTCTCAGAGCAACTGGACCAAGTGCTTGCGTCAGTTCCCGAAGACCCTGAAATGCCTTATTGAAGTAAATGAGCTTTAGAATCAAATCTGAACGTTCCTTGGACACCATTACTGACACTAGCTTTATATTCCGTATTATTTACCAATGCATTTAAACTTCCCAGGCTACCATGGCAGGATTTGAACATCTTCTCATTAAGGGGAGTCGAAGGGTGGCACAGTGGTGCAATGGTAGAGTTGCTGCCTTGCCACTCCAGTGACTGGATTAATCCTGACTACAGGTGCTGTCTGTACAGAGTTTGCATGTTCTCCCTGCGACTCCGGGGGTTTTCTCATGATGCTCCAGTTTCCTCCCACATCCCAAAGACGTGCAGAAATGTTGCAGGGTAATTGGCTTCTGTAAATTGTTTATAGTGCGTCGGACTCGGATAGAACCAGTGTACAAGGAATCATTGGTCGGCACGGACACAGTGGGCCGAATGGCATGGTTCCCTACTGTATCGCTAAACTAAACTAAAGTTCCTGTGCTGTAGTGCTCTATGTTCTAATGGTGGCTAGACAAAGCCCATAGAACAGTACAGAAGAAGTTTGAAGAAGGGTCCTGATCTGAAACATTGCCATATCCCTTTGTACAGACAGACAAACCTGGGAATGTTCTAGTGTAGAATAGAACTAATGTATTGTACAGTGATAGAGTTGCTGCCTTACAGCAACAGAGACCCAGGTTCAAACTTGACCACGGGTGCTGTCTGTACGGAGTTTGTACGTTCTTCCTGTGATCACGTGGGTTTTCTCCGGGTGCTCCGGCTTCCTCCCACACTCCAAAGACGTGCAGGTTTGTAGTTTAATTGGCTTCGGTCAAAATTGTAAATTGTCCCCAGTGTGTAGGATAATGCTATTGTACGAGGTGATCATTGGTCAGCGCAGACTCGGTGGGCCAAAGGGTTTGTTTCCACGCTGTATCTCTAAACTAAACGACAGAGAATAAAGCTGCATTTAGTTTGTGAGTCCAAACTTGGTGAAAGACTTACGTCTTAAACTGTGAGAGACAATAGACAATAGACAATGAACAATAGTAGGAGTAGGCCATTCGGCCCCTTCAAGCCAGCACCGCCATTCAATGTGATCATGGCTGATCATCCACAATCAGTACCCCGTTCCTGCCTTCTCCCCATAATCCCCTGACTCCGCTATCTTCAAGAGCCCTATCTAGCTCTCTCTTGAAAGTATCCAGAGAACCTGCCTCCACCGCCCTCTGAAGCAGAAAATTCCAGACTCACAACTCTCTTTGGGAAAATGTTTCCTCATCTCCGTTCTAAATGGCTTACACCTTATTCTTAAACTGTGGCCCCTGGTCCTGGACTCACCCAACATCGGGAACATGTTTCCTGCCTTTAGCATGTCCAAACCCTTGATAATTTTATATGTTTCAATGAGATACCCTCTCATCCTTCTAAATTCCAGAGTATACAAGCCCAGCTGCTCCATTCTCTCAACATATGACAGTCCCGCCATCCCAGGAATTAACCTTGTGAACCTACGCTGCACTCCCTCAATAGCAAGAATGTCCTTCCTCAAATTTGGAGACCAAAACTGCACACAATACTCCAGGTGTGGTCTCACTAGGGCCCCGTACAACTACAGAAGGACCTCTTTGCTCCTATACTCAACTCCAGTTGTTATGAAGGCCTACATGCCATTCGCTTTCTTCACTGCCTGCTGTACGTGCATGCTTACTTTCATTGACTGATGAACAGAGGAAGGCAGTGAAATGTTGGAAGGGAACTCTCTCCAGATTCAGGCTTTTACATAACATGCCCTAAAGCAGGAACCTAGTGTTTTCACGGTATCCATGTGTGTGTTTGTGTGTTGTTGTTGTGTGAGGCAGCAGAGTTATATCTTGCGTCTGCTTCTCACGCACTTTCACAGTTTCACAGACATTCAGCTTGCACCAAGAGTTTACAGACCCAACACGTAAATAGTGAGTAGGCTGTCTCGCAAATAAGCATTACCTTTTTGAACGTGTGTGCTCTGTGACTCAATGTATTCTGAAAACATTACAATTTGTTGACAAGAACATGAAGGTTTTCTTAAAAAATTAACATGTGAAGCGATATTGTTGGAGACTGTTCACGAGTTTACATATTCTGTTCTTTATATATTCTGTTGTGCTGCTGCAAGTCAGAATTTCATTCTTCGAACTGGGACATATGACAATAAAACACTCTTGGTGCATGAGTCTTGAGTCTTGGCATTCCCATTAGGAAGTTTAGCCAGACAAGGTTAACAGAAAGCACTGGGTGAGATCTTACATGCGTTAGCACGAATGGAATCCACGGTGTAGGGATGCAGAGAAACTTTAGACTTTCTAAAGTAGACGCAGCACGGAAACAGGCACTGTGGCCCACCGAGTCGGCGCTGACCAGTGACCCCCGTACACTAGCACTATCCTACACACTAGGGGCAATTTACCAAAGCTAATTAACCTACAAACATCCGTCTTTGGAGCAGCCGGAGAAAACCCACGCGGTCACAAAGAGAGCGTACACACTCTGTGCAGACACCAGCCATCGTCAGGATTGAACCCGGGCCTCTGACACTGTAATGCAGCAGATCTACCGCTGTGCCACTGTGCCACACAAGTTTAGGTTTAGGTTTAGATTTCGGTTTATTATTGTCGCGTGTACCGAGGTACCATGCACAGCTTTTCTTACATGCTGTCCAAACCGATCCGATATATAGTCAGTTCAAAAAAGCAAAGGGGCAGATACATAGTGCAGAATATAGTTCCTATCGTTGTAGCACTTCAGTTCCTTAGACAAAGTCCAATGTCCACCACGATGTAGAGATGAATCGGACAGTACCCAAGCTCGTGGAAGGACCATTCAGAAGCCTGATAACAGAGGGGAATAAGCTGTTCCTGTGTTTGGTGATATGTGCTTTCAAGCTTCTGCACCACCTGCCGGATGGGAGCAGGGAGAAAAAGGAATAACTGGGATTGGACAGGTTGCCCCATTATAGGAAGCATGTGGAGGCTTTCAAAGGGTATCGAAGAGGTTTATCAGACTATTGCCTGGATTAAATGTATTAGTAACAAGGAAAAGTTGGGCAGTCTTGGAAGATATTTTTTGACAGCTCAGTGTGTACAGGAAAGGTGTGATCGATGGATTAACTATTGAAGATGATTGCTGGACATTACAGTCTTCAATTTCGGTAACTACACCACTTTTGCCCTCTCCCTTCTTTCTCCAACACCGCCACCCACCCCATCCCCCCTCCCCAGGGCCACTATGCCCCACCTGAACTCACACCTATTTTCCCTTCCCCCACCTGCTCCACTTTCATCCTACATTCCTTCCTCTAGCTTCACAATTCACATCTCTTGAATTATTTTGTCTCACACCTTCTATCTTTTCATCTAGAACTTTGCTCCCCCATTACCTGCCAGCTTTGTCCTGACCCTCCTCTCCTCCTCTTCCCCCCCCCCCCCCCCCCCCCAACCCTACAATCAGTCCGAAGAAGGATCCCGACCCTATCCATGTTCTCCAGAGATGCTGCTTGACCCGCTGAGTTACTCTAGCGCTTTGTGTCTGGTCCCGACATGGCTGTTTTTTCCAACTTCAGAGGCTTTGTAGATGACTTCATGAACCTTGGACACTGCACAGAGGTCTTCAGTATTGAGTCTGTGGAGAGAACTGGGTTCGATCCTGACCACAGGTGCTGTCTGTACGGAGTTTGTACGTTCTCCTGGTGACCGCGTGGGTTTTCCCCGGTTTGCTCCCACATTCCAAAGACGTGCAGGTTTGTAAGTTAATTGGCCCCCGGTAAATTGTTCCTCGTGAGTTGGATAGTAGTAATGTATAGGGTGAGCGGCCTGGTCTTGGTGGGCCGAAGTCCCTGTTTCAATGCTGGGAACTAAACTAAACTAAATTCCACAAGCAATATGCTGAAAATTGTAATACAGTACATTGTAAGCATGCAATTAATGGTAAACTTGTTAATTCCTTTACATGCTGTGTTGCCAAAGATGCGAGCTAGCTGACTGTACTAATATCACACAGTGCAATCTTAGTTCATTAATTTTAGCACAGCTGGGGGATAGATATTCTAAGCAGCAAGTTGATTGTCTATTGTTTACAAGTAAAGTATATTTTTTATTTTTTTAGATTTGTGTGGAAATCGGCCCTTTGGCCCATCAATTCCATGCTGACCATCACCTGCTCACCCATTCACAGTAGTTCTATGTTATCCCACTTTCTCATTCCCACCCCCTACAAAAGTTTGAAAGCATGTATCATGAGACGCAGGAACAGTTTTTATTCCCCCCTGTGATACTGAACCTTCCTCCCATAAACTAAGGTGTCGTTCCGATTTACCAACCTTCTGGAACTGTAGCACTACAATACTGTAAGCCGTATTCTGCACTCATTGTACGATGTGTTGTGCTGGTGTAAGGGTTGATTGTACTCATGCATGGCATGGTCTGGTATAATTGGATAGCAAGCAAATAATAGCGATTCCCTGTACCTCAGTACACGTGACAATACCAATAAACCTGCCCTGTCCATGTACTGTCCAATGTCTTTTATAGGTTGTATTGTACACTTCTCAAGGTTGGTGAGGCCACACTTGGAGTATCACGTACATTTTTGATAGTCCCATTTCACCGGGTTTGGCCCATATGCCGCAGTGCTGTTGCAGATGCCAATTACCCACTCTTGACCAGGAAGCTAATTAATGAACTTGACACATACCCTGGTATACATTGATGGTACCGACGTAGAGGGTTGCAAGCTTCACGTTCCAAGGAGTAAATGTCACCAGCAACTTGTCCTAGACTAGCCATATCAAAGCAATGACCAAGAACAACTAGAGAGTGGTCCTGAGTTATTATCCACCTCATTGGAGACCTTCGGACTATCTTTGATCAGACATTGCTGGACTTTCTCTTGCACTAAATATTATTCATGTAATTCCCCTTATCCTGTCTCTGTTCACTGTGGACGGCTCGATTGTAATCGTGAGTTGTCTTTCTGCTGACTGGATAGCACGCAACAAAAGCTGTTCACTGTACCACGTGACAATAAACTAAACTCAAACCATATTCTCCAGAGGTGCTGCCTGACCCATTGAGTTACTCCAGCACTTTGTGGCTTTTTTTGTAAACCAGCATCTGCGGTTCTTTGCATCCACCATAACTTTCACTCCCGTGTTACTGATAAATTACCCAGATTTCTTAAAGGTTTTATTTCGGAGGAAGCAGCAGCAGATGTGACGTTTGAAGAGGCTCCACGGAACTATAAATAGATGTAAGGTGATAACGACAGCAAAACGCCGGGAAGAGATGATAATGCATCGACCAGGCAGTGCTAGCAGCGAATGAAAGAGAAAAATAAAAACATATTGGAGCAAAAGAGAAACCAACCATGACTGCAGAGATTAATGAAAGCATCTCAATATTGTTTCAGGAGTTCAGTGCTGAAATTAGAGTCATGGAGTTATAGAGTGTGGAAACAGGCCCTTCGGCCCAACTTGCCCACACTGACCAACATGCCCCGTCTTCTCACTAGTCCCACTTGTTATCCACATTGTTTCTCTTGAGAGCACACCTTTCCTAGCCCATAATGGATCTACCAGGCACCACCCTGCCTGAGGTCATTTGTGGCCGGCCCTGATTGATCACGGTCTTTCCTCACCTCCGGCTCTTCACCTCCTCCTCCGCCCCCTACATTCAGTCCCGACCCAAAAAGTCGCCCGTCATTTTCCTCCAGAGATGCTGCCCGCTGAGTTACCCCAGCACGTGTGTCAATGTGTCGATCCACAGCATGGTCGCTGGGCGTCTATCCACAGGATTCCTGTTCACCGCAGGGAGCAACACTATGTTGTGGCAATGCAGAAGATTCGGAAAGGGAAGCAAATGTGAGGAATAGTGAGGAACAGAATGGGCAATGGCCTGCATGGGTGAAACTGGAGAATTCTTTGCTTTGACGCATTCATTCACCTTTAATCAGAATGTTGAACGTGACCCTTACACCACCACAGCCCGAGGTTGCATAAATATTCATGCTGCTCTTTAACTAATAAACTCTTCTGGTCCTGTTTGTTTCTGTTTGGTGAGAGGGTAACTCAGCTTAAAGATCATTTCCTGAAGGTGCTATCTGCCAGCCATGTCTGACATTCACTACCGCCTGATTCACCCTCACATTAGAGAAGCAGTGAGCCCACAGCTCGCAGAGTCAGCTTCCAATTAAAGGCGAGATTGGACAGTGCTCGGACAATGTGCTAACGCAGAGCGAAACGCCTGTCAGGGAAAGTTGCCTGAAATGGGGCGTCACGGTGGCACAGCGGTAGAGTTGCTGCCTTACAGTGCCAGCGATCCGGGTTCAACCCAGACTACGGGTACTGTACTTGGCTGCATGTAGTTTGTACCTTCTCCCCGTGACCGTGTGGGTTTTCTCCTGGTGCTCCGGTTTCCTCCCAAGGTGTGCAGGTTTGTAGGTCAATTGGCTTTGGTAAAAAGTGTAAATTGTCCCTATTGTGTAGGATAATGCCGGTGTACGGGGTGAACGTTGGTCGGTGCGGACTCGGTGGGCCGAAGTGCCTGTTTCCGCACTGTATCTCTAAAGTCAAAAGACTGGCCCACTCCAAACTGCAGGGAGTACGTGCTGAGGGACGCACTGAAGCTCGGTGCAACCAACGCCAAGGCTCTGTGGGGGAGGACCACCGTCTAGGGTCCTTCCGCGGCTGGACATGGGGGGGGGGGGAGGGGGCAGGGTGGGGGGGGGGGAGGGGGCAGGGTGTGGTGGAGACGCCCCTCAAACAAGGGAAGGGATATCACCCCAAGTGGGCCACATGAGTGGCAAGGGTTGCTGGGTATAAGGATAGATGCGACCACTACCAAATATAACAATGAATATGAATATTAACACTGAGATTGTCAGAAGAGTTTTTGCACTGTTCTTGTTTTGTATATATATATATTTTAAATTCTGAATAAAATTTATTTTTGGGAAAAGCAAAGTTTTGTCCTAACAAACCTTCCGTCACTGGTTCTGTGTTGAGAAGCCGACATTTGGACAGATCACGCTACATCTAATGACTTTGATCGATGTTGTTGCCTTCTCACTGTCTTGGTTCCTCACTGTCATTGCTTATTGTCCTCTACATCACTCTGTCCCTGCATTTATATTTCTGTTTTCCACCCTCCTGTCATCCGGTCTTGTCCATGCTTCCAGTTAATGTTCCCCGACAGTGTTCTTGAAAAACCTCTTGTGGATTTTGTACAGTTCTGACATGTTATTGTGTGGCCGTTTTTTTTCTTCACTGGCCCTTGTGTCACTGTAATTTAAGTGACCTTCCTACAACACCTCTCTCTGTCACTGCACTGGCGTAGGTTCTTGCTTCGAAAGCAAAATCCCGTGCTGGAGATTCGAAATTAAAAAAATGCAAGAAAAAAATATTGGAACCATTCAATGGGTCAGGCAGCATCCGCGGAGAGAGAAAGTGAGTTAACATTGGAGTAGCTCAGCGGGTCAGACATCATCTTAAGAGAACATGGATAGACGATGTTTCGATACGGAACCCTTCTTCAGACATTTCATCTGGCCATTTGTTTTCTCCTACATATCACAAGTGGGAACAGCAGGATGTATAGAAATGCACAGAAGTCTTTAACTAAAAATACTAGTAAAATCTAGATCCAATACATTCCAATTGACCTAATTTTTTTGGTCAGATCCTTTAGACTTTAAACTTTAGACTTTAGAGATTCAGCACGCAAACATGCCCTTTTGGCTCACCAAACCCACGTCGACCAGCAATCACCCCATGTACTAGCACTATCCTACACGCTAGGGACAATTTACAATTTTACTGAAGTCAATTAATCTACAAAACTGTACGTCTTGGGAGTGTGGGAGGAAACCGGGGCACCTGGAGAAAACACACGCAGTCACGGGGAGAACGTACAAACCACAGATAGCACCCGTAATCAGGATCAAACACAGGTGTTTGGTGCTGTGAGGCAGCAGCTCTACCACTGCACCACTGTGCTGCCCAAGATTCATAGAGAATTACGTGGAATGTCAGTGTTTGTGTTTGTGTAAGTGTGTGTCTGTGTGTGTGTGTCAGTGAGTTTCTGTGTGTATATTTCTATTGGTGTGAGTGTGTGTGTATATTAGTCATTGTGTATGTTTCATTGTGAATATGTGTGTCTCTGCCGTGTGAGTCTGCATATCTGTGATGTGCTGTGTGTATGCGAGAGAGAGAGTGTGTGTTAGTGTGTGTATCTGAGTCTGAGAGTGTGTGTGTGTGTGTGTGTCTGTCTCCGCATTTGTGTGTTTTTACTGAGTGTGTGTGTGTGAGTGTATGGGTGAGCGTGTGTGCGAGTATATGTGTGTGAGTGTGTGTATGTGAGTGTATATGTATGTCTTTGTGAGTGAGTGCGAGTGGTTGTGTGTGTGAGTGAGTGCCTGGGTCTGTGAGTGTGCGTCTGTCTCTGCACGTGTGTGCATGTATATATCTATGTGAGTGTGTGTGTGTGTGTGTGTGTGTCAGAGTGTGTGTAAGTGAGTGCCTGACTGAGTCTGTGAGTGCCTCTCTCTGCATCTACTGTATGTGTGTGTGTGTGTGTGTGTACATTTTGTGAGTGTGTCTGTCTGGTTTTGTGAATCTGAGTGTGTGCATCGATATGAGTGTGTCTGAGTTTGTGTTTGTGTCTTGGTGAGTCTTTGTGTGTGTGTGAGTGTGTGCATGCACGTGCGTGAGTGTGTTTGTGTGTGTGTAGGCGTGTGTGAGTGTGTGTGTAGGCGCGTGTGAGTGCGTGTGTAGGTGTGCGTGTGCGTGTGTGTCTGTGCTCACTCAGATCACATCAGGCATCAGACAGATAATGAAACAATCTGACAACATTGTGCTGCTTCCCACGGCTGGCTGCTTCTGTGGCCACCACAACAAAGGGCTTTATCTCATTAATCTGATTTGGGTCAGTTTTTAAATACTATAATTAAATTATTCTGATCAAGGCCGACAGAGAGAGGGTGCCAGAGTCAGGGGGCATTGCTAAGCAAATGTCAGGGCAATCCTATTCTCACATCTACCATTTGCACTTTACTCCTTGGGAAACTGATTATCTTATTTATCAACCACGAGTCAGGGAAAGCTGGCAAACTGCAATTTAGGCCGGATATTTACTCCCACGCTGACAAAATAATGCCTTTAGAGATACAGCACGGAAACAGGCCCTTCAGCCAACCCAGTCCATGCTAACCAGCGATCACCCAGTACACTCACACTATCATACACACCATGGACAATTTACAATTTTTACCAAAGCCAATTAACCTACAAACCTGTACATCTTTGGACTGTGGGAGGAAACCGGAGCACCCGGAGAAAACCCATGTGGTCACAGGGAGAAGGTACAAACTCCTTATAGACTGCACCCATAGTCAGGATTGAACCTGGGTCTCAGGCACTGTAAGGCTTCGGGTGGAAACTCTTTTTCAGACTGATTGCAAGTGGCTAATAGGGGCCTGAGCTAGGAAATGAGCAGGGTGATGGGAACAGGAAAAATATAACATATAATTCACAATATCAATTCGAGGAGCAGAATTAGGCCATTCAGCCTATCAGGTCTAAACCGCCATTCAATCATGGCTGATCTATCTTTCCCTCTCAACCCCATTTTCCTGCCTTCTCCCCATTATTCCTGTCACCATACTAATCAAGAACTTGTCAACCTCTGCTTTTAAAATACCGAATGACTTGGCCTCCACAGCCGTCATGGCAATGAATTCCATAGATTCACCACTCTCTGACTAAAGAAAATCCTCCTCATCTTTATAAAGGTACATCCTTTTATTCTAAGGCTGAGCCCTCTGGTCAGACTCTCCAGTGGTGGAAACATCCTCTCCACATCCACTCTATCCAGACCTTTCATTATTTGGTAAGTTTCAATGAGGTACCCCCTCATCCTTCTAAACTCCAGGGATTACAGGCCTGGATCCATCAAGTGCTCATCATATATTAACCCAACCATTCCTGGGATTGGTGTCATAAATGTCCTCTGGACTCTCTCCAACGCCAGGACATCTCTCCTCAGATATGGAGCCCAATGTTGATTACAATCAAAATTGATGCTGTATGCTGGTTCAAAGCCCAAGGTTCACACAACACCTCCGCTCGGTTCGCAATAACCAACTTGATCTTCCGGTGGCTTAGCACTTTCTGTCCTGGGCCTCCTCCACGGGCAGAGTGAGGACCACCGTAAATTGGAGGAGCAGCACCTCATATTTCGCTTGGGTAGTTTACACCCCAGCGCTATGAACATTGACTTCTCTAATTTCAGGTAGTCCCTGCTTTCTCCTTCTTTGCCCTCCCCTGCCCAGCTCTCCCACAGCCCACTCTCCGCCACTTCCTTTCTTCTTCCCGCCCCCACCCCCACATCAGTCTGGAGAAGGGTCTCGACCCAAAACGTCGCCTATTTCCTTCGCTCCATAAATGCTGCCTCATCCGCAGAGTTTCTCCAGCATTTTTGTCTACCTTCGATTTTCCAGCATCTGCAGTTCCTTCTTAAACCTCACATCTGAAATCTCCAGTTGTTGCAGCTTTGTGGCAGTTATGACAGAGTGCCCAACGTTCACCAGTTTGTGTATGGGAAGGAATTTCCCATCTTGACTTTTGAAAGGCTCGGCTCTTTAGTGTTTGTCTTTAGATTTGGTCGTCAATCCTCATCTCCAACCAACAAAATGTTTTCCAGTCTGAAAAAGGGTTTTGATTCGAAATGTTTTTCCATTTCCTGAACATAACACTTGAAGGAACACTTGATCTGTTTATTACCGCTGCAGGTAATTGCATACAGGTAAGCTCTCACACTGCAATAAGATCATTTAAGCAAATAAAGTTATCTGTTTATGTAAAATAACCCTAAGACCATCAGAAATAGGGGGAGGAATTGTGCAATTCGGCACATCGAGTCTGCTCCACCACTCAATCATGGCTGATCTATTTTCCCCTCTAAACCCCATTCACCTGCTTTCTCCCCATGCCCTTTGACACCCTCACTAATCACGAACCTATCAATCCCCGCTTTAAGAATACCCAATGACTTGGCCTCCACAGCCATCTGTGGCAACAAATTCCACAAATTCACCATCCTCTGGCTAATTTAAATTCCTCCTCATCTCCATTTTAAACATATGTCCTTTTATTCTGAGACTGTGCCCTCTGGTCCTAGACTCTCCCACTACTGGAAACATCCTTTCTACATCCGCTCTATCTAGGACTTCTTGTTATGAGGAAGGTACAGGAGCCTGAAAACTGTAACGTTCAGGTCCAGGAGCAGCTTCTTCCCTACAACCAAGGTTATTCAACTATAACCTCAAAACAGGCTCCAAACTATATAGACTTGGGGACATTATTTTTGACTTTGCATTATTATTATCTATTTATTGTCTGTTTTTGAATATATACTGAACTTTTTTGTTGTTGTTGTTCATTATGGGTTTCACAGTTTACATGTCTGTTGTGCTGCTGCAAGTATGAATTTCATTGTTCTGTTTCGGGACATATGACAATAAAACGCTTGACTCTTAACTCTCTGTGTCTGAAAAAGGGTCCCGACCTGAAACGTATCTCTCCACCGGTTCTGCCTGACCTGCTGACTTCCTCAAGTACTTTCCAGCACCTGCTGTTCCTTGTGTCTTCAAAATATTTGCCAATGTTTGCCCTATCATCTTTCTTGCTTACTTTAGTTTAGTTTAGTTTAGAGATACAATGCGGAAACAGGCGCCTTGGGCCCGCCGAGTCCACGCCGACCAGCGATCCCTGCACATGAACACTATCCTACACACACTGGGGACCATTCACAGTTATACCGAGCCAAATAACCTACAAACCTGCACGCCTTTGGAGGAAAACTGAGATTTTGGAGAAATCTCATGCAGGTCACGGGGAGAAGATACAAGATACAGATACATTGTCATTTGGACCCCTTGAGGTCCAAACGAAATGCCGTTTCTGCAGCCATACATTACAAACAAATAGACCCAAGACACAACGTAATTAACATAAACATCCATCACATTGCTGTGATGGGAAGGCCAAAAAAACTTATCTCTCCACTGCACTCTCCCCCCCCCCCCCCCCCCCCCCCCCCCCATGGAGTCAAAGTCAAAGCCCCCGGCTGGCGATGGCGATTGTCCCGCGGCCATTAAAGCCACGCCGGGTGGTGCGAGGTCGCACATCGGGTCTTGCTGTAACGCCCCCGGCGTGCGCTCGCAGAGTCCCGCAGCCATTCCAAGCTGCGCGGGGCAGTGATGTTAGGCCCCGCTCCAGGAGCTCTTCAACCCCGCAACTCGAGAATGTACAAACTGTAAACAGACAGCACCCATGGTCAGGATTTGAACCCGGGTCTCTGGCGCTGTAAGGCAGCAATTCTACCGCTGCGCCACCGTGCCACCCAGGTCTATCATATTTCTTGCTCTATCACATTCCAGCATCTTGCCAACTACAATGCATGAAGCAGTTGAGATCCTTGCCAATATTCAGTGGGTGTGAGGATGAGGGGTTTTTGGTTGCCGTCATCAGTTGGAGGTGCAGTTATTGGTTTAGATTGGGTTCCATGGATTTTGTTAATCTTCTCCTCTGGGCCTCTGAGCTCAAACCAATTTTGTTACAAAATGACTGGATGCAAGAATAAAGGCAAAAGATGGCGACGAATACACAAGAGAAGAGGCTGTTCCCGAGTCTGATGGTCCACGATTTGAAGCTTCTGCATCTTCTGCCCAACAGGAGTGTGGAGGAGAGGGAATGGCCG
This sequence comes from Leucoraja erinaceus, assembly GCF_028641065.1. NCBI lineage: Eukaryota > Metazoa > Chordata > Chondrichthyes > Rajiformes > Rajidae > Leucoraja > Leucoraja erinaceus. Next base: position 16,993,199 of record NC_073397.1, read on the forward strand.
GGGTGGGATAAGTCCTTGATTATGTTGGCCACTTTCCCGGGGCAGCATAAAGTGTAGATGGAGTTCAGTGGGGGGGTCAGGTCTGTGCGGTGGATGGGCTACATCTAATGCCATTATAAGATGAAATATCATCAACCTAACACCATCGTCAGTTACGGAATAGGTGCACGAGTGGTTCGACAACTTCTCCAAATGATTTTAGACTTTAGAGATATAGTGCAGAAACAGGCCCTTCGGTCCATTGAATCCGTGCCGACTAGCGATCACCCTGCACACCAGCACTATCCTACACACTAGGCACAATTTATTATTTTACCGAAGCCAATTAACCTACAAACTTGTACGTCTTTGGAGTGTGGGAGGAAACCAGAGCACCCAAAGAAAAACCTACGCGGTCACAGGGTAAACGTACAGACTCAGTGCAGACAGCAGTCATAGAGAGGATGGAACTCAGGTCTCTGGTGCTCTGTAAAGCAGCAACTCTACCGCTGCGCCACTGTGCCGCCCTGTAATAAGATTATGGCTAATCCTCGACCTCAACTTGATTTTTCTGCATGATCTGAAGCATTGCCTTGTTTGACTTTGAGAAGCCTGCTGGCTGTCAGCTGTGCCTCAGTTGTTAGCCCTGGATTGCCCCAGTCCAGAGACCAAAGCTTTAAAAAAATGTAGCTAAAACTCCTGTGTATAAGTGAACGATCACTGGCTCTCAGAGGTGCGAGTACTTGATGGAAGTGTTCAAACTGAGGAAGTGTCTGCGTTCTGTTTTGTTTATTGTCACGTGCACTGAGGCACAGTGAAAAGCTTTTGTTGTGTGCTAATTAGTCAACGGGAAGACAATGCATTACAATCGAGCCGTCCACAGTGTACAGATACAGCCGTCCACAGTGTACAGATACAGGATAAAGGGAATAACGTGGGTAATCTTTAGTGCAAGAGAAAGACCAGTAAAGTCCGATCAAAGATCGTCCAAGGGTCTTGATTCCTGGGATGTCAGGACTGTCTTATGAAGAAAGACTGGATAGACTTGGTTTATACTCTCTAGAATTTAGGAGATTGAGAGGGGATCTTATAGAAACTTACAAAATTCTTAAGGGGTTGGACAGGCTAGATGCAGGAAGATTGTTCCCGATGTTAGGGAAGTCCAGGACAAGGGGTCACAGCTTAAGGATAAGGGGGAAATTTTTTAAAACCGAGATGAGAAGAACTTTTTTTCACACAGAGAGTGGTGAATCTCTGGAACTCTCTGCCACAGAGGGTAGTTGAGGCCAGTTCATTGGCTATATTTAAGAGGGAGTAGATGTGGCCCTTGTGGCTAAGGGGATCAGGGGGTATGGAGAGAAGGCAGGTACGGGATACTGAGTTGGATGATCAGCCATGATCATATTGAATGGTGGTGCAGGCTCGAAGGGCCGAATGGCCTACTCCTGCACCTAATTTCTATGTTTCTATGTTTCTATGTCTAACACGTACACTGTAAACCCACATTTGTATGCAGCTTATTGTAACAGATCTTGGTCATAGCGGGCGGATCATCAGGCCGGGCTGCCGACACCACCCCTTGGCCCACACCGCTTCCATGGCCACTTCCAGACTGCGCCCGCCTCCACTGCCTTTATTGCTGTATTGAGACCTTGGAGATTTGTAGCTTAGGGAAGGGAAGGCTTGGCTTTAGTTTTTCAGCATCAAGAGGCACCCCCTGTCAGTGCAAGTTCTTGCTCAGCCTAAATTGTATTGTTGGGTGTCCACACAAGGTCTTTAGGGCGGCACAGTGGCGCAGCGGTAGAGTTGCTGCCGTGCAGCGCCTGAGACCCAGGTCCCATCCTGTCTACGGGTGCTGTCTGTACGGAGTTTGTACGTTCTCCCTGCGACCACGTGGGTTTTCTCCGGACGCTCCAGTTTCCTCCCACATTCCAAAGACGGGCAGGTTTGTGGGTTAATTGGCTGCTGTAAATTGTTCCTAGTGCGCAGGATAGAACTAGTGTAGAGGTGATCGCAGGTTGGCTTGGACTCGGTGGGTTGGAGAACGTGTTTCCATGCTGTATCTCTAAACTAAACATGAAAATCCAATATATTACACTCGGTTATAATGGACAATCAACAATAAACGACACCATTCCCCACCGCTAAATTCCACTATAACGGTGGATTACAGTATAGATTTGTCGATTTTCAAGAACAGAAGAGTTATCTCCAGTGTCTAAACTATTACATGTCCCTTACTCAGCATCATACAAAACTCATGGTGTCCAGGCCCTCTTCATCTTATGAGCACTTACTGTACGTGAAGTGGTTTCCATTTTCTACATTACAACAATAATCTGGTTTCAAATAACTTCATTGATTACAGAGTATTTTTTGTGATATTTTTACGGTGCTTTTCATAAACACATCACGGTTTCTCAATGTGGAAACATGGAACTGCAGATGCTGGTTTACACAAAAAACGACACAGGGCTGCACGGTGGCTCAGCGGTAGAGTTGCTGCCTCACAGCACCAGAGACACAGATTATCTGATCATTGTTGTGATTTTACTTGTGGAAACAAGCTGTGCATAAATTAACAACCGTGTTTTCTACTTTGCAGCCATGATTATACTTCAGGAGTACTTTATTGCTTTTGAAATGTGATTAAAGTAGCTATATAAATGGAAATCCCTTTTAAAAATGCGCATGTTTGATGTATGAATAAATATGAAGCTTACATTTTATTTTAAATTCTTGCACCCCTTTGTATTAATAAACATATCTATATCTTGTGTTGGAAGGAGCTGCAGATGCTGTTTTATACTGAAAATAGACACAAAATGCTGGAGTAACTCAGCTGGTCGGGCAGCATCTCTGGAGCAAATGAATAGGAGACGTTTCAGGTCAGAACTCTTCTTCAGACTGGAGGTGGGAGGGGGAATGGACTGGAGGCAAGAAAAGGCCAGAACCAACCAGATGACCTCAGGAAGGGTGGAGCCCACAATGGTCCATTGTTGGCTGGGGAAGAAGTGATAACAAGAGGGATACAAGGATGCGAACAGGGAAAACTAGTAGGATGACTAGGGGGGGGGGGGGGGGGGGGGGGGGGAGGGGGGGAGGAGGAAAGGAATATAGAAGCTATTTGAAATTAGAGAAATCAACATTCATACCACTTGGGTTGTAAGCTGCTCGGGTGAAATATGAGTGAAATCCTTTACTTTTCCTTTTAACCACTGATTGGGTGATGTATTAGTGAGAGAGAGAGAGAGAGAGCGGGGGGGGGGGGGGGGGGGGAGAGAGACAGGGGGGAGAGAGGGAGAGAGAGGAGAGAGGGGAGGGGGGGGGGGGGGGAGAGAGAGAAATGGACAAGTCTGTGATTGGATAATTTAGCTGCAATCGTACGTAATTCCACAATTTCTCAGTTAAAAGCTCCAGGTTAATATTGTTTGAACACGAATATTCATTAGCAAAATTCCATTATCAAATATTCCATGTGAGAGCTATTATCTGAAACCCTTGATTAGATTTCAGACTAAATTATTTTTGCAACTAATCATGGTTTTAAACACAAGAATTAGGGGTTGGCCATTTAGGATCGAGATGAGGAAAAACGTTTTTACCCAGAGAGTTGTGAATCTGTGGAATTCTCTGCCACATAAGGCAGTGGAGGCCAATTCACTGGATGTTTTCAGGAGAGAGTTAGATTTAGCCCTTAGGGCTAAGGGAATCAAGGGATATGGGGGAAAAGCAGGAACTGGGTACTGATTTTAGATGATCAGCTATGATCATATTGAATGGCGGTGCTGACTCAAAGGGCTGGGTGGCCTACTGCTACACCTATTTCTATATGCTTCTATGCTTCTAAGACATTTTTATTTCTGTTAGGAAATGTTTATGAGGATGTTGTCAAGACACTGGGGCTTGAGATATAGGGGGAGAGGGGAATAATTTAATAGGGACCTGAGGGGCACCTTTTTCACACTGAACAGGATGGGCATATGGAACGGGCCTGTGAGAGGAGATAGTGAGGTAGTTACTATAACAACAATGAAAAGACATTTGGACAGATACATGGACAGGAAAGGGTTAGAGAGTTACTAGACCAAACAGGGGCAGGTGGGGCTAGTGTAGATGGGGCATCTTGGTTGGCATGGCTGAAGGCCTGGTTTCCATGCTGTGTGAGTATGACTATAAAATACAGAAACCAAGTTCAAACTGCTTACTTAATTGTAGAAGCAAGGAGTGGTGGTTTATAACAAAGATAGACACAAAGTGCTGGAGTAACTCAGGCGGTCAGGCAGCATCTCTAGAGAAAAAAGGTGGGTGACGTTTTGGGTCGGGACCCTTCTTCAGACTTCACCTCCAGTCTGAGAAAGAGTCCCAACCTGAAACACCACCCTTCCCTTTTCTCCAGAGATGCTGCCTGACCCACTGAGTTCTTTTAAAATCAAAATAAAATGTATTCAGAATAAAAAATAAATACAAAACAAGAAATGTGCAAAGATTCTACTGACATTCTCAGCGGCAATTCTTACATTCATGAGCATTGTATTTGGTCGTGTTCATTACACCCAGCACCCTTGCCATTCATGTGGCCCCTGGGGTGATATCCCTTCCCTTGTTTGAGTGGCGTCTCCACCACTCCCCCCCCCCTCCCCCCCAACCCACATGTCCAGCAGCAGAAGGACCCTAGACTGTAGTCCTCCCCCACAGAGCCTTGGCATTGGCTGCACTGAGCTTCAGTGCGTCCCACAGCACGTACTCCCTGCAGTCTGGAGCGGGCCAGTCGGCAACATTCCCCGACGGACATCTCGCTCTACTGGGAGGTCAACAAGGTTCAGACAGACCAGAGAACGTCTTTCACTGTTGATGACCATCCAGCAGCACTTGGCGTCAATCTCTGAATGTGTCCCTGGGAACAGCCCGTAAATCAGAGAGTTCTCCATAACGTAGTTGTTCGGGGTAAACTGTACACCAGCACTTTGTGTATAGAGTCATAGAGTCATAAACTGTTACAGTGCGGAAACAGGCCCTTAGTCCTAATTTGCCCAAACCGGCCAACATGTCCCATCTACACTTGTCCCACCCGCCTGAGTTTGGCCCATCCCCCTCTAAACCTGTCCTATCTATGTACCTGTCTAAATGTTTCTTAAATGTTACGATAGTACCTGCCTCAACTACCTCCTCCGGCAGCTTGTTCCATGCACCCACCTCCCTTTGTGTGAAAAAGGAACCCCTCGGGTCCCTTTTAAATCTTTCCCCCCCCCCTCATGTCCCCTGGTTCTCGATTCCCCTACTCTAGGCAAGAGAGTCTGTGCTTGTGTAATTGCATTGACTCTGCTGATTGACAGTTCTCCCTGATGTACTGCTCCAGTAATCAGAAAGCTCGGGGGGCCATGAAACCTCTTTGATTCTTATTTTAAATGGTTGTTCGTTGAGCAGTGACTCTGCCGCGTTTCGTTTTGTTTTTAATTTTAAGTGGGGATCTGCGAATGTTATTGGGGTCAGAGGATGACAACGGCAGGAGGGGGGGGGGGGGGGGGGGGGGGGAGTGGGGGAGCCAGGTGCTGCCTCTTTCTCCCGGGAACCGGCCTCCCAGCCTCACGTGTCTGTGATAATGATACAGTCGCCAGTGACATAGACGCCAATAGACTACCCAACACCTGATCTCATCCTTGCACTAAAGCTGAGCCTCCAGTGAACTGCTTTTAGGAATAATTAATCCAGGTTGTTGCCAATGATTCAAGGCCTTTAGTGTGCAAACAGCTTGGTCTCCAAACAACAACAGAAGAGTCTAATATACCATGTGTATCACCTCAAGGTACCACCTCCCTTGTTGTTCCAATTAGTCTACACTTTGAAGAGGCGGCATGAGTTTCACAGCTTCAAACTCCACCCGAGGTGTTTTTTTTTGTTTAAAGCCAAAGTCAAATGCATGCTTTCTCAAAGGAAGAGACTGGAGCAGTCAGACAAACCCCCTCTCCTCACGCAGCAGAGTGTTTGTGCCTGCTTCCTTTGCACAAGCTGCCACTAGTCTTGCTGGCGTCGTGCCAGTCTGGCACTTGCCCGGCACTGAGAGAAAGTGCAAAAAAAATAAAAATCGCAGAGACAAGTCTGTTGTTGGGCTCCCGACTCAAAGTAACCTGCAGATACGAGCAAACGCAGATAAAGTCGTAGAGTGATACAGCGTGGAAACAGGCCCTTTGACCCAACTTGCCCACACCGACCAATATGCCCCATCTACACTAGTTCCATCAGCCTGCGTTTGGCCTATATCCCTCTAAACCTGTCCTATCCATGTACATGTCCAAATGTTTCTTAAACGTCGCGATAGTTCCTGCCTCAACCGGCAGCTCGTTCAATACACCCACCATACTTTGTGTAAAAAAGTTACACCTCAGGCTCATAATTGATAGAAGTAGAATTAGGCCATTTGGCTGAACAATTCTACTCCGCCATTCAATCATGGCTGATCTATCTTTCCCTCCTAACCCCATTCTGATACCTTCTCCCCATAACCTCTTCTTTAAGATACACGTCAGAACCCAACTCTGATAAAAAGCCTTTCAAGCCATTTCACTAGCTCTGTAGTGAATGATTGCATCAATAACCAAGTGAGCCTCTCCAAATATTACTCCTCATTGAAATTGTATTTAAAATGAAGGCAGCCGTTTATTCCAGCATTTCTTAGTCTTGCAGAGACCTCCTAGCAGAGCGAGATGTCCGTCAGGCAATGCTGCTGACTGGCCCGCTCCAGACTTCAGGAGTACGTGCTGAGGGCCGCACTGAAGCTCGGTGCAGCCAACGCCAAGTCTCGGTGGGGGAGGACCACAGTCTAGGGTCCTTCCGCTGCTGGACATTGGGGGGGGGGGGGGGGGGGGGGGAACAGGGTCTGGTGGGGACACCCCTCAAACAAGAGAAGGGGTACCATCCCAGGGGCCACATGAGTGGCAATAGTAGGCACAAAATGGTGGAGTAACTCAGCGAGTTAGGCAACATCTCTGGAGAAGAATAGGTGAAGTTTCGGGTTGGAACCCTTCTAATATAAAACTAATATGTTTAGTTTCAACCCGAAAGGTCATCTATTTGTTTTTGCCAGAGATGCTGCCTGACCGGCTGAGTTTCTGCAGCATTTTGTTTCTATCTTTGATATAAACCAGCATCTGCAGTTCATTCTCACACATGGAGTGGAAAGAGTGCCTGGTACAACTATAGTTTTGTGAACACTACCAAATACAACGCTAATGAATGTACATATAGCCGCTGAGAATGACGGAAGAGTTTTTGCACTGTTCTTGTTTTGTATATATTTTTTTATTACTTTGAATAAAGTTTATTTTTGAGGGGGAAAAAAAAACCTTCAGAGGCACAGTGGCACAGCAGTAGAGTTGCTGCCTCACAGCGCTAGAGATCAGAGGGTTCAATCCTGACTACGGGTGCTGTCTGTACGGAGTTTGTACGCTCTTCCTGCGTGGGTTTTCTCCGGGTGCTCCAGTTTCCTCCCACACTCCAAGACGTGCAAGTTTGTAGGGTAATTGGCTTCCTTAATATTGTAAATTGACCCTAGTGTGTAGGATAGTGCTAGTGTACGGGGATCGCTGGTCGGCGCGGACTTGGAGGACCAAAGGGACTGTTCCCACGCTGTATGTCTAAAGTCTAAAGAAGCTTGGTACAAAATATGTTGGTGTTTAAGGCAGATGAACATGGAATGCCGGACAATGCAATGGATTTTCTCCTATTTTGTTTACTCGTCCTTTTCAGGAGCTTCTGTAGGACGCATTTAGTTAATGAAAATGACTAGAATTGTCTCACTCAAGGGTTAGAGTATTGTCTAAACTTTAATTTTCTTGGATTTATGACACTCCTTGTCTCTGAACTGTGCTTGATATGTTGACCTGAATCCCAACCCCGGCTTTTAAGCTATTCATTCTCAGACTTCCCAGTGGAATGTTTACTGCGATGCTCAAGAAATTGATTTAATCAAGACATCCGGGATAGAAATTAATCTTAAGGTGCATTCCAGGAAATGGTGCAGCACCATAAGTGATAGATGAGTTTATGAGTGGCATCAACGGGCCAGGTAGTGGGATACGTTTCCCTATTTCTAAAACTGAATTGGGGCCAAAGGGTCTGTTTCTGCACTAGACACATAACCATCCTTCTTACAACTAGAGAGCGATCCTGAACTATCATCTACCTCATTGGAGACCCTTGGACTATCTTTAATCGGACTTTAATGGACTAAACGTTATTCACATTAAACCCATTCTCCCTTCACTGTGGTTGGCTCGATTGTAATCATGTATAGTCTTTCCGCTGACTGACATAGCACGTAACAAAAGCTTTTCACTGCACCTCGGTACACGTGACAATAAACAAAATAAACTAAACTAAACAAAACTAAATAACTTAACTAAACTAGAGGGCACAGATCTAAGGGCGATGAGTATAAGGTTTTAAGTGTATCCGAGGAAGAATGTTTTCACCCAGAGGATAGTTGGAATTGGGTACGCACTGCCGGAGAGAATGGTAGAGGCAGAGATTCTCACAACATTTAAGACGTGCTCAGATAAGAATTTACACTTTACTTTAGACATTAGTCTTACATAGAGTTACATCGCAGATACAGGCCCCTTGGCCCACCGATTCCGCACCGAACAAGGATCAGCAGAACACAAGCTCTATCCTACACACTGGGGAGAGAGGGAATGGAGTAGAGAGGGAGGGTGGAGGGAGGAGGAGAGGTTAGAGAGGGAGAGGGGCAGAGAGGGAGGGGGGTAGAGACCCTACCCCATCTCCCTCCTCCTCATTCCCTCATCCTCATCCTCACTCCCATTCACTGCCCCAGGACCTACCCAGGTCATAGAGCAGTGCCAGGGAGCCCATTGTGATTGGTGCACAGTGAGATGCAGCCAGCTTGAGTGCCCATTGTTACCATTGGCAACGTAGGAAATTGGAAATGGTAGGAAACTGCATTTGAATTTGGTGGCCTTGCACCCTGCTTGAAATGGAATTTCAAGGAATAGCCGTGAGTCAACTGCCAGCCCACCAGCCGTGAGTGAGCTGCCAGCACATCAGGCTTGAGTGACTGAGCTGCCACCGCAAGAATCCATTTGGTCCACAATGTCCATACTAGCCCTCTGGAAACCAGTCCCTTCAGCCCACAACACCCAAACTAGTGCTCCAGAAACCCCCCCCCCACTGGCCAAATTGGTGGAGAGGTGGAATGTTGCGTTGGGGGACCAGCCCTCCCGTGTGAACTCCCAATGGGTCCCACTTAGTCTAGCATATATATATCTACATACATACACAAAACAAGTTACATACATACACACACACACACACATAAAATCAAACAAGCAATAAAATCGCTCAAAAACAAAATCAATGCTTCCAAGTCTACGTAGTTCAGAGCTTATTTGGAGGTTGTAATGTTTAATAGCCTGATGGCTGTAGGAGAGAAGAGGTGGAGTGAAAGAAATGGCAGATTCAAGGGTTTCATCGTCGTCTGTCCAGGCCACGTTCTGGAGACGAGTCCTGATCTGAAATGTCATCTGTACGTGTATCTCCACAAGTGCTGCCTGACCCGCTGAGTTCCGCAGCAATGCGTTTTTTGCACAAGATTCCAGCATCTGCAGTCTATAGTTTTCAAATATAATGCACATGGATGCATATCCACCAGTATTCGAGCTATTAACGGAAAGAAATTCCCAGCTTCCCACTCATCCTCCCATAGAGTACATTAAAACTCCGATATTCTGGCTCACCCCCGAGCTACCAGGTGGTGCCAGATAGGCAGATTATTCAGATGATTGGATAATGATTCTATTAATAACTCAACACTTCAAATTCACTTCAGCGAACTTGTGGCACGGTGGCGCAGCGGTAGAGTTGCTGTCCTACACTGCCAGATACCCGGGTTTGATCCCGACTATGGGTGCTGTCTGTAGGGACTTTGTACAGTAGAGCTTGCAGCTTTTGTAGGTTAATTAACTTCTATAAACATTGTAAATTCTCTCCAGTGTGTGGAATAGCGCTAGGGTACATGGTGATCACTGGTCGGCACAGACTTGATGGGCTGAAGAGCCTGTTTCCGTGCTGTATCTCTAAAGTCTAAAGTAAAGTCTAAAGATGCTGGCCGACCAACTGAGTTACTCCATCACTGTATTCTGCTTAGTTTGCCTAGTCCAGCCCACCTAGGGTGGCACAGTGACGCAGCTGGTAGAGCTGCTGTCTCATAGCGCTTGAGACACAGGTTCGATCCTCACCCCGGGTGCTGTCTACGTTGAGTTTTAATTTGTGACCTTGGCGTCCTTGTGACCACATGAGTTTCCTCCAGGTGCTCAGGTTTCCTACCACATCCCAAAGATGTATGGGTTTGTAGGTTAATTGCCCCTCTGTAAATTGCCTCTAGTGTGTAGGGAGTGGATGAGAAAGTGGGATAACATTGAACTAGTATGAAGTGGTGATCGACGGTCGGCGTGGACTCGGTGGGCCTGCTTCCATGCTATATCTCATAGAATCATAGAGACATGGAGTCATGTAGTGTGGAAACACATGCCCACACTGACCAACATTCCCCATCTACACTAGACCGAACATCTAAACTAAATTAAACACACACTGACCTCTTCCAATCTGGTAATTGTATCTTGTCTGGAGAGGTTCAGGCGTGTTTGATAATGCATTTGCACTATCCCAGTCCCATCACGCGTCTAGTCGGTAAAGAAGAAGCACTCTGGCTTCTGATCGAACTGTCAAGAGAATTATTTTTTCTTTGGCCAACCTCTGTTTATGGATCTGTGGCATAGCATTTTGCTTCGGTGAGCTGCTGAAGAGACTTCAAACATCGTAAGCGCACATTGTGACACCCGGGTGCTGAGTCGGCCAGTCTTCCTGTTAATGCACTGGAGAGCAGAAGGGAATTGGGTAGTCCTGTCTGCAAACCCATCGCATGAATCAAGCAAATGTATTCCTTGCAAATGACATCCAAGTTAATACTACAAGCGCAATGTTCTTCTTGCGAGTTGTGGGAGGATCAGTAAGTAGAAACATAAAACTACAGATGCTGGTTTACACAAAGCGCTGGAGTAACTCAGCGGGACAAGCAGCATCTCTGGAGAATTTAGTTTAGTTTATTGTCACGGTACAGTGAAAAGCTTTTTTTTGTTGCGTGTATCCAGACAGCAAAAAGACTATACATGATTACCATCAAGCCGTCCACAGTGTATAGATACAGGATAACAGGAATAATGTAAAGGCCAAGATAACGCCTGATACAAGATAGACTGAGGGTCTCCAATGAGTTTGATGGTAGGTCAGGACCGCTCTCTAGTTGTTTCTTGAGTAAACTGCTCAGTCATTTCAGAGGCCTGTTGAGAGTCAACCACATGGAGCCAACATGATCCAGATAGGACAAGGACACAAGGATTACTTCCTTGGTGATCCGGCCAGTATCTTAGCTTAAGGAAGGACCATCCAGAAGCCTGTTTCCGCGTTGTATCTCTAAACCAAACTAAACTCTTGGGAACGCTCTTCATTAACCGGCAGTTATTGGCTGTGCCCACTATTTAATTGACCGACGAGTGGGTTAGTGCTGATAACCTCGACGAGACAAAACCCAGGAGAAACAAAGGCTGAAGTATCTAAATCTGTAGTTCGCACGGGCGATTTTTCTTTTTGCCCGTCCCTTCCCCCGCCCCGCCACCCCTTCTTCCCTAGCGTGTTGCAAAGTTGATTTGACAGATGCACAGGACAAAGGAAGAACCTGTTGTCTCCAGATATCATCACTGAGTCAGGCTGTGATCTTTCAGCACGCTTTCCACCGCAGCCACTGGGTTTAGCAGACACGATGTCCTTATCAGTATTGGCAGACGCCTTCTGCCTATTACAATCACATGCAGCAGCTCTGGCAGCCGAATTAAATCACTTCTCAGCCAGCATCAATATAACTTCCCCCTTTTCATTGCCTTCTCTCCCCCTTCAACAATTTGAGATTAATTATGCAGCCAACTGACATATGGCCCTTGTGAAAGAAAAGCCCTTCATCTGGGAAGCCTACGGTGTCCTCTTCATCAATAATCGACTGTGCAAAAAGGTTTATTTGTCCATTGAGTCAATATTTATGATGGTCTTATAATAAAGTTTGTTTTAGCAGGCTAATTAAAAGCATTGCACTCCATTAAACAGGGCAGGCCTGACGTTATTCGCCTTTGCTAAATGTCTGCTCAATATCCCTCCATTCCCTTGCCTATCCACGAGTCTCTTAAACACCACCACCATCTCTGCCTCAACCACCACCCGACAGTACTTTACAGGCACTCGCCACCCACTAGCTCCTTTAATTCCTCTTGCTGTCTTTCTGTTTCGTCTACTTTAGAGATACAGTGCGGAAACAGGCCCTTTGACCCATCGAGTCCGCGCTGACCATCGATCACCCATTCACACTAGTCTCTATGTTGTCCCACTTTTGCACACACTAGTAAATTTTACAGAGGACCAATTAACCTATAAATCCTCAGAGAAAATGCAGGCATCATTCTGGTAAACTTCCCCTGCACTCTCTTCAAGGCCTCAACATCTTTCCTATAATGGGATGCCCAGAACAGCACATAACTACTCCAAATGCGGCCTAACCAAAATCCTAACCAAAGAACTAGCCCTTCGGCCCACAATGTTTCTTCTGAATATGATGCCGAGTTAAACTGATCTCATCTGCCTGTACATGATCCATATCCCTCCTAAACACCACTCGCATCTGCCTCCACCAATACTTGACTGCGTTTTATGCCCCCGCACCTGTGTCAAAAAACCTGCCCCACACATCTCCATTAAACCTTCCCCCTCTCACCTTATAGCCATGCCCTCCCTCTATTGTTGTACATTTCCACCCTGGGAAAAAAGGGATCTGACTGTCTACCTTGTCTACGCATCATTTTATATATTTCTTTCAAGTTTCTCTGACCTCTGACATTCCATGGAAAACGATCTCAGTCTGTCCAACGCTGTCCTGTAGCTGAAACTCTCTAATCCAGGCAGCATTCTGGTAAACCTCCTCCGTATTCTTTCCAAAGCCTCCACAACCTTCTTGTAATGGGACGACCATTATACTTGCACGCGATACTCCAAATGCAACCTGACCAAAGTCCTATAAAGTTGTATCATGACTTCCTGACGCTTGTACTCAATGCCCCGACCTATGAAAGCAAGGATGCCTTCTTTACCATTCTATCTATTTGTGTTACAACTTTCAGGGAGTTATGGACTTCGACCCTAAGATCTCTCTATACATTCCTAAAATTTGATTTTTCCATCCTGGGAAAAAGATTCTGACTGTCTATCCTATCTATGCCTCTCATCATTTATATACTTCCATCAGGCCATCCCCATAACCTCCGGCGTTCTATATAAATGTAAAATGGTTGCCACTATGCCTCTTTTAAAAAAAATATTTTATTTTATTAGAAGTAAGTACAATCATATGGCACCAAAGTGCCTAATATATATTTTCATAATACATTTTATGTACAGCTTTTTTTTTTTTGTTATAATAAAGAAAGATGAGAATAAGAAAAATAAATGAGATAGTAAAGAATAGAAAGGCGTGAGATATATAGTGTGTGAAGAGAAAGAAAAAAGGCGAATGAGTGAAGAAAGTTGAGGAAAAGGAAATAGAAAAAAAGAGAACAAGACATAAAAAATAAATAAATAAATAAATAAATAGATAAACGAACAAATAAATAAATAAATAAATAAATAAATAAATAAATAAATAAAAAGGTGAGGAGATCATTGTTTATAATCTTGACCATCCCTCGTCCAGCCACTATGCCTCTTAATGCCCTTGTCCCACTTAGGTGATTTTGTAGGCGACTACAGGCGACATGGTTGCCGTGGTGTCGCCTGTATGGTCGCGAGTCGTCTCCTCAGTCGCCCAAAGAATCGTAGCATTTTTCTGGTCGCCGCTGGATTTTGAAATGTTCAAACATTTTTGGCGACAGTCGGCGAAAGTTGGCTTGATGCCAATGAGCTTAGCTTGGCCTCTCCTGATGTAGGCGCTGTCTTGGGTTGTCGCCAGGATGACGTAGGTTGTCGCCGGTGCTAACTTTGGTGAATTCCATTGGCGACTACCTACGTCAACCGGCGACAGGTACCGGACACTGAAGTGTCCCTTGTCGTAGCTTGTCGCGGGCGAACGTAGGTTGTCGTAGGTGTGGTCGTAGGTGGACGTCCTAATGGGTCGGCAGTTGTCGGTAGCTTGCCGTAGCTTGACGTCGACTAGGTGGTAGGTTGTTGTAGACATTGTCGTAGGGAGGTCCAGTCGCCAGTTTTTCAGCAACCTACTACGACTATGACAGTCACTGGCAGTCACTGTAAACATCGCCTAAGTGGGATCGGCCCATAATTCCTCGAAGGGCCTGCAATTGTGCATTGTGGAGTTGCAAGGGGTACATTTGATTTTTGTTATCAGCTATCCCAGTTTTCAAGGCACAGATTAGACGCAAGGGGATCAGAAAAGAGGGCAAGACTGCCTAAGGCAAGATCCACAACCTTCTGCTGCATTATGCCAGCAGATTGTGCCTTTTATCCTGAAGTGAGAATGTTCATTTCCTGCTGTTCTCTCATTCAGACCTCTGAACTCATTCAAAACAAATATTTAAATTTATTTAGTGCCGTTTTTCAACTCCTCTGCGGAATTGTAGATGCGACAGAGATTGTTGATGTAAGAGGAATTAACTCTGCTTACACTGCTCTGCAGGTAATGCCACACGTTCCAGCGGCTTAGTAGTAAATTTATGAATCTTTTAATTGGTTTAGTTTAGAGACACAGCGTGGAAACAAGCCCTTCGGCCAACCATTGATCACCTCTTCACTAGTCCTTAAACAGTTTGAAACTTGTATTTGTCATCTTATTATGTATTTACTAGGTTATTATGAAATGAACCTAACATTGATGGATCAATTTATTGAAAGATACAGCGTGTAAACAGGCCATTCAGCCCATCGAGTCCACGCCGACCATCCATCACCCGTTCGCACTAGTTCTATGTTATCCCACTTTCTCATCCGATCCCTACACACTAAGGGCAATTTACAGAGGGTCAGTTAACCTTCAAACTTGCACGTCTTTGGGATCTGGGAGGAAACCGGAGCACCAGAAGGAAACCCACACGGTCACAGGGAGAACATGCAAACACTGCACAGACAACATCCATACTCAAAATCGAATCCAGGCCTCCGGCGCTGTGAAGCTCTATTGGGTCTTCACCTTTCTGCCTTTTATTTGTGATTGTTATTCGATGAACATTGGGGATCTTTGGTCATTGTTTCTTGGTCATTTTAGAAGGATGAGAGGGCATCTCATTGAAACATATAAGATTGTTAAGGGTTTGGACACGCTAGAGGCAGGAAACATGTTTCCGATGTTGGGGGAGTCCAGAACCAGGGGCCGCAGTTTAAGAATAAGGAGTAAGCCATTTAGAACGGAGACGAGGAAACACTTTTTCTCACAGAGAGTGGCGAGTCTGTGGAATTCTCTGCCTCAGAGGGTGTAGGCAGTGGAGGCAGGTTCTCTGGATGCTTTCAAGAGAGAGCTAGATAGGGCTCTTAAAAATAGCGGTGTCAAGGTCATATGGGGAGAGGGCAGGAACGGGTACTGATTGGGGATGATCAGCCATGATCACATTGAATGGCGGTGCTGGCTCAAAGTGCCGAATGGCCTACTCCTGCACCTATTGTCTATTGTTTCACCAAAATGTTGTGGGGTACGAAAGCTTTGAGAAAATGGGTATTTTTAAGGTGGAGATTGACAGATAGTTGATTGGAAAGGGTGTCAAGGGTTATGGGAAGGAAGCAGGAGAATGGGGTTGAGAAGAAAGATCAGCTTTGATGGAAAGGTGGAATAGACTTGATGGGCCGATGGGCCTACATCTGCTCCTATGAGGTACAAACATAAACTTATGAGGGTGTCAACAACATCTGGCATGAAGATGGTGTCTGGGACATGGATAAATGTCCAATAGCATCATAAAACATATTATCACATCACTCTTTGTGGGGCTTTGAAGGGAGCATGATTGGGTTAACATATGATGAGCATTTGACGCCACTGGGCCTGTACTCGCTGGAGTTTTGAAGGATGAGGGAGGACCTCATTGAAACCTACCGGATAATGAAAAACCTGGATAAAGTGGATGTGAAGAGGATGTTTCCACTCGTGGGAGAGTCTAGGACAAGAAGGCACAGCCTCAGATCAAAGGACGTACCTTTAGAAAGGAGATGAGGAGGAATTTCTTTAGTCAGAGGATTGTGAATCTGTGCAATTCATTGCCACAGGTGGCTGTGGAGGCCAAGTCATTGGGGATTTTTAAAGCGGAGGTTGACCAGTTCTTGATTTGTAAGGGTGGGGTCAAAGGTGACGGGGGAGAAGGCAGGAGAATGGGGTTGAGAGGGAAAGATTGATTGGCCATGATTGAATGGCAGAATAGACTGGATGGGCCGAATGGCCTAATTCTGCTCCTGTGACTTATAAACCTATGAAACTGAAAATGCTGGAATCACTCAGTGGGTCAGAAATTAAGAAAGAGTCAGGAGTGTTTAATTGTCATACATACTGGCAATGGAACAATTACATTCTTAATTGCTGCAACATAACAGGCCCATATATGCAATGAACATAGATGAAATATAATAATGCAAGAGATTTCAATAAATTAATAACCATAATAACTGTGCAGAATCTGAGGCTCATAGTGTAAACAGAGAGACAATCTATACAAGTCCATGGTTGTTGAGAGTGTAGTGTGGTGTTCAAAAGCTATGATCAAATGGCAGAGCAGACTTGATGAGTCGAATGGCCTAAAATGGTTACTGGGAATAAACTTCTCTTGAACCTGGTGCTTATAGTTATCGGGCTCCTGTACCTTCTTCCCACTGGTAGGAGCGAAATAAGAGTGTGGTCAGTGGCGGACTGGGTCTAAAAATATTGGTTGCCAGGAGACAAAGGGGGCCCACTTCATCAGGGGCCCACTTGCCATCGGGCAAGCTGACACCCTGGCCAGTCCACCACTGAGTGTGGCGTGGGTCTTTGATGGTGCTGGCTATCTTTTTGAGGCAGTGACTCCTCTAGATGTCTGCAATGGTGGGGAGGTGAGTACTGGGCAGTGCCTACCACTCGCTGTCATCTCCTTTGTTCCTAGTTGCCGAAGCAGGCCCTGCTACAACCAGTCAGTGTGCTCAATGCCATAAACCTAAAGGAATTGAAAGTGTGAGAAGCTTTGGAGAGGGTGTAGATGAGGTTTACCGGACCACTGCATGGATTTGAGGGTTTCAGCAAGAGGGAGAGATTGGACAGACTTGGATCTTTTTTCCCTGGAATGTCCAGGGTTGAGGGGAGAGTTGATGAAAGTATATAAAATGATGAGAGGCATAGACAGGGTTACCACTCAGAACCTCTCTCCCAGAGTTGACATTTATAGCATTGGACACTATAAAGTGAGTGGGGGAAAGTTTGATGGAGATGTCAGGGCATGTTTTTTACACAGAGGTTGGCGGGGGCATGGAACGTATTGTCAGGGGTGGAGGCAGATATAATAGTGGTGTTTAAGAGGGCCGAGAGGAATATGGATCATGTGCAGGCAGATGTGTTCAGTTTAACTTGGCATTATGTTCAGCACAAACATTGTGGACCAAAGGACCGTTTCCGTGCTGTACTGTTCTATGTTCTATGTTCAATGTTCAATGTTCTATGAAACAGTTAGCAACATACTCCGATTTTGAAAGGCTGCATATGAATGAAAAATGTTAATTTCTTCTTTCAAATAATGCTTTAAAGGACAGTATCAATTTTATGGTCAACTGGCGTAATTTTTGTTTTAGATTATTCAACTTGGTTGCATGTTTCAATTGGGGTGGCACAGTGGCACGGCGATGGTGTTGCAGCCTTCCAGCATCAGAGACTCAGGTTCGATCCTGACTATGGGTATGGTCTGTACAAAGTTTGTACATTCTTCCTGTGACCACGTGCATTTCTCCAGAGGCTCCGCTTCCCTCCCACACTTCAAAGACCTACAGGTTTGTAGGTTAATTGGCTTTGGTAAAAACAAATATTGTAAATTGCTCCCAATGTGTAGGATTGTGCACGTGTGCAGATGATCATTGGTCGGCGCAGACTCGATGGGCCAAAGGGCCTCCTTCCACGCTGCATTTCAGTTTAGTTTAGATATACCGCATGGAAACAGGCTCCCCGTAGACTAGCACTACCCTACATGCTAGGGACAATTTACCATCTTTACCGAAGCCAATTCAGCTACAAACCTCTACGTTTTTGGAGTGTGGGAGGAAACCGGAGCATAGGTGCTCAGAATAATGTAATTATTCACAGGGATAACATACAAACTCCATACAGGCAGCACCCGTAGTCAGTATCGAACCTGGGTCTCTGGCGCCGTAATGCAGAAACTCTACCACTGCGCCACTGTGCTGCCCCTGATTTCTGAATTCCAAAGCCCAAACCTTGTTTAGGCTTCAGTTGCTTGTCAAATCCTCAAGCTATGTTTGGACACTGACTGTCCCGTGCTTGCTTCCATCCCGTCCCCTCTCTCGTCAACCCTCCAGCATGCATGGCAGACCCGAACATATAGAGCAGCTCTTTGCTCTGGTGTGTGAGCACAATAAAGATGGTAACAAACAGGGCAAACTCACACCAGGATATCTGGTTTAAATTGAAGATAGACACAAAGAGCTGGTGAAACTCAGTGGGACTGGCAGCATCTCTGCAGAGAAGGAATCTTGGGTGACGTTTTGGGTTGAGACCCTTCTTTAGACAGTTTTCTATGGTCTACAGTGTTGGAGAACCATCAACATTGTCACCACCTTTTGTCATTAAGGCAACTGAACATTCATAAAAAAACAATCCTTTATTACCATTTTTTGTTTTAATCTCTCCATTCACACTCAGGGAACTGCTCAATCTTTAATGATGAGCTGGACGCTCCAAGCTTACACATGGTCTTTAATGGAGGGGAAAAGATGAAACATCTGGCTTGTAGGTCAGCCTTGTCACGTGAGTGGTAAACGGCGTTTACCTGCTTTTCTCCTTCAGTGGGGCGGCGGATAAAAGTAGCTGCTGGTTATTATCTGTTCCTCCTGGCGAGAGGGGAATGTTAACACCAAAGCAGCTTCCTGCTGATTGCCCGTAATAGAAGATGGAGTGGTGCTTTGTGGCTGAAGTGGAGGAGGGGAAAGAAAAGAGAGAAAAGGGAGCTTTAATAGCACTTTATCAGGAAGTGT
Organism: Leucoraja erinaceus; assembly: GCF_028641065.1. Taxonomy (NCBI): domain Eukaryota; kingdom Metazoa; phylum Chordata; class Chondrichthyes; order Rajiformes; family Rajidae; genus Leucoraja; species Leucoraja erinaceus. The sequence goes on from NC_073397.1 coordinate 17,012,453, forward strand.
GATTGAAAGCTGCTCGGATTATGTTCACAGATAAACCAAAGGCAGTCTCGCCATCGACGTACTGAATCTATTTGAATTGCAGGCTATTAGAACATAGAACCGTACAGTGTGGGAAGGATCTGCAGGGCGGGTAGAGTTGCTGCCTTATAATGCCAGAGACCCGGGTTAAATCCTGACTACGGGTGCTGTCTGTAAGGAGTTTGCACGTTCTCCCTGTGACCGCGTGGGTTTTCTCCGTGTGCTCAGGTTCCCTCCCACACTCCAAAGACTTACAGGTTTGTAGGTTAATCCGCGCTGTATCTCTAAACTAAACCGAAATTCCCGATTTAGTCCACACGCAGCATAGGTAGGTCCCACATTTCAGCCAACCCTTGAACAGACATTGGCCGCCTGTTGTTATTCTAACGACATCATCACTTGGTGTTGATTAGCTGGGATTGTCTTCACTTTGGGCAAACGTGAAGCATCTTTAAACCCTAACGATTCCCACACGGAAGCTGCTGCTTCTCGTTGCCCCGAGAAGAGGTTTAACGGCGAGCCTAACCTGAAAGTGCTTCAATTGATAGTTGCCGTCTCAGTCTCCAATTATTATTCCGTGGATTTCTGCAGGGGGATGATGTCAACAGCTGAGATCTGGAGGCCGGCTCTCCCTAGGGAGCTGGGCAGACGAGGCTCCAGCCGTGTTGCTGCAATGCGGACCGACGTCTATGATTGATGATGCTTTAAGTTGAAGAGAAGTAGTCGAGGGTTCGAGTCCTTCAAGTGTGACCATGAAACCCCGGATAATCCACAGTTCCCCAGCCTGTGCTCTAATGAGATTCCCTCTCCGACAATTCACACGTCGTTACTTTACGCTTTACACAAGTGTTCTTGTAGCATTACAGCATTACCCCGACAGCACAACACATACACATTTATGCAGCTAATTCTTCTCAAATTAAGCTGTTAATATCTAATAATTCTCTAATAAGCTGTTATCAGGGAACTGAACCATCCTACCAACAACTAGAGAGCAGTCCTGAACTACTGTCCACCTCATTGGAGACCCCCGGACTATCTTTAATCAGACTTTACTAGACTTTTGTTTTGCCTAAACGTTATTCCCTTTATCATGTATGTGCACACCGTTGACGACTCGATAGTAATCATGTATTGTCTGTCCCCTGACTGGCTAGCACACAAAAAACGCGTTGCACTGTACCTTGGTATACGTGACAATAAACTAAATTCAAACTAGTTAGACTTTAGACTTTATAGATACAGCGTGGAAAGAGGCCCTTCGACCCAGAGAGTCTGTGCCGACCATCGATGACCATGTACACTGGCCCTATCCTACACACTAGGGACAATTTACAATATACAGAAGTCAATTAACCTATAAACCTGCACGTCTTTGGAGTGTGGGAGGAAACCGGAGCACCTGGAGAAACCCCACGCGGTCACAGGGAGAATGTTCAAACTCCTTACAGGCATCACCCATAGTCAAGATTGAACTCGGGTCTCTGGTGCTGTAAGGCAGTAACTCTACGCTGCGCCTCTGTGCTGCCTACCAGTTACTGCAGAACTCAATGTTTTTTCTGTGGGAGCCTTCCCAGTATAACTTGTTTGCTGTTTTTCCTTTATTTAGATACTGATTTTGATAGGAAAGTATTTGAGGGATAAGAGCCAAACACGGACAGATGAGACTAGTGTAGATGGGGCATCTTGGTCGGTGTGGGCAAGTTGGGTCTAACAGCCTGTTGCTGTGCTGTATGTCTCCATTGTACTTAGGTAATAGCTTATAATGACATGATACTAGCAGAATTATGTTCTGCACTGTGTATCTTCCCCTTTACCCTAGCGAGAGGGGCAAGATTTAATAGGAACCTGAGGGGTAACATACAGAGGATGGCGGGTAAATGGAACGAGCTGCCAGAGGAGGTAGTTGAGGCAGTTACTATAACAACATTTAAAAGACATTTGGTAGAGGTGTATAAGATCATAAAGGGAATGTACAGATGGAATTTCACCCAGGGTAGGTGAATCAAGAACTGGAGGACATAGGTCTAAGGTGAAAATGGAAATATAATTAATAGGAACCTGAGGGACACCGTCTTCACCCAGAGGGTGGTGGGTATATAGAATAAACTGCCACGGGAAGTAGTTGAGGCAGATACTATAACAGCATTTAAAGCACACTTCGACAGGTACACAAATAGGAAAGGTTATAGGCCAAACATTGCAGGTGGGACTAGTGTAGATGGGGTTTGCTCAGCATGGACAAGTTGGGCTGAAGGGCCAGATTCTGTGCTGTATGACTCTACTATACTTGAATTTGATGATGTATAGTATGATCAGATCTGATAGCAGGCAAAACAAAGCTTTTCACTGCACCTTGGTACACATGACAATAAGAAACCACAATCTAAACCTAAAGCTTGACAACCTCTTTGAAGCACCCACAAGGTGATGGGAAAACATCATGTTCTCTTAGTTAAAGAATGGAAATGCTGGGAATGGTGGGATATGGATTATGTACAGGCAGATAAGATTAGTTTAACCTGACAATGTTTCCACTAGTGGGAGTATCTAGGACCGGGGGCCGTAGGCTCAGAATAAAAGGATGTACCTTTAGAAAGGAGATGAGGAGGAATTTCTTGAGTCAGAGGGTGGTGAATCTGTGGAATTCATTGCCACAGAAGGCTGTGGAGGCCAGGTCAATGGCGACTGATAGATTCTTAATTAGTACGGGTGTCAGGGGTTACGGGGAGAAGGCAGGAGAATGGGATTGAGAGGGAAATGTAGATCAGCCATGATTGAATGGGGGAGTAGACTTGATGGGCCGAGTGGCCTGATTCTGCTCCTACAACTTATGAATTTATGAACTTATGAAATCTGCTCGGCACGGACATTGTGGGCCGAAGGGCCTGTTCCTGTACTGTACTGTTCTCTGTTCAATGCACAGCTAGTATCGTATTCCATTCCAAGATAATGACACTAACATGAATGACATGTGTATTGTCCATTATTCCCAACAAGAAGCAAAAGGTAATTACATTTTCCTTTTGTTCATTTCTTCACCAGGATAAAAGCATCACCTCGTGCAATATGTGCGAGCATGATTATCCCCTGTTGGTGAAATGAAAGCTTACCTTCAAATCACCAGCTTGAAGTCCAGTGGCTTCCGAAAGATTGGAACGTAGGAATTTGAATGCACAGCATTAAAACACATGAAATAGAAGCAAGATGTAGGCCATTCAGTCCTTTGTGACTACTATCCCATTCAATAGGTTGCCACTTTCTTGCAGTAACCCCACAAACCTTGAACATGAGTCAAGGGTGTTTAATTGGGCGGCACAGTGGCACAGCAGGTAGAGCTGCTGCCTCACAGTGCCGGAGACCCAGGTTCGATCCTGACCTCGACTGCTGTCTGTGTGGAGTTTGCACGTTTTCCCTGTGACCGCAATTTGCTTTTTACTAGTTTACCAAAGCCAATTAACCTACAAACCTGCATGTCTTTGGAGTGTGTGAGGAAACCAGAGCACCCAGAGGAAACCAACACAGTCATAAGGAGAACATGCAAACTCCACATTGACAGCACCCAAAATTAGTATCAACCTCGGGTCTCTGAGGCAGCAGCCCTACCAGCTACACTATTGTGCTGCCCCTATTCTGCAGATACTCTTTTATAGCTAGAAATATTTTGGCTGTGTTCATCCACGCTGTATATTTGAATATATATTTGTCTCTGGCGTAGAACACTATTGCACCACTTCTGACTGAATTGCACCACTCCAGAGATTTAACCAGGAAATACATGTTGCAAATCACCCGCAAACATCTGCTGTAATTTTGATGTTGGATGCATATCAAATGATATCTTCGCCAATTCATGTTTACTAGAGTCTTATCCAGCTGCAGGAAGATTTTTTCACTCTTGTACTCTCATTGCTTGCAATAAAGACCAATAAACTATTTGTCTTCCTAATTGCTTCCTGAACTAAAAAGGAACTTTCTGCCTTTCCTGCACTAGTTTATCAAATCCCATGATACACCAGCTATGAATACTTGAAAGTCGTAGAGTTAAACAGCGTGGAAGTGTGCCCTTTGGCTCAACGTACCCATGCCGACCAACATGTCCCATCTACACTAGTCCCACTTACCTGTGTTTGGCCCATATCCCTCCAAACTTGTCCTATCCATGTACCTGTCTAAATGCTTCTTAAAAGTTGTGATAGTACCTGCCTCAACTACCTCCGCCAGCAGCTCGTTCCATACACCCACCACCCTTTGTGTGAAAAAGTAACCTATCAGGTTCCTATTAAACCCCCTCCCCCCCCCCCCCACCGTCCTTCATCTTAAACCTATGACCTCTGGTTCTTGATTTGCTTACTCTGGGTAAAGGACTGTGCATTCACCTGATCGATTCCTCTCATGATCTTATACACCTCTATAAGATCACCCCTCATCATCCTGCGCTCCAAGTTATAAAGTCCTAGCCTGCTCAACTTCTCCCTATAGCTCAGGCCCTTGAGTCCTGGCAACATCCTCGTAAACCTTCTCTGCACCTTAAACTCTGATTCTTGATTCCTCTACTCTGGGCAAGACACTATCCATCTAACCCACTCTATGCCTCTCCTGATTACGGGTGCTGTCTGTTTTGGTACAAACGACAATAACACACTCTTGACTCTCTTGACTCTTGACTCTTGAAAATCCAACGGAAGACTTCTTGAGCCTACCAGAGATGAAGGTTCATCTGAACAGTAACCACATATCAGCGCCTCACTATTGCCCAGTGAGAGAGGGTGGCACATGAGTGTCCCTGGATCTGCTGTGGTATTTGAATCCTCGCCCCGTCCGACTCAGAGGTCGGACAATTTGCAGAGGGCCAATTAACCTACAAACCTGCGCATACACTAACACTATCCTACACACTTACAAAGAGACCATTTACAATTTTATCGCAGCCAAATCCAGAGACTCCTTGGAGTGTGGGAGATAACCGGAGCACCCAGAGAAAACCCACGCGGTCACAGGGAGAACGTGCAAACAATGCACAGACCGCACTCGTAGTCATGATCAAACTCGGGTCTCTGGTTTGATTGATTGTAAGATACAGCATGGAAACAGGCCCATCAGCCCACCGTGTTCATGCTGGGCATCCTTCACCCATTCTCACTAGTTCAATGTTGTCCCATTTTCTCACCCACTCCCTTCACATTAGCGGCAATTTACAGAAGGCTAACTGACCCACAAAGCTGCACGCCTTTGGGATGTGGGAGGAAACCGAAGCACCCGGAGATAACCAACGTGGTCACCCACGCAGAGAGAGCGTGCAACCTCCACACAGACAGCACCCGAGGTCAGGATGGAACTTTGTTTTCCGGTACTGTTAGGCAGCGGCTCTACCAGTGGCACCACTGTGCCGCAGGTATTGAAGGCAGTTTCTATCACGGAACAAATGCAGATAGAAATACATTTTCAGGAAAGTAAATTGAAGGCAAATTAAGAATGCAAATATCTAACAATGGTAAAGCAATGGCCACCAAGGTGATAATGACAGTTCTGCAGAGAGATATCGGGCTGCAGTTTTTGTTTGACAATAAAATTGCACTGTCAGTCCATGTAGCTTTGTCCACCCTGTCTCTTGTTGGTAATAGATTTAACCTTATCATCTCGGAACACATGCTGCTTCCTTTGTCGTTAGAACTCATCAGGTTTTGTCTGCGTAGCTCAGAAGGGATTGAATCCAAAGCAATCTCGCTGGGAGAACGACATTGCCTATGAACATATAGACCTCCACATGTTACATTTATTGGAATTTTAAAAATACATTTTTCATGATTAGAGCTAGAATGTATTGCCTATTTTTAACTGCTCCTATACAGACCAGCTTGTTTATGTATAGTCTTTCCGCTGACTGGTTAGCACGCAACAAAAGCTTTGCACTGCACCTCGGTACACGTGACAATAAACTAAACTCAACAAAAAAAACCTCAACTCAATTTCGGAGGGCATTTAAAAATGCCGCATTTGGACTATTGTGAGCAGTTTTGGGCCTCATATCTGAGGATGGATGTGCTGGCATTGGAGAGGGTCCAGAGGAGTTTTACAAGACTGATCCCAGGAATGATTTAGCTAACATATGATGAGCGTTTGACGGTACTAGGCCTCTACTCGCTGGAATTTAGAAAGATGAGAGGGAACCTTATTGAAACTTACCGAATAATGAATGGCCTGGATAGAGTGGATAAGGAGAGGATATTTCCAGGATTGGGAGAGTCTGGGACCAGAATCCATAGCCTCAGAATAACAGGACGTACCTTTAGAAAGCAAATGAGGACCAGCGACCACCCGTATACTAGTTCTATCCCACACTAGAAACAATTTACATAGGCCAATTAACCTATAAAACTGCATATCTTTTGAATGTGGGAGGAAACCGGAGCACCTGGAGAAAACCCATGCGGTCACAGGGAGAATGTAAAACTCAGGACAGACAGCACCCATAGTCAGGATCGAACCCAGGTCTCTGACTCTGTAAGGCAGCAACTTTACGACTGTGCCACTGTGCCATCCTGCTATTACTTGGGGAAATTCAACTGGAATGGAAAGATAGAGGAAACAGAAAGATATAGTGTGCAGGATATAGTTCGTAGCATTATAATGCACCACCTCAATTCCCGAACCCGGGTCTTGGGTTAGGCAGCAACTCTACCTCTGTGCCACTGTGCAGCCCAAAATACCTTTATGAAGAACAAGAATCCTTTCAGCCATTTGCTGCACCATTTCGGTAGACAACAATTCTGACCCCGTGCAGAAAAGCTCCAAGTAAAAAACAAAAAGAGGTATCAGGGGTACTTTAAATAATTGTCCTGTGCTGTTTCCCTGGCCATTTGCACTGCGTATGCTGGTTCTTCCTATAATGGGCTTGTTTGCTGATCTTGCCCAGAGGTCCTGGAATACAGGTGCTGTATTAATCCAGACTCAATATTACTGCAGATGCGCAAACACCGCAAGGAGGGTGCTCAATTAGCGGGGAAGGCAGATCATCACCGAGTCTCTCCTCCCTTGACAGTAAAGGGAGACGGCCACAATTTATCACCCACACCGGTGGCATCTTGCGCATCTGGGCCAAAGGACTGACCATTAAACATAACTGCACAGAGTCTGAGTTCCACATGTGACCACAGGCCTGGGCCTAAGCTGATCTGTCACGCCGCACAGCAGGAGCATTGATCGATAGCCGTTTATTTCAACTTTCTGGAATTAATCTTGCATTACCAAGCCGAGCGTCCTTCCCCTAAACATTCTTTTTAAACATACAGTTAGTCGGAGCAGATGAGTCGCAGGTGCTGTGCTGATGACAAGACCACGTGGGCTGTGTCTGAGACACATTAATTTCACGGACATTAAAAGATAAAGAACAGGCTTCAATAAAGTCATTTGTAATTGTGTGCTCTGTCCTTGGTTTTATATGTTCATCGCTAGCTCTTAAACCTTGGCATTAACCCCTTCAAAGGCTTCAGTAACATGGCTTTATATTTGCAGGAATTAAAGCAGTAATCGCTTGTACACAGGCTTGTTCTGCTTTAGACTTTAGACTGGCTCGATGCGCCATTTTGAAGGGCATTTAGAATTAAGTGCATTGGAATGGGTGTGGTCACATATATCCCAGGGCCAGTTAAGGTAAGGGTGCATCAGTCGCCTATTATGTAAATGGGGGAGTGTTTAGTTATAGTTTTTAGTTTTAGAGATACAGCGCAGAAACAGGCCCTTTGGCCCTCCGAGTCCGCTCCGACCAGTGATCACCCCGTACACTAGCACTATCCTACACACCTACAAGTTTTACTGAAGCCAATTAACCTGCAAACCAGCCCATCTTTGCAGTGTGGGAGGAAACCGGAGCACCCATAGGAAACCCGTGTGGTTATAGGAAGAACGTGTAAACTCTATACAGACAGCACCTCTGGTCAGGCTCAAACCCGGGTCTCTGGCGCTGTAAGGCAGCAGCTCTACCGCTGTGCCACTGTGCTGTCCTACTGTATGCTCTTGATACTGCCTCTCCTTAAGCCTCAAGCCACATTGTACTGGGTTCTTGGCATTCATACAGTCATAGCCAACAGAGTCATACAGTGTGCAAATAGGCTCTTGGGTCCAACTTGGCCACGCCAACCAACATGTCCCATCTACACTAGTCCCACCTGCCCACATTTGTCCCTTATCCCTCTAACCCCTTCCTATCCATGTAACCTGTCCAAATGTTCTTTAAATGGTGTTATAGTACCTGCCTCAACTACCTCCTCCTTCTCCCTGCTCCAATCCAGAAGAAAGCACACACCACCAGACTAACAAACAGCTTCTTTCCCCCTGTCAGTAGACAATAGACAATGCGTGCAGGAGTAGGCTATTCGGCCCTTCGAGCCAGCACCGCCATTCAATGTGATCATGGCTGATCATCCCCAATCAGTACCCCGTTCCTGCATTCTTCCCATATCCCCTGACTCCACTATCTTTAAGAGCCCAATCTAGCTCTAACGATATTTCCATAAGCTAGGTTACTGTCCATTTCACCTCTACCCCATTGCGGACATTGGACTTTGTGTATGGAACTTTAGACTTTAAACTTTAGAGATATAGCGCAGAAACAGGCCCTTCGGCCCACTGATTCTACACTGACCAGCGTACGAGTCCACCCCGTACACTAGCACTATCCTACACACTTGGGGTAATTTACAATTTTACTGAAGCCAATTAAGTTACAAACCTGTTCATCTTTGGAGTGTGTGAGGATTTGCTGCCTCACAGTGCCAGAGACCCAGGTTCAATCCCAACTATGGGTGCTGCCTTGTAGGTTCTCCCCGTGACCTGTGTGGGTTTTCTCCAGGTGCTTTGTTTCCTCCCACAGTCCAAAGACGTACAGGTTTGTAGGTTAATTGCCTTCTGTAAATTAGTCTTAGTGCGTAGGATAGAGCTAGTGTATGGGGGTCGCTGTTCGGCATGGACTCAGTGGGCCAATGGGTCTGTTGCTACACTGTATCTTGAAACTAAACTAAAATCCCCTTTATCCTGTATCTGTACACAGTGGATGCTCGATTGTAATCATATATTGTCTTTCTACTGACTGGTTAGCACGGAACAGAAAGCTTATCACTTTTCCCCGGTACACGTGACAATAATAAACTAAACTAAACTAATTTAATCTGAAATTCAGCACCACCAACATCATAGGGGTGACACAGTGGTGCAGCGGTAGAGTTGCTGCCTTGCAGCGTGAGAGACCCAGGTTCAATCCTGACTACGGGTGCTGTCTGTATGGAGTTTGTACGTTCTCCCCATGCCCGCGTGTGTTTTCCCCGGGTGCTTTGGTCTCCTCCCACACTCCGAAGATGTACATGTCTGTAGGTTAATTGGCTTCGGTAAAAATTGTAAATTATCCCTAATGTGTAGGATGATGCTAGTGTACGGGGATCGCTGGGCGGCGCAGACTCAGTTGGCCGAAGGGCCTGTGACTATAAATTGTCCCTAGTGTGTACGTTAGAATCAGTGTACCTGGTGATTGTTGGTCAGCGCGGACACAGTGGGCTAAAGGGCCTGTTGCTGCACTGCATCACTAAACTAGACTAAACTAAACTAAACCACAGCGCTCCATCACCACCACACTGGGAAGAGGGTCATTGAGATTGAATTTGCAGGAGGGGAGATAATGAGATGTTGCTCTACGTTTATCCCGAGCGGCAGTCCCTCCTCGTGTTGTCTGTCCCACACCAGATGCACCATTTGGTCAGGCCAGTCGTTGAACAGGTGACGCTCACTGGGCCAGCCTGCGACTGCACCGCCCTTGGTAATAAAGCAAAACTTATGCTCTCAATAAAAATGCAAATCTTGCACGTTGCCACGGTGCAGCCCAGTGCATGGCAGTCTTAATGACTTGCAGATTTGCAGAATAGTGTCTGGAGCTCACAGCTGTGATGTCGAACCAAGTAGTCCCTAGCTGCAGCTCTCTCTGATCCAGCTCAATCTCTCACACACATTGCACACACCCTCTTGGAAGTTCCCTTTGTCCAAACAGTCCTCATTATAGCGGTTAACATACCATGAACTGTGACACAATGTATTAGACTTCCTCACCAGTATACACCCATGTATGAGACCCCACAACATATATGTAAACATAGCACTGTAAACACCATAATAAACAACTAAAAAGTTCAGAATATATATATATATATATATATATATGAGCATGTATATATATATGGTGTGTGTGTGTGTGTGTGTGTGTATATATATATAAATATATATATGTGTGTGTGTATTTGTATATATATATATTGTAAATATATATATATATAGCGTTTACCGTGCTGTTTACATACCTTATACATGTATTTAATGTGTGCGTGTATATATATACATTTATAAGACGGTTTTGTTGTATATATAGGGTGTTTATAGAGTACTATGTTTACATATCATATATAAACACCCACACTGTGTGGGTGTTTATATAAATATGTCTGGAAGCTACTCCTGAACCTGGTCATACAGTTTTCAGGCCCCTATACTTGTTTCTCAGTGGCAGGCTTAAGTGCGGCCAGCTGGGAGTGGGTCTCTGATGACGCTGGCTGCCTTCTTGAGGCAGCGACTCCAGTAGATCCCTTTTGATATTGGGGAGGTCGGTGATACCACTTTTTGGCAATCTTCTTTGTTCCTTGGCATTTGAGTTGCTAAACCAGGCCTGTGATGCAACCAGTCAATATGCTCTCCACTGTACATTTGTAGAAGTTCAAGAGAGTATCCTTTGACAAACTAAATCTGCTCAAAGGAAGTAGAGGCGTTGATGGGCTTTCTTTATGATTGCATCAATGTGCCGGGTCCAGGAGACATCCTTAGAGATATGCATGCCCAGGAGTTGGGCAGAAGGTCCTGTTTTTATACTGTATGACTCTATGACACAGAGGTGTAAATGGGGACAAGGGAAAGTAATCATAAGCAAAGGCCCACTCATGAACCAACAAGAAAAGGTCAATTTTCAAGTCAATTGCCACTGTGTTCTTTTAAAGTGTAAATCCACTGACCATTCCTTAATCCTCCTTGATCTTCATTGTGTCTGCTTTACTCGTTGCAAGCCAATTACATCAGACGATAAACTCCTCTCCAATTCCCAAAAGTGATCCCACACCGGGGACACTGGGACTGAAGCAGGAGATCTCAGATACTGAAAACCTGTGGAGCAGTGCCGGGATGAGGTCTCAAATCACAAATGAGCTTGAGAGGACAGCTGATGATTGAGTGTGGCAGAACAGTGGCATGTCTTCTAAACATGGGTTCAAATCCCACGAGCGCAGTTTGTGATTTTTAACTCAGTTACACTTCATTAAATAAAAACCTTGAATAAAGAGCTGACATCAAAGATTTGTTTAGTTTAGTTCTATTTAGTTTAGTTTAGTTTAGCTTGTTTGGTTTACTTTAGTTAAGTTTAATTTAGTTCCATTTAGTCTAGTTTGTATACTTTAGTTTAATTTAGTTTAGTTTAGTTTAGATTAGTTCAGTTTAGCTTAGCTTAGTTTTTTTTTGGTTTAGTTTATTTTATCTTAATTTAGAGATACAGCTTTGGGCCACTGAGTTCACGCCGACATCAATCACACTAGTTCTACAGTATGTCATCCCACTTTTGCATGCACTCCCTGTACACTAGGGGCAATCACCCTACAAACCTGTAGGTCTTTGGGATGTGGGAGGAAATTGGAGCACTGAAACTCACATGGTCACAGGGAGAATGTGTAAATTCCACACAGACAATACCCGACATCAGGTACGAATCCAGGTCTCTGGAGCTGTGAGACGGCAGCTCTACCCGCTGCCTACAAACTAACAGGATTTTGTTGTAAGCTTATCTGTTTCTCATTGCGTTTTATGGAATTTAATCTCTTTCTGTTTGGCCAAAGACTGTCATGGTGGCGGGTCGAGGGGTCGATGGACTGGGCCGCTGGATGCCCTACAGCACCTGGGCGGCATCGAGGAGGTGGTTGGCAGGGCACACAATGGCACAGCTGCCTCAGGGCACCAGAGACCCGGGTTCGATCCTGACCTCGGGTGCTCTGTGTGTGGAGTTTGCACGTTCTCCCTGTGACCGCGAGGGGTTTCTCCGGATGCTCCGGTTTCCTCCCAAATTCCAAAGACGTGCAGGTTTGTAAAGAAAGTGACACTAAAGTGGTTGGTATTGTAGAAAGTAAAGATGTGCAGGTTTGTAAATTAATTGCCTCTCTGTAAAATTGCCCGTAGCATGTAGGGAGTGGATCAGGAAGTGGGATAATGTAGAACAAGAGGGAACGGGTGATCGATGGTTAGAGTAAACTCGATGGAACAAAGGGCCTGTTCCCAGGCTGTAAAACTAAAAGAAAAGTGGATTAAATGGCACTGATGGCCCCACAGAAGTCCGATGAGTGTTCAGATCGTACGTGATAGAGAGGCGGTGGAAACCACTCTCCACATCGCCAGACATGGCCAATCCCTACATCACCAACTTTAGAAAGATGAGGGCAGACCTCATTGAAACTTACCCAATAGTGAAAGGCCTGGATAGAGTGGACGTGGAAGATGTTACCACGTGGGAAAGTCTTGGACGAGAGGTCACAGCCTCAGAATAAAAGGATGTGCCTTTAGAAAGGTGGTGAGAAGGAATTTCTTTAGCCAGAAGGTGGTGAATCTGTGGAATTCATTGCCACATATAGCTGTGGAGGCCAAGTTAAGGGACATTTTTAAGGTAAAGATTGACAGATTCTTGAGTTGTACGTGTGTCAGGGGTACCGTTTTGGGAAGGAGAATCTGGTTGAGATGGGAAAATAGATCATCCATGATTGAACAGCAGAGTAAACCTGATGGGCCGAATGGCTTAATTCTGCTCCTAGAATTTATGAACCTATAACCCAGTGCTGCCGCCAAGACCAAAAGAAGGCCTGATATTTCTAAGAACTTGAAAGGTACAAAATGGCACCAGAAATGCGGCAACTCTTTGTATGGATTGCCTCAGAAAAAAATCTACTCATTTTTTAACACTACAATCGATGCACTATTTTACTTGGAATCATAGAGTCATACAGCATGGAAATAGGTCTTTCAGACCAACATTCCCACACCGAACAACATGCCCCAACTACACTGGTCCCACCTGCCTGGATTTGGGCCACATCACTCCAAACCTGCCCTATCCATGTATGTGTCTAAATGTTTCTTAAGCGTTGCTATAATGCAATGCATGATTGTACTTGTGTATGGTTTCACTGGATTGAATGCAAAACAAAGCAGTTCACTGTATCTTGATAGATGTGTCAATAAAGTAACTATTGATCTATTGTGTAGGAAGGAATTGCAGATGGTGGCTTACACCAAAGACAGACACACAGTGTTGGAGTAACGCAGGCAGCATCTCTGAAGAAAAGGAATAGGTGGTGTTTTGGGTTGAGGCTCTTGTTCAGACCAGGTCTGAAGAAGGATCTTGACCCGAAACGTCACCTATTCATTTTCTCCGGTGACACTGCCTGACCCGTTGAATTACTCCAGCATTTTGTAGCTATTATTGATCTATTGTATTTGGCTACACAGCCTTTCTCATGAGATTGAATTTTAACCGGCCTCTGGGCTGGCTTAGCTCAAGGGCTGTTAAGCTTGGTAATAAATGTTGAACACTATGAATTAATACAGAAGCTTTTATTTCTGGCTCTTCAGAGTGAGCTGTAGTGAACAATGTGAATGATTCAATGATTAGTTTTAGTTCACCGCGTCTGCGTCGACTAAGCGATCCCCGCACATCCTACACAAACTAGAGACAATTTACAAATTTACCAAAGATTAGCCCACAAACCTGTACGTCTGAGTGTGGGAGGTGCATCGGGGAAAACCTACACAGGTCACGGAGAGAACGTACAAACGGCTCCCGTAGTCAGGATCGAACCAGGGTCTCTGGTGCTGTAAGACAGCAACTCTACCGCTGTGCCACCAATGGTTCAAAGGTGCAATGGTTCTTTATTGTCACATATGCATAGCACAGTGAAATGCTTTTGCACAACTCACAAGTGTGCAGTTGCCATATTTTGGCGCCGTTTACAAAGGAAATGTCCAAAGTCCGGTCCACATGATGGAAGCACTGGAGTGCCCCTGATCCAGGTAAGCCCCAGCCTACTGCAGGCCCGCCCGCCCGCCCACGACCCCACGTCCCTCCCCTCGCCCGACCGCTCTGTCTGTGTCCCGGGATTGCCTCCTGCAGCCGACCTTGCAGGCTCTGGAGGCAAGACGCCGGTCCCTCTACTACCGGCCCACTCCTCACGTCCGCCGTCGCCGGCGGCTCCCTCCTCGACTCTCCGGGCATCCGAGCTCCCACCCCCTCCCTCTAGGCAGCGGGCCGCCGCTAAAGGAACCAAATTAGCAAACGCAGTTTGAAGCTGAATTGGTGCTGAGATAATGACTGTATCTGTGCTGATGTTCATTCAGCTTCATCACACTACCAGAGTCAGGCTCAATAATTCTTCTCCAGCTCTCTCGCGTCCGCTTCCACCCCACTGAAAACACGAGGCAAACTAGGCGTTCAATCCCGTTCCTTGTGTTGTGATCCAACGCATCATGATGCCCATCAATTAAACCCGGAAGGACACCAAGTAACTCAGTGTGTCAGGCAGCATCTGTGGAGAAAAAGGAAAGGTCGGGCGCCTTCTTCAGGCTGAAAGTAGGAGCGGGGAATGCGGTGGAGGCGAGTAAAGAACAGGGCCGGCCACAAATGACTTCAGGCAGGGTGGTGCCCTGGTGAGCCCATTGTTGGCCAGGGAAGGAGTGAACTCAAGAGGGATACAATGTGGAGAGCTGAGAAACTGGTTTAAACGACTAGGGGGGAAGAACGGGGCAAGGGGAGTGTAGGTAGAGGTTATCTACACACGAGGGAATTTAGTGTAAATACCGCTGGGTTGTAAAGGAGGACTTTCTCTAACTTCTACAGGTGCACAGTGGAGAGCATGCTGACCGGTTGCATGTGGCTTGGTTCGGCAACTTGAGCCCCCTGGAGAGGAAAAGACTACAAAAAGTAGTAAACACTGCCCAGTCCATCATCGGCTCTGACCTCCCATCCATCGAGGGGATCTATCGCAGTCGCTGCCTCTAAAAGGCTGGCAGTATCATCAAGGACCCACACCACCCTGGCCACACACTCATCTCCCTGCTACCTTCAGGTAGAAGGTACAGGAGTCTGAAGACTGCAACAACCAGGTTCAGGAATAGCTACTTCCCCACAGCCATCAGGCTATTAAACTTGGCTCGGATAAAACTCTGAACATTAATAGCCTATTATCTGTTATTTGCACTTTATCAGTTTATTTATTCATGTGTGTATATATTTGTATAATGGTATATGGACACACTGATCTGTTTTGTAGTCAATGCCTACTATGTTCTGTTGTGCTGAAGCAAAGCAATAATTTTATTGTCCTATCATGGACACATGACAATAAACTCTCTTGAATCTTGAATCTAAACAAAATATGAGGTGCTGTTCCTCCAGTTTGCACGCAGGCCAATGTTCCTTTGATGCTGCCTCTGCACAACCTGTTGCCAAAAGATGCTGCCTGACCCGCTGAGCTACTCCTGCACTTTGTGTCCTCCACCACATCCAATTTCTTGCATCTATCAATTAAACCCACCATGGGATCATTAGAAGGATTATTGCTCGGACGGAAGCCATTTGGCCCATCAGTTCCTTACCAGCTCCTTGCAAGAGCAATCCAACTAACCCCACTCCCCTGCTCTCTCCCTTACCCGACATGTTTCTAAGTGTCTAAGTGCTTCTGCACAGTGATATTTGTGATACTTGTCTACCAACCGTGCTACTGTACCACCCTCTGTGTAGTGTTGGTGACATGAATCATGCATTAGTTATTTACTTGGTTTTAAATTAGTTTAGATAGAGCTTGGAAACAGGCCCTTCGGCCCACCGAGCTCATGCTGACCAACGATCACCCGTTCACACTAGTTGATTCTTATCTCACTTTCTCATCCACTCC
The DNA here is from genome assembly GCF_028641065.1 of Leucoraja erinaceus. Classification (NCBI taxonomy): domain Eukaryota; kingdom Metazoa; phylum Chordata; class Chondrichthyes; order Rajiformes; family Rajidae; genus Leucoraja; species Leucoraja erinaceus. Next base: position 17,028,484 of record NC_073397.1, read on the forward strand.
CTACACTCTATGAGCAATTTTACAGAAGCCAATTAACCTGCAAACCTGCACGCCTTTGGACTGTGGGAGGAAATCGGAGCACCCGGCAAAAACTCACGTGGGCTCAAGGAGAACGTGCAAACTCCGTACAGAGAGCACTCATAGTCAGGAATGAACCCGGGTCTCTGGCGCTGTGAGGCAGTGGCTCTACCAGCTGCGTCTCTGTGCCGCCCTGCAGTTCTGGGTCCCATACAGGGAACAACAACTCCAACTGTAAATCAATAATAATTCTGGCCTTTACTCAGGATAACCAAGTCAGGCAGACATGGAAAGCCCATGCTACAGATTGCGACCGGCATTTTAATAGGCACAACACTTATCTTTAGAAAAAGCATCCTTGTTCTTCACCAGGTTAATCAAGAGCCCTCGTGTGTTACCCTCCCCTCAGTAAGAAGCCAGAGGAAGGTGGATTTCTCTCCTCTACTACAATCAGATTCAAGACGGGACCCGACCTGAAACGTCGCCTCTTCATGTCCTCTGGAGAACAAGCTGCCTGACCCACTGTTATTCCAGCACAGAAGAAGGAGGTGTGAGACTGATGGAGGGTGGGGGAGGGGTAGGGTTAGGGTTATGGGGCAGGGGGAAGAAGAGAGAGAGAGAGAGAGAGCAAGAGAGAGAGAGAGAGAGAGCGTGTGAGTGAGGGAGAGGAAGGGGAAGAGTGGGGAGAGAGAGAGTATGTGTGTAAAAGGGAGAGAGGGAGAGGGAGAAAGAGAGGGAGCATGTGTGTGTGAGAGTATGGGGAGAGAGAGAAAGATGGAATGAGTGAGAGCAAGGCAGAGAGAGAGAGAGAGGTGGGGGTGGGGTTGTGAGGAAGGGTGTGGAGAATGAGAAAGGGGAAAAAAAAGCAAGGTTTATTCATTTCCATACAGCTGGTCAGATGAAAGAGCATGCTTAGGGAACAAGATAAAAGGGCATTGGGATTTCAAAAAGAGCAATCTCCTCTTCATTTTTTTTTGAGAAAAGGCTGAACCCACAATCATTATTAGCCTTGCAGTGCAAGTGTGATTGTGAGTTATTAGCATAAATTATCTCGCCCCCCTGGTCCTGAAAAGAACACATTAGGTTCCCCTTACTTCACACTTAATTACCGTAGTTACTCAGCTGTTGCCAGAGGATAGAACAGGGACGGTCGACAAGCAGTCCTGAGCCAAATAGGGCATAAGTAATGCATAATCTGTTAACTGCAATGAAGAGAGCAACAGTGCATTTGGATGTGGATCTATCGATAATTGGAATTACAGATTCTCCCTTCTGAAAGATTCTCCCCTTTACTGCATATCCACGCTGGTCACTGGGCAGCTCTGTAGAGAGGGGCAACCTGGACTAGGGGTCCCGGCAAAGTGAAACATCAATAAAGAGACGATATAGTCACCTGGGACGATCAGACAAACTAGGAATCTTCCCTTGAAAATTTTCATGAAAGTGACCTGAAAAAGAAAACTGTAAGATTGTGAAGGAGTGTAATAGAATGGAATCAGGGGTGAAGATTACATATTGGTATTGGATGTGGTTTATTATTGCCACGTGTGCTGAGGAGATACATTGAAATGAAAAGCAGGTCTTGCTTTTCTGGTGATGTCAGCCCCCTCCCTTGCTCTTGTCCACAGCTCAACTTAAAGCTTTGCCCTCTACTCTTTGGAATTTCCTCTCTGGGGAATAAGGTTCTGACTGTCTACCCTGTCTACTACGCCTCTCGTAATTTTATAAGCTTCGATCAGGTCTTCCCTCCACTTGCAGTGTTCCAGAAAAAAAACCAATCCAAGTTTGTCCAATCTCATCTTCTAGCTAATACCCCTGAATCCAGGGCATTCTGGTAAACCTCCTCTGCACCCCTTCTAATAATGGGCCAGAACTGCATGCAATACTCCATGCCATGTAAGCCAATGAACCTACAAACCTGTGCGTCTTTGGGATGTGGTACGAAACCAGTGCAACCACAGAAAACCCACCTGGTCACAGGCAGAACATACAAACTCTACAGACAGTACCCATCATCAGGATCGAACCCGGGTCCATAGCGCTGTGAGGCAGCAATTCTACCGCTGCGCCGCTGTGCCGCCATTTGTTTTGAATTATTTTCCATTGCTCGTTCAATAATTCAGTAAGTGAATGCACTAGTTATACTATAGACCATAAACAATAGGTGCAGGCATAGGCCATTTGGCCCTTCAAGCCAGCATTGCCATTCAATGTGATCATGGCTGATCATCCACAATCAGTACCCCGTTCCTGCCCTCTTCCCATATCCCCTGACTCCGCTATCTTTAAGAACCCTATCTAGCTCTCTCTTGAAAGTATCCAGAGAGCCTGCCTCCACTGCCCTCAGAGAATTCCTCATCTCCGTTCTAAATGGCTTCCGCTTATTCTTAAATACTGCCATTTTACTTACAGAGACCAGAAGGGCTCAAGTTATATCAAGGGCCTGTGTTAGTGTGATGACTGCTTGAATTGTCTGTAAAACCATCGTGATTAAATAAGATTCCTGTTCTTTATCATTGTCTATCGAGCTTTGAACTGAAAGATTAGGTTGGGGATGCCACGATGCCAATCTCAACTGTGCCACCTGACCTTCTGGTAGATTCACCATGTCCCTTACGTGAAATAAATATTTCTTATTTTGCTCCCGACTCTCTATTATAAAACCGACCACTGCATTTATTGTATCTGTTGCAACGTACTGACAAGTTTCTGTTTATATTTGGTTCTTGCGGACCAATCTATATCATTAAAAGTCTCATCTTGACCACTTCCTGTCTGCGCTGTATATTGATTTTAGAAAAAACGCTACCATATATCGCTATGATTTTTGGCCATCTTACTCACAGTACTTCTCCGCTGAGCAGGCCCCGAGAATTTTTCCCATCAATAAGAGATTTAAAAAGTTATGAGTGTTTAAAAAACTTTGAGATCCTCTGACTGTGTTTGGAAGGAATAAGTGCTTTATTAGGTCCGACTGTGTTTGGTTCAAAAGTCCTGCTCATTTCGTGACTTCCGCTTAATGGACAGGTCGCGCTGATTGGGTAATTTCCGGTGAATGCAGAGGTCGTGCTGATTGCGTAGTTTCCGGTAAGTGCAGAGGTCACGCTGATTGCGGAAGTGCCGCTGACTGCGGAAGCCCCAAAGTGGAGAGGCCGCGCTCAGCCGTGTGAGTATTCATGAAAGTTTACTGCCATATATATGGTGTGTGAGTCAGTGAGTGTGTGTGTGTGTTTGTGTGTGTGTGTGTGTGTGTGTGAGTGAATGTGTGTGTGCGTGTGTGTGTTTGTGAGTGTGTGTGAGTGTGTCTGTGAGTGGTCTGTGAGTGGTCTCAGTAACTAAGCTGCCAGCCCAAGAATCCATTCGGCCCACAATGACCATACTAGCCCTATGGAAACCAGTCCCTTTGGCCCATAATACCATGCTAGCGCTCCAGAAAGCCCCCCCCCCCCCCCTCCACTGGCCAGCAATATTAAAATTGGTGGAGAGGTGGAATATTGCGTTGGGGGACCAGCTCTCTCATGTGAAGCTGGGACCTAACGGGTCCCACTTAGTCTAGTATATTAATAAGAGGATAATTGACGTTCCACTGTCAAGGTTAGGAATTATTTTTCAAGTGATGCACGTGTCTGACACCATGTTACTGCTTTACTTCTGAATAGCAAAATATATCCCTTCAAATCATACTCTTTGTGCATTAGATTGGATGCTTCTCAATACCACCACAGTGTCCAACCCTACACCGCACAGAACTGCTTTTAATTTGCATTTGGATGTGAACATGGGTGGAGGCAAACAAGAACTGCGAGGATGCTGCATCAAATAAGGCTTTCATGGTGGATGGCTTCTCTGCTCTGTTTTTCAGATGTGCCAGGGGCTCCTGAGGGGCTGGGAGGAGCAAGGTGGAGGGGAGGGATGTGGGGGAGGGGGGATGGGGTGGGAGGTGAGGGGGAGGGAGGTGATGGGAAGGATTGGGAGCTGTGTCTTGGCGTTGGTTCGTCTCATCATTTGGCTCGGGGAGGATGGGTGGGGGGGTGGGGGGGGGGGGGGGGGGGAGGTGGGGGACACACACACCTTGATCACACATCCCCGCGTCATCTGTCACCACAAACTCGGTCGTTTACATGAACCATGCATTATGCAAGATTCACAAATCAAAGTGTTGCAGACTGGGTTAGCCCAGTGACACCTCGGAAATTCACGCCCGCACATCATTGCATCTTCAAACCCACGTGTGAAGAAATGCAGTAATTACTTGACAGCCAAAAACCTGCAGATGCTGAAAATCAGAATTTAAAAACAGGAAAAAATAGCAATAGAAAGGAGTTTAACTTTAGACTTTGTTTTGCATGCTGTCCAATCAAATCGGAACCTCAGGTTCCTGTTAAATCTCTTCACCTTAAACCCAAGGTTCTCTGTTCCCCTTTTCAGGGCAAAAGACTGTGCATTCACAATATCTAGTCCCCTCGTGATTTTATACACCTCTATGTGATCCCCTCAGCCTCTTGTGCTCCAAGAAATAAAGTCCTAGCCTGGCCAATCTCTTCCTATAGGTCATTGTTGTCGAGTAATGATTTTCAGGATTTATGTTAGATTTATATTGGAGACCCTCGGACTATCTTTAATCGGACTTTACTGGGCTTTTTCTTGCACTAAACATTATTCACTTTATCATGTATCTGTACACTGTGGATGACTCAATTGTAACCGTGTATAGTCTTTCCGTTGACTGGTTAGCACGCAACAACAAACTTTTCACTGTACATCAGTACACGTGCCAACAACCTAAACTAAACTCAACTATAACGCAGCAATGATAAAGGAACAGTGAAATACTTTTAAGCTCTCGTTGTGTCAGGAGGGCGATATAGCTGGTACTCTTGCATTCTTGTACTTACAGGTGGTAGTTTCTTGTGGATTAGAGATACAGCGAGGAAACAAGCCCATTGGACCACTGAGCCACTGCCTTGTTTGGAAAGTTAAGTTCACGTTGTATCTGGTATCTTTCAACAGTTATCTTCACTGTCATGATTCATTTTCCACACCAATCAAAGAATTTCTTTAGACTTTACTTTGGACTTTTGAGATACAGCGTGGAAACAGGCCCTTCGGCCCATCAAGACCTCGCCGACCACCAGCCACTACACTAACACTATCCTATACACTAGGGACAATTTACCCACGCACCTGAGATAGACACAAAATGCTGGAGTAACTCAGCGGGACAGACAGCATCTCTGGAACGAAGGAATGGGTGACGTTTTGGGTGAAGATCCTTCTTCAGACTAGAGTCAGGGGAGAGGAAATCAAGAAATATAGATGGTGAAGTAGAGAGATAGAGAACAAATGAATGAATGATATGCAAAAGAGTAATGATGATAAAGGAAAGGTCATTGTTAGCTGTTTGCTAGGTGAGAATGAGAAGCTGGTGCAACTTGGGTGGGGGAGAGATGGAGAGGGAGGGAATACCACTGGGTTGTAAGCTGCCAGATGTGGTGCTAGTGGAGAACATACAAACTCCGTTGGGGTTGTTGTAGTAGCATAGGCAAATAATGCAGTGCATTTTGTAGACAGTATATTCTGAAGCCACTAGGGTGACACAATGGTGCAGTGGTAGAGTGGTGAACCGGGTTTGATCCTGACTACAGGTGCTATCTGTACCGAGTTTTTACCTACTGCCCCTGACTGTTTGGGTTTGCTCTGGATGCTCTGGGTTTCTCCCACGCTCCAAAGACGTACGGGTGTGTAGGTTAATTGGCTTTGGTAAAAAATTGTAAATAGTACCTGTAGGATGTGTAGGATGGTGCTAGTGTACGGGGTAATCACAGGGTGGCGAGGACGCGGAGGGCCGAAGGGCCTCTTTCTGTGCTGTACCTCTAAAGTCTAGATTCACTATACTTCAGTAGTTGAGGGAATAAATGTCTCAATCAAATGCGCTGCTTTATCTTGGATGAAAGCAATTCTGGGGAACTAAGAAACGAAAAAATATACCAGCAAATTGAATGCAACTGTAGTAGAGTGCTCTTCCACTTCCTAAAACTACCATAGAGGCCCTTGGTACATCACAGTCTAAAGCAGCCATCCTCCATCACTGATCATATTCTGTTCTCTTGTGAACTTGTCAAGTTCCTTTCTAGAGGATGTTTACATCTCTGAGCTCATGTCACATCTTGGCAGCTTGTTCCAGGGAGTGATTACACTGTGAAAAGAAATACTTCCTTGGATTCAACCCAAGGCTATTCACAGCAACTTTACCTGACCTACATAGAGTCATAAAGTCATAGAGCGTGGAAATAGGTTCTTTAGCCCAATGTGCCCACACCAGCCAACATGTCCCATCTACGCTGTTCCCACCTGCCAGCGTTTGGCCCACCTATATTACTAAAAGTCTGATCTTGACCGCTTTTGGCCCACTGTGCTGCGATTTCCGAGAGAACGCCGCCACCTACGGCCGTCATTTTTGGCCACCTCGCTCAGAGCCCCCCTCCGCCTTCCGGGACCAGAGGATTTTTCCCATCGATGAAAAATCAGAGAGGTATAAATGTTTTTTTTAAATTTCCCCATTCTCTCTGCTGCCCCCGCTGGCGGCAGGGGGGAGGGGGGGTGGGACTATAAAACCCGGAAGTGTCGTGCCTCACTCAGTTTCTGCCAGACCCAGGAAGCGAGAGGTTCACGGCTCTCTGAGCTGTGAATAACACTGAACGCACATCTACTCCACGGTGAGTCCCCTCGATGTGGCTGCTGCCAAATTGTTTGCCTTTTTATTTAAAGTTTGTGTTCACAAAATGAATTTTGGTTGTCGGGTGGCTGCAGCCAAACTGTTTGCCTTGGCTTGGCTTTTAAAATCGCTGCCAGCCCAAAAATCCATTCGGCGCACAATGTCTATACTAGCCCTCTGAAACCAGTACCTTCGGCCCGCAACACCCATACTAGCGCAACAGAAAGTGGTGGGGGAACCCGCCCCACTGGCGGGCAATATTGGAATTGGTGGAGAGGTGGAATATTCCGTTGATGACCCGCCCTCCGTTGTGATGCTGGGACCCAACGGGTCCCACTTAGTCTAGTATCCTTCTAAACCTGTCCTATCCAGGTACCTGTCTAAATGTTTCTTAAACGTTGCAATAGTACCTGCTTCAACTGCCTCCTCCGGCAGCTTGTTCCATACATCCACCACCCTTTGTGTGAAAAAGTTACACCACAGGTTCCCATTAAATCTTCCCCCCCCCCCCCCCCCCCCCCCTCACCCCCTCTGGTTCTTGATTCCCCAGCTTTGGCCTGTGTCTATCCGAACTATTCCTCTCATGCTTTTATCCACCTCTATAAGATCACCCCTCATCCTCCTGTGCTCCCAGGAATAGACTCTTCGCCTGCTCAAACTCTCCCTATAGCTCTGGCCCTCGAGTCCTGGCAACACTCTCGTAAATCTCTGCACCCTTTGCAGTTTGACAACATCTTCCATTTAACATGCTGCCAAAAACTGAACGCAATAATCTCAATGTGGCCTCACCAACATCTTATATAACTGCTACATGACCTCCCAACTTCCATACTCAAATTTACTCATACTTTGTCCATTACCTGGTATGCCTTGATAATGCAACCCCTTATACAGGTGCTACTGAAATGCTGTGGAAGTACCTGCCTCCATCACCTTCCAGGCAGTGTGTTATAATACATCTTACATGATAGCGAGTGAGCTAGTTGCAGAGATTCGGGGAGCACACACCAGACACAAAATCTTCCACTTCTGAGGAAGGATTGAACTTGACTTCCTTGTAAATCTTCTCTACACCCTTTCCAGCTTGAGGGTGTGGAACTGCCTGCGTGTAATTGGAACCAATGCTGGGAATGTTGGCCTGGTAGAGGATGCCATGACTTTGGTCTTCTGTTGCCAAAGGATCTGGAAGATGTTGTGAAGGGAGTATAGGTGCTACTTCTTCAGTGACTGGAGATGCCTGCTGTAGGGACTTGAAACCTCAGCAATTCAAGGCAGATTTGATATTGTATGGAAAGCCAAGACGATCAAGAAGCCAGCACACGGAGGCACAGCTGTAGAGTTGCTGTCTTACGGCACCAGAGACGGGGGGTTCGATCCTGACTATGGGTGTTGTTGGTACGGAGTTTGTACATTATCCCTGATACCACATGGGTTTTCTCTGGGTGCTCCGGTTTCCTCCCACACTCCAAAGACGTTCAGGTTTATAAGTTATTTGGCTTCGGTAAAAATTGTAAATTGTCCGTAGTGTGTGCTAGTGTAATGGGGGTCGCTAGTTGGCGTGGACTCAGTGGGCTGAAGGACCTGTTTCTGTGCTGTATTTTTAAACTAAACTAAAAGCCATAACTTGAGAAATGTAGGATCCTCTGAAAGTGGTAGGGTCGACACCCCAAACATTGTTCAAACTGAAACAGCTTGCTAATAAAGAGACGGAAGAAGATTGGACTTTATTGCCTTCCATCACAGTGAGGAATGTGGTGAACCACTGTGGTGGATGTTTATATTAACTTTTATGTAAGTGTGTGTCTTGTTGCTTTTTTTAGTATGGCTTTATGGTAATTTGAATATCACTGTACCTTAATTGACAATAAAATACCTTGAAACCTTGAACAAAAGAACTGACTAAAAACATTGTGCTTTCTGCCTAAATGTGTTCAATGGACCTATTTTTAAAACCAGCTTTGTCTCAGAAGATGGCAGGAGCCTCACTGCCTGCAGGGGTGGCACAGTGGCTCAGCAGTAGAGTTCTTGCCTTACAGCAGCCCTACAGAGAACCAGGTACGATCCTGACAATGGGTGCTGTCTGTACAGAGATTGTACATTCTCCCTGTGACTGCATGTTTTTTTCCGGGTGCTCCGGTTTCCTCCCATGCACCAAAGACGAGCAAGATTGTAGGTTAATTGGCTTCTGTAAAAAAAATTGTAAATTGTCCCTAGTGTGTAGGATAGTGCTGGTGGACAAGGTGATCGCTGGTCAGTGCAGAATCGGTGGGCCGAAGAGCCTGTATCTGCACTGTATCTAGAAAGTCTAAAGTACAACAGTACAATATTTAAAGGACGGACAATGTGCCATCACCAATGGTTTGTTTAATTTCTTCTTAAAAAGAAATAGATTTTCAGCTCACTCCAGCTGTGTACACCAGTGCACTCAGTTTCACAGTGGTTGCTTTATATTTGTCAATGAAGTGGATAATTTGCTGATGTTTGCAAGAAATTGTAATAGAGACAAAATCAATAGGTTACAGGCTGATTCAGAAACATTGGGTGAATGGGACCATGGCCAGAAGATGCAATTAAACTAGCCAATGTACATATGGGACCAGAAGGTGTCTAACATCTGTAGAGGTGTCTGTTCGTCAGGGACAAGTCTAAGGATTAGTAACACGTTTTCTTAAATGTACAAACAAGACATAGAGGAAAAAAAGCTTTTAATTGTACCTCGGTACATTAGACAATAATAAACTAAACTAAACGTAATAATATCATACACTTTTGTCTAAGATTATCAAGCTTGAATAACAAGTGCTCTAGTTAACAAAATCTAGCTGGGGGCAGCACGGTGGCGGGTAGACTTGTTGTCTCACAACCTGTTTCCAGAGACTCGGGTTCGACCTTGACTACTGGTGCTGTCTGTGTGAAGTTTGTACGTTCTTCCTGTGACGTTGAGGTTTCCATGAGACGTTCAGGCGGCAGACATTGGTGCAGCTGGTAGAGCCACTGCCTCACAGCGGCAGACACCCAGGTTCGATCCTGACCTCGGGTGCTGTCTGTGTGGAGTTTGTATGATCCAGAGATGTATAATCTCTGCTGGCCCACTCAAAAGAGATTGCCCAGCCATTAGTCAAGTCCATTCCACCTCTAAAGTCCCTCATAGGCTGCACATTGACTTCTCTTTATCCACCTTTGTACTCACCCACACTACCACAATGTCCCTCCCACCTCTCCTTTCCGATTCCTGCTGGCCCCATTAAATGATCACTATCAGGTTACCATAGCAGAAACAAGGTTTGAGGATGCACAGTGGCGCAGCAGGTAGTGCTGCTCTGCTGCCTTACATCGCCAGGCTCGATCCTAACCTCGGGTGCTGCCTTTGTGGAGTTTTCACATTCTCACTGTGAGTACGTGGGTTTCCTCTGGGTGCTCCAGTTTCCTCCCACGTCCCAAAGGCGTGCGGGGTTTGTAGGTTAATTGCCGACTGTAAATTGCCCCGAGTGTGGATACAATAGTGGCATAACATAGAATTAGTGTGAAAGGGTGATCAATGATTGGCATAGACTCGGTGGGCTGATCGTTCTGCATCCATGCTGTATCTTTCAATCAATCGATCATAAACTCTTGGTGAAACGGGGGAGGGGGGGGCGTGCAGATTTAGGTTTACTATTGTCACGAACCAAGGTATGGTGAAAAGCGTTTTGCATGTTATCCAAATGGATCAGATATACTTTAGTTTAGTTTAGTTTAGAGATACAGAGTGGAAACAGGCCCTTCAGCCCATCGATTCCACAACGTCCATTGGTCATCCGTTCCCAATAGTTCTACATTATCCCAGTTTCTCATCTGCTCCCTACACACGAGGGGAAATTTACAGAAGCCAATTAACCTACAAACTCGCAAGTCTTTGGCATGTGGGGGGACGAAACCAAAGTGCCTGGAGGAACCACACACAATCACAGGGAGGACATGCAAACTCTGCACGGACAGCACCCGTGGTCAGGATCGAACCTGGATCTATGGCACTATGAGGCAGTAACTCTACCAGCTGTGTCACTATGTCACCCCTCTGGAGAGGCTTAGGCTGAAAGGTGATGTAATGGATGAATCTAAAATGTGGGGAAGGATTAGCACAATGTGATTTTATCGGTAAATTAAGGTGAATAAGGATGGTGGGGTTGGAATAGATCAGATAGATGCACAGAGTCTCTTACCCAGAATAGGGGAATCAAGAACCAGAGGACGTAGGTTTAAGGTGAGGGGGTAAAGATTTAATAGGAACCTGAGGGGGTAACATTTTCACACAACACGGGGTGGGTCAGGGGTAGAGAGGGGGGGAAGGGGGGGGGGGGGGGGGGGGGGGGGGGGGGGGAGACAGGTAGGTCTTGGGGCTTGAAATTGAGCGCATGAAGAAAGAGGCAGGATGGGTTGCATTCTGGAAATAATACCATAGCTGAATATTTGTACTTACATCCCTGTAATAGCTATGTGACGGGTCATACAATAGCAGATAGTGGAGCAATCAGGGGAATGTCTTTTAATGTTTTAATGGTGTTCTTGGGGAGATGTCATCTATGTTAGCACCTTTGGTTAGCAGCTGTTAAAAGAATGCTGAGCTGCTTAATATGCTCTGATTTCAGAAATGGTTCCTTTAACAGGTGTTATGTTCTTAACTTACCAATTTATTGAGCGTATTAAGTGTCTGGTTTAGATGTAGAAACAAAGGGTCTCCTGGTTGCACAGATTGGACACTGTTTGGCCTTACACTAAATTGGGTTACAGTACTATGGTGGTTAAGTTACTGGATGAGTAATCAGTGGCCCAGACCTTTGATCCTGAGACATGAATACAATCTCTAACATAACAGCTGGGGAATTTAAATTCAAGTAATTAAATAAATCTGGAATAAAGAGCCTGCATCAGTATTGGTGGCTATGATACCACTAGACTTTACTCAAACCCATCTGGTTCATTAAGTTTCTTCAGGACAAGATGCTTGAAAGCACGCATCACCAGTCTCAGGAGCAGCTTCTTCCCCTCTGTTGACTTTAGACTTTAGAGATACAGCCCCTTCGACCCACCAGGTCTGTGCTGGTCAGCCATCACCCATTCACACTAGTTCTATCCTACACTCTCAGGGACAATTTACAGAAGCCAATTAGCCTACAAACCTGCAGGTCTTTGGAATGTGGGAGGAAACCGAAGCACCCGGAGAAAAGCCACGCGGTCACGGGGAGAACGTACAAACTCCGTACACACAGCACCCGTAGTCTGGATGGAACCCGGGTCTCTGGCGCTGTAAGGCAGCAACTCTAGCACTGCTAAACTATGCCACCCACTGTGTTATCAGATTTCTGAATGGTGTTTCCATAAACTAGGACACTATCCAATTCTACCTCTACCCCATTGCGGACTATTGTCTCTGGAACTGATGTGCTACCATGCTCTGAACTATATTCTGCACTCTGTATCTTCCCATATAACCATATAACCATATAACAATTACAGCACGGAAACAGGCCATCTCGACCCTTCTAGTCCGTGCCGAACACATAATCTCCCCTAGTCCTATATACCTGCGCTCAGACCATAACCCTCCATTCCCTTCCCATCCATATAACTATCCAATTTATTTTTAAATGATAAAAACGAACCTGCCTCCACCACCTTCACTGGAAGCTCATTCCACACAGCTACCACTCTCTGAGTAAATAAGTTCCCCCTCATGTTACCCCTAAACTTCAGTCCCTTAATTCTCATGTCATGTCCCCTTGTTTGAATCTTCCGTACTCTCAGTGGGAAAAGCTTTTCCACGTCAACTCTGTCTATCCCTCTCATCATTTTAAAAACCTCTATCAAGTCCCCCCTTAACCTTCTGCGCTCCAAAGAATAAAGCCCTAACTTGTTCAACCTTTCTCTGTAACTTAGTTGCTGAAACCCAGGCAACATTCTAGTAAATCTCCTCTGTACTCTCTCTATTTTGTTGACATCCTTCCTATAATTAGGCGACCAAAATTGTACACCATACTCCAGAATTGGCCTCACCAATGCCTTATACAATTTTAACATTACATCCCAACTTCTATTCCCCTTTGCTCTTCCTATTGATCTCGAGTTTGACCATTGTATTTATGTATAGTGTTATCTGATTTGAATTGGGTGGAATGCAAAAGAAAGTTTTCCACTGGACATGACAATAATAAACCTACATCCACACCTAAACCTAAATCTGACATCCTTACTTCATCTGTAAATGACTCCCAACCAAATAAATTGCCCTCTGGTTTGAGTTCTGAGGGCTACGAGAAATGGATTATAACTGCTGGTTTTACCACTGCCAGCCACATGCCAAGTATTAGTGCATAAAACCTTTAACACTTGAAAAAATAGATGTGACACAATGCTATATTTGTGTCGTTTATTGCCACTTGTATCAAGGTACAGTGAAAACCTTTCTTGTGTGCGGAAAAACTATACATGATTACGATCAGGGCGTATCAAGGTCAGATACAGGATAAAGGGAATAACATTTAGTGCAAGATACCCAAAATGAATTTTTACTCAAAATAAGTTTTCATACAAACTATGTTACTCTTTTTACCCTGTGTAGTGTCGAGTATGATGGAGCAAAATCCTGAATTTAGTTGGGTGAACAACAGGCTAAAATGTCTCCAATAACCCTGGCTGGCTGGAGTAAGGTTTTCAGAGCAACATCCTCTGGGACTGGCCGGGGTGGCCTTTGTAAACAGGTGGTCTATTGATACAGATTTGAGACTAATTGTTTGGTGTGTCATTAAATTGACAGCAAGACCACTGATCTTTTCAACCAGCGAATCCCGCATGACCTCATTAGATCTGGGAGGGTTAGATTTCTTTTTCTTTTCTTACTTTTTTTTTTGTCCTCTTGTGCAACTGTTCATTCTTTTCAGTGAAGCGCAGGGCCGGCGATAAAGTGGCACCTTCCGATGCCTGACCCGCGAGGCCCATTATTCATTGATGTTGGAGGCTTCGGTGAGAACAACGCTAGCAGGCTGTGTGATAGCAAAGGACGTCATAGCTGACCCACAAACCTCTCCCCATCAAACATCCATTGACCCAGACTTCCAACAGGGGTCAATATGTAGAAGGGGGTGGGGGGTAGAATCTCAAAGCTAATTTTCGTCCTTTGAACTGAGGGCGGCGAGACCAGTTGCAAGAGCCCCAGCTGTTTGGAGCTGAGATCTGCTAATTTAGCACAGACTAAGGGCCAGGTCTGGACTTCTATCCCTAAAGATGCCGACAAATTTGTTCTCACCTCACAGCCATCTGAGCAGGAAGCTTTAAATCTTGCAGGGTTTTACTAAATATTATGCACACTGGTGTAACGATTTTTACTTTATTTCATGCACCCTCTATCTTTCGCTATATAATCCTATAGGACAGTTTAAAATCCTAGGGGGAAACGTTGTTACCATATCAGACAACACGTTAATAATTAATTGTGATTATTAATTATGTTTACAGCTCTCAAAAATTAATGCGAGGCTATTTTAATCGGCAAATCTTCGAAACGACGTTGTTTTGTGTTGACTACCCAAAGTGCAAATTTATTCACCGAAGACTTTTTTTTTAAAGCAAAAAGTGCAAAGAAAAGATACTCGCGTTGAAGATGTGATGGGAACAAGGCACACACACCGTGTGGCACATTACGCACGAGGAAGCGACTGGGAAAGCATTTAATTCACAACTCAGCCGGAAATATATATTTAAGTGTACATTTGTTTTTGTTGCAATTTTAGGATTCTCCTTTTAACCTCCAAGCGGTGTTGCACACGGGCTATTTTTTTCCCTTAAGGTGCACTTGTCTGATTGTATGTATGCGTGTGTGTAACGCGCAGACCGCTCGGTTGTAATTTGATGTGCGTCTCTGGAGACATTTGATGGATTAAAGTTAAGTAATTCCATTTCCGTGGACCACCTGATTTCGAAGGCTGCACTCCATATAAATGCTGTTTGGTTGCTGATCTCAGCTTCTCTTGACAACCCCTCCTCCTCCCTCCCTCCCTCCCTCCCTCCTCCCCTGCATACTGCCTCAGTAACATCACAGAGGAGCTGTCCTAGTGCTGAATCCAGAACAAGGAATAACACTGACGAGGGTTTTTCGAACATCATTTTGGATTTTATTTTTTGTTTTGTTTTTTTATAATTTCCAATTTTTAAAAAAAGATGCCTCGATCTTTCCTCGTTAAGAAGGTGAAATTAGATAATTTCCACTCATCCTCTGCAGTCTCAGCCTCGGAACATCACATTGATAGCGCGTATGCACTAACCAAGTCTATCACAGACTCTGTAGAGAGCTTAGGGCTCCGGGTCACAGAGAACGGTGAGTTTCACTGATCAATTTGATATTTTTATGCATTGAAACAACATGCATTAAATGCATGGATGGAGTGCGTCTCCTGAATTCTCCTCTGTGTTAACCTTGTGTGTGCAGGCAAAAATTAAAAAAAAAATCTCTTTATCCTCTCCCGCCGTTCTCGGCACCTTACATAATGCAATATGCACGCTTACAGGACAGAGAAGAATTCTTCCTTTTGCACAATAATAACTCTTGTTTTGGCGTAGCAACTTGTGCAGCAAAGAGTTGTAACGGTGGAGAGAAGGGGTGTGGGTAGGGGTATGGGAATCACGGGCTGTTTTGTGTGTGTGTGCGTTTTACAGACACGGGACCAGGGCAGGTTAGCGGCCGTAGTCCTCGCCTCTGATCAATCGTGTAGATCAGTCAGAAAGTTGTTTCTCCTTCAGTGTGCCATTGTCAACAATATGACCCGCCACGAGTGCGTTCTCTTTCCGCTAGACAAAGGGACAGCGGTTCCCTTTAAATTTAGGTGAGGCACGGCCGTGTTTGCTGACTCTTAGCATTTTATGCATGCTCTTAGAATTGAACATTTTGCTTGATGAAGGCAATGCCCAGGCATTTCACAGCCCAGACATAACAATCGTGTTTGCAACCTTTAAAATTTTTTTTTTTTAATCATAATATTTAAAACAAATTAGAATTCAACAATGAGGATTTTTTTCAGCGCTGGTTTCTCTGCAATGTGAGCAATATTAATATTACATTTGAACCGCACAGTTCCCACCTCTCTCGTCTTCATTGGTGCAAACTCCCAACGCATTTGTGGTTCTCCAGGAAGCGAAATACTTTCAAAGGAATTTTAACCGGTGACACGGGTTTAATTCAGCTGTAGATTGGGTCCCTGAATCCGATGTTAGTCATAGAGTCATACAGCTCGGAAATAGGCCCTACGGTCCAACTTGCCCGTGCCGTCCAAGGTGCCTCATCTACGCTAATCTCACCTGCCCGCGTTTGCCCCATATCCCTCTAAACATTTCCTATAGGAAGAGGTTGAGCAGGCCAGGCCTATTCCTTGGGGAGCAGGAGGATGAGGGGTGGAGGTGTACAAAATAGAGGTGTACAAAATAGATCGGGTAGAGGCACAGAGATGTTTGCCCAGAGTAGGGGGAATCAAGAACTAGAGGACATCGGTTACTAGGTACCGGAGTGGTAACTTTTTCACACAAAGGGTGGTGGGTGCATGGAACCAGTTGCCGGCGGAGGTATTTGAGGCAGGTACTATCGCAACATTTAAGAAACATTTAGACAGGTACGCGGATAGGACAGGATTAGAGGGAAATGGGCCAACCGCTGGCAGGTGGGGCATGTTGCCCAGTGTTGGCAAGGGCCGAACGTCCTGTTTCCACGCTGTATGACTCTATGACAATAACTATATCCATGTATGAAGATCAAGTTAGTGTTTAAACATCTTAAAGAATCTTCAATATCTACTTCCTCCTTATATTTTTCCTCCCCAATTTCTTCTATGGTTATTAATGGTTTACTCTGCCAGTCGATTGAACTAAAATGTGATTATTCCTACCGTTGTCATTGAACTGGTATGCCTGAGGATCTATTGATGTGTTTGACGTTCACTCTGCCCTCTCTCTCTCTCTCTCTCTCCCCCCCCCCCCAAAAAAAAAACCTTCCATACTTTTATTCCCACTTCCCTAAGGAAGCAACACCATTCTTTTCTCTAATCATTAATTTCCTGGACATTTTAGGTGCGATCGAGTTATACTTTCTTATTGACTTGGAGTCAAATCAGTCTATTGAGTCTATGCCTATTCCAGAACACAAACAACCCAATTCAGACACAAAGTGTTGGAATAACTGGTCTTGACCTGAAACATCACCTATCCATGTTCTCCAGAGGTGCTGCCTGACCTGCTGAATTATTCAAGCACTTTGTGTCCTTTTGCATATTAATCAACTCTGCAATTCCCTGTTTCTACCCTAAACAATCCAATTTCTGTACCTCGCTCACCACAATGAGTATAGAAGTTGGGTGGCCACCTTACAGTTGTATAGGACATTAGAGAAGCCACAGATAGAGAATTGTGTATTGTTTTTGTCTACCCTGTTATAGGAAAGATGTTAAACTGGAAAGGGTGCAGAGAAGATTAACAAAGATGTTGGCAGGACTCAGGATGCTATTGGTATAGTTTGAGCAGACTAGGACTTTTATTTCTTGTAGCACAGGAGGATGAGAGGTGATCTTATAGAGGTGGGTTAGACAATGAGAGGAATGGGTAGTGTAAATACACAGAGCCTTTTATCCAGAGTAGGGGAATCGAGAACCAGAGGACAGAGGATGGGAAGATTCAATGTTTTACACAAAGGGTGGTAGATATATAGAATGAGCTGCCAGAGGTGATAGTTGAGGCAGGTATCATCAAGATGTTTAACAAACATTTGGACATATTCATGGATAGGACGTTTAGAGAGATATGGACCAAACTTAGGCAGGTCGGACAGGTCATGGACAAGTTGGGCCGAAGGGTCTGTTTGCACTCTGCATAGCTCTATGACTCTACAATTCTACATCAGGATTGAACTTGGGATGCTGCAGATGCATGTTTGGAGCATCCACTGCATCTGTTGCACCATGCTGCATTACTCATCACTCCTTGACAAAGCCTTGTGCATCCTGTTAGCTCAGGAAGGGAGAAACTGGAACAGTTGTGATGCTTGGGATGGTATCGTTAGAACACATTGTCCAGAGCTCTACAGGCTTCTGTACTCACTCCTGTAAAATGACTTAATATTTACCCTCTTGACCCCGAGCTTCCAGTCACATGTCTTGCTTTTAGCCATGTTTCCTGGTACTCTCCAATGTGAATCAGTGAACTGTCGGTTTGCATCACGGCTTGGTTTGCGAACAGTTCTTTTCCCCAAGAGCACAAGAAATTGCAGAGAGTTGTAGATGTAGCCCAGTCCATCACACAGTCCAGACTTCCCACCATTTGCTCTATCTACATTTCATGCTGCCTCGGAAACATTCTTTCTTCTCCTTGCTCATGCATGGCAAAAGGTACAGAAGCTTGAAAGCACACACCACCAGACTCAGAAACAGCTTCTTGCCCTCTCTGAACACATTCTGAATGGTACTTCCATAAGCTAGGGTACTGACCAATTCACCTCTATCCCATTTTGGACATTGGACTTTCTCTATGGGACTGATGCGCTGCAATGCTGAGAACTATATTCCGCACTCTGTATCATAGAAACATAGAAAATAGGTGCAGGAGTAGGCCATTCGGCCCTTCGAGCCTGCACCGCCATTCAATATGATCATGGCTGATCATCCAACTCAGTATCCTGTACCTGCCTTCTCTCCATACCCACTGATACCTTTAGCCACAAGGGCCATATCTAACTCCCTCTTAAATATAGCCAATGAACTGGCCTCAACTATCTTCTGTGGCCTCAACTACCCTTTGCTCTATCTATTGTACTTGAGTTTGACTTGATTGTATCTATGTATGGTGTATCGGATCTGTTTGGATAGCATGCAAAACAAAACTTTTCACTGTACTTCAGTACATGACACTAGCAGGCCTAAACCTGAACTTAAATTTTACACAGCAATTCCTTTAGTGAAGCATCTATTTTATGTATAGGAAAGGTTTAGAGGGATGGGGGCCAAACGTGGGCAGGTGGGACTAGAGTAGATGGGGCATCTTGGTCGGCATGGGCAAGGTGGGCCACACAGTATGATTCTATGAGTATCATGGTTCTATATTTTTCTGTGTAGAAGGTGCCACGTAAAGGTTCATTGTTGTCGTTGTCACTGAGCCTTTGGATCTCAGTGTGAATTCCCAGTCAGTGGGGAATCAGCCACAACTGTTGGTTGCCATTCACTTAATGGAGATCGATAAAATAATTAATGGTTCCTGTTGACTTGTTGCCTCGTGATGAGAAGTGTGGAAAACTTGAATGAATTTTGCCCGTGACCTCTGGCCATTGACACAAAGGGAGTTACAAAGGGATTCTTGATTAGTACGGGTGTCAGGGGCGAATGCAGGAGAATGGGGTTAGAGTGAAAGATAGAGCAGCCTTGATTGAGTGGCGGATGGGCCGAATGGCCTAATACTGATGGGCCGAATGGCCTAATACTGCTCCTAGAAATGATGAACTTATGCAGTAAAATGTGGCCATCGTACAAATGGCTCATAACTAGCCATCTGAATGATAGTTTATACTGAAGATGGACACAAAATGCTGGAGTAACTCAACGGATCAGGCAGCATCTCTGGAGAAAAGGAATAAGTGATGTTTCGGGTTGGAATCCTTCCTCAGATGGATTCTTGAGTCCAAATAAGTGTTCCGACTTGACGTGCCACCTATTCCTGTTCTCCAGAGATGCTGCCTGACCTGCAAAGTTACTCCAGAATTTTCTGCCTATTTTCTGCATAAATCATAGTTCCTTCCGACAGTGGCCTTCAGACCTACTTGACACCCAAGATAGACACACAAAGCTGGAGTAACTCAGCGGGTCAGACAGCATCTCTGGAGAAAAGGAATAGGTGATGTTTCGGGTCGAGACCCTTCTTCAGACTGATACCCAGCCCTTATTCCTGGTTCTGTCCATTATACAGCTGAACTTTAACGTACACAAAACCTACATGAGCAGTTCAGTATTAATCCCTTGCTCCTCAGTGCACACACCTATAATGGCCCTTTCTTTACCCCCATCTGTTAAACAACACGGACATGGTGGGTGTTGTAAATTTTTTATGATTTGCTAACTGTACTATGGGGATTAATGATTCTGAGTGATTGTGTCATAGACCCCTTGGTGAATTCCACTCTGCACCACCCACCAGTCTCCACATCCACACATAAGCTCGGCAAATTAGAATCCCGGCTGTACCTATGCAACCCATTCACATGGGGGGGGGGGGGGGGGGAGGGGGGGGGGGGTGGGGGGAGGGGGATGGGGGTGGGGGGGAGGAGAAGACCGGAGAACAAAAGAAGAGGAGAACTGGAACATTATAATCGAGCTTTCAACTTTGATTTGCTCCTATTGATTTGGACAACAACAAAAAAAAAACAGGACGGTTCTCTGCAGACTGCTCGCGGTAACCTGTGGCAGCCGAGAACTGTGACACAAAGCAGGATGCTATAGATAGTTGCTTTAGTTGTTGATGTATAATTATGCTATACAAGGCAGTGAGGATGCTGCTTTACCCTATGGAATGTAACGTTTCTGACGCAGCAGGGATGGGGTGAAGTATTTTCCAGTTACAGAGGATGTTTGGCATACCTTTTGTACTGTTTTATTCTGCTCTCAGCCTTCAGCTATTATTTCTGCTCTTATTGTTCATGGTTCTCTATCCATTCACCAAGGCCCCATTTGAACTGTAAGGATTAAAATAAAAAGTCCTCATTCCTCCCCCCCCCCCCCCGTCTCTTTTTCATTTTGAATATCGTCTATTACAGAGTGATCGCAGTGCAAGCTAGACCAACAGTATTATTCCCCCACTCCTCGACACATACCCCATAATAGCCCCTTCCATTATCAACACTTTTTAAGCAGCAGTGACAGAATGGCTATTGTACATTTTCTGTGATCATTTAGCAGCTCGTTATTCAATAAACGGTCAGAGTCGAGCTACCCAACATACTTTCTACCAGAACCTTCATGTTAATATAATGATGCATGCAGCATATTCATAATCTGGTCCGTATTTCTGAAAAAATATTT
Source organism: Leucoraja erinaceus (assembly GCF_028641065.1). Lineage (NCBI taxonomy): Eukaryota > Metazoa > Chordata > Chondrichthyes > Rajiformes > Rajidae > Leucoraja > Leucoraja erinaceus. The sequence continues at coordinate 17,049,292 of NC_073397.1, forward strand.
GCCGTACAGGTGGGTTGGAGGGCACGAGCAAGCAACAGGGAGAGCAGTGAAATGGGCTTTCCAATCACCATCAAAATTGACACGGTGTTTGAGGACATTTAAAGTCCTGCACACAATATATTCGTTTGAGTTTAGTTTATTGTCACGTGTACCAAGGTACAGTGTAAAGATTTTGTTGCGTGCTGACCAGCCAGCGGAAAGACAATACATGATTACAATCGAGCCGTCCACAGCGTGCAGATACATGATAAAGGGAATAGCATGACTAATGCTTGGTGCAAGATGAAGTCCAGTAAAGTCAGATCAAAGATAGTCCGAGGGTCTCCAATGAGGTAGATAGTAGCTAGTTGTTGGTAGGATAGTTCAGTTGCTTGATAACAACTGGGAAGAAACTGTCCCTGAATCTCGAGGTGTGCGTTTTCACACTTCTATGCCTTCTACCCAATGGGAGATGGGAGATGGGAGAAGAGGGAGTTTTAACGCAGTGCCTTCTAACCTTTTTCATCCACGGCAGAAAATTTATCAAACATTTGGACCTGTGTCCATATTTGAAAATAGTCACAGCACGGAAAAAGGCCCTTCGGCCCAACATGCCCACGCTGACTAACATGCCCATTTACCTTAACCCTGCCTGCCTGTGTTTGGTCCATATCCCTCTAAACCTATCTGATTCATGTACCTGCCTAAATGCTTCTTAAACGTTGTGAAAGCACCTGCCTCAACTACCTCCTCCGGCAGCTCATTGTATACACCCACCATCCTTTGTATAAAAATGTTACCCCATGTGTCCTATTAAATATTTCCCCCTTCATCTTAAACCCACTTCCTCTGGTTCTCGATTCCCCTACTCTGGACAAAAGGCTCTGAGCGCCTACCCAATCTATTCCTCTCATGATTTTGTGCACATCTAAAAAAATCACCCCTCATCCTCCTGCGCTCCAAGGAATAATGAATTGTTTAAGAAGGAACCGCAGATGCTGGAAAATCGAAGGTAGACAAAAATGCTGGAGAAACTCAGCGGGTGAGGCAGCATCTATAGAACGAAGGAAATAGACAACGTTTCGGGTCGAGACCCTTCTTCAGACTCAATATGATAGATGAATTGATAATTCTATCAAAATGATTCGAGCTTTCAAAACATTTCATTTTGGCTTTTACTGATTATTAATCACAAAATTAAAATATTAAATCATAGTCATAGATCACGGAATCAGGCCCTTCGGCCCAACTTGTCCGAGCCGACCAAGATGTCCCATCATCAAAAACAGTTTTAAAGGATGAAATGAACTTCAAAGAAAACATTTTTGGTAACCCTCACAGCCCAGTTTTAATCTCAATTTTGGGCCATGGCTTGTGTTTGGGAACCAACAATTCAAGTAATTTACTCCTTTCCTTTTCATCGGTAAGACCAAATGTAGTTTGGGTGACCAAAAACACTCGCTCCCAGTCTGCTGAAGCCTGTTGGATCTCCTAGTTGATAACTCCCCTTCTTAGTCCCACACTGACCTTTCTGTTCTGGGCCTCCTCTGTTGACCAGAGTGAGGCCATACGCAAGCCGGAGGAACAAAACCCAGGCCTTGGGTAGCTACAATCCAATGATATGAACGTTGAATGATATAATTATAGGAAATGTACCTACAACCCCCCCCCCCCCCCCCCCCCCCCCCCCCCCCCCCCCCCCAATTTTATCTACATATCTATTTGTTTACTTTCGTTCCCTTTCTCTTCCATGTGCTCCAGCTGAATTTGCACGCTGTCCCCTTCCACCTATATTCCTTCCTCTGGCTTCACAATTCTCACCTCTTTCAGCCTTTTTTTCCACATTTTTTGTCTTTTCATCCTTTAGTCTCGCCATCTGCCTATCAAAAACCCCTGAAGCCTGTATCCACCTATCACTCGCCAGCGGTCCTGCCCCCACTGCTCTTCCAGCTTTCTCCCCAACCTCCCACAACCACAATCAGACTGTATAAGGATCACAACTCATAATGTCATCTATCCATGTTCTCTGGAGATGCTGCCTGACCCGCTTAGATACCCCAGCACGTTGTGTCTGTATTCGTATAAGCCAGCATCTGCTGTTCCTTGTATCTCCTTTCTCCTGTGGGTTCTGTATAAATTACACATTCGTGGTTTGTCATCTAATCAGGCTGTGCCTGACCTCTGAGGTGCATGTAAAACATGCAACGTCACCATTGTTAGAAGGGGAGGGAGCTGTGCACTTTATCATGCAGCATAAATGTTATACAGGATACACAGAGAAGGAGCGTGTGTATGTGCGTCTGTGGGTTTATCAGCAGGTGGGAAACATAATCAAAGTCAGCACAAATTGTGGATGTAATGACAGTGACTTGATGCCAACACGCACAGAAAATGAGCTCATATTCCATGCAGTAATACACTTTAAAACTCTTGTTAAAACTGCTACTTACAGTGTCAGAGACCCGGGTTTAATCCTGACAGTACCCGATCTATTCCTCTCGTGATTTTGTACACCACTGCAAGATCACCCCTCATCCTCCTGCTCTCCAAGGGAATAAAGTCCTAGCCTCCTCAACCTCTCCCGATAGTTCACGCCCCCAAGTCGTGGCAACATCCTCGTAAAACTTGAATTTTGTTTGAACATATTTTGTCTTGCAACATATCTGAGTTCAGGCCATTCCACAGAGATCAGCAGGCAATGAGGTTTTTAGGAAGTGGAGTCCTGTTGAAATATATGAAATGTGGCAGCCAATTTGTGCACTGCAAGGATCTGGGACAATAATTACTCTTTTGTTTAGTGATAGACAATAGACAATAGGTGCAGGAGTAGGCCATTTGGCCCTTCGAGCCCGCACTGCCATCCAATATGATTATGGCTGATCATCCCCATATTAGTTGTAAGCATGGACATGCGCAGAGGTTTAAACAGGCGCGAGCCCCTCTAATAATCATTAAACACGGAACTGTTTAGTTTAGTTTAATTTAGTATTCTCACATGTACCGAGGTACAGTGAAAAGCTTTTGTTTGCATGCTATCCAAAGAAAAGACTATACGTGAATGATTTTGAGCGTTATTTGGGCGGCACAGTGGCGCAGCGGTAGAGTTGCTGCCTTCCAGTGCCAAAAACCCAGGTTTGATCCTCACTACGGGTGGTGACTGTACAGAATTTGTACGTTCCCCCTGTGTCCGTGTTTACTCCGGGTGCTCCGTTTTCCTCCCACATCCCAAAGGCGTGTGGGTTTGTAGGTTTCTTGGCTTCTGTAAATTGCCCCTCGTGTGTAGGAAGAAGATGAGAAAGTAGGATATCATAGAACTAGAATGAACGATGGTCAGCACAGTCTTGGTGGGGCGAATGGCCTGTTTCCACGTTGTATCTTTCAGTCAATCAATCAACCAATCAATATTAGGTTTATTTCATAATAAACTTGTAGATACATAACATGATGACCAATACCAGATAAAAAGAGCACTTCTGTGCCAATGATCCATAATTAGCGCCACTACCCAAATTTATTTCTTGTTAATTTTGCTCAATATTAATCCCCAACCGCCTACATTCTCACTGTTGATTGAACATTGGACTGAGCTGCATTACTATCAAATCTGATACAATAAGCTGTATCCTTGTGATGATGGAGGATAAGGAGCAGATTTATTGAGAGTTTAGAGATAGCTAATTGAAATAAATAGTTTCCGTTTAAAAATCACGTTATATCCCTCATAATATTAATTGATTGATTGAAGGATACAGCATTGAAACAGGCCCTTCGGCCCACTGTGTCCATGTCAGCCATCCATCACCCGTACTTTAGTTCTATGTTTATCCCACTTGTGCATCCTACACACTAGCAGCAATTCGCAGAGGGTCAATTAACCTACAAGCCCGCACACCTTTGGGATGTGGGAGGAAACTGGAGTACCTGGAGAAAACCCACGTGGTCACCGGGAGAAGGCACAAACTCTGTGCAGACAGCACCAGAGGTCAGGATCAAACTTGGGTCTCTGGCACGTTGAGGCAGCAGCTCCAACGCTGCACCACTAGGCCGCCCTGAGTTCCTTTAAACATTGTGACCATACAAGATGCAGCATTACCACACTTACATCCATGTCAACACAGCAGTCGTAAACATAAAACTGGATTCAATGACATTGTCTAAATACCATTGGCAAAGTTCCCAGGTTACTTGGAAATGTATTTCATGGCTTATTGATCTCTCCGCTATGAATTACCATTATCAAATAATCAATGTTTAGTTATTTTTTTTTCTCTGTCGCTGCCTGACATAGTAACATTTATTTTCTTTGGCCTTATGACATTAAGTTCACCTCTTGCTGTCTTCAAAGCTGCAGTCCTTCCTCATTGGACCCAAACACTCACTGCCCCAAAACAAAGTGGCAATGTGTTCCTTCAGACTGCATGACTAGAAGATGTAGGAGCAGAATTAGGCCATTCAGCCCATCGAGTCCGCTCCTTCATTCAATCATCTATGTATCCTTGACTGGGTCAACTAGTGACCTTTGTTGCACTGAGGAAGACATTCCTACTTTTCCAGCCTCGTGGTCAGTATAGGTCATGGTCATTGAATCATACAGTGTGGAAGCAGACCATTCGGCCCAACTTGTCCATGCCAACATAAAAACTAATAAAGAGTTTTTATAAACGGGTGGCTAGAGGTGAACGTTGGTCCATTGGAGGGTGAGACTGGAGAGTTGTTGGTGGGGTACCTGGAAATGGCAAAGGCATTAAACGACCAAGTTGCCACATCTCAGATAGTCTCATTAGCTTGCATTTGGTCCACATCCCTCTGAACCTTTCCTATCTATAAAAGTCCTTGAGACCACCCTGGAAATTGTGCTCCTGATCCTTCAGTCAATCCTTTCACCACTTTGCAATCAACAAGCTTTCAAAAGCAACAGGGGCAGCACAGTGGCGCAGCGGTAGAGTTGCTGCCTCACAGTGCCAGAGACCCGGGACTGATCCTGACTACGGGTGCTGGCTGTACGGAGTTTGTATGTTCTGCCTGTGACTGCACTGGTTTTTTTCCGGCTGCTCCAGTTTCCTCCCACATTCCAAAGACGTGCAGGTTTGTAGGCTAATTGCCTTTGGTAAAATAGTAACTACTCCTTAGTGTGTAGGATAGTGCGAGTGTACGAGGTGATCGCTGGTCGGCATGGACTCGGTGGACTCTGTGGTTACCGCGCTGTATATCTAAAGTCTTAGGAACAGGCTCTCCAGGGAGCTGGTAGAAGCTGATAGTGTTGATTCATTCAATTGCAAATTAGGGAGGTTTCTGTAAAATCTTGAGATGCATTTGGTGAGTAATTTGAACAGAATGTGTGATAAATGTTGTGTGGCGTGAAATGGTATCCAGACATCCCCATCGCATGCATCCCAGTTTTAATTTAGTTTAAAGTCATAGAGTCATATAGCATGGAAACAGGCCCTTCGTCCCAACTTGCTCACACCGATCAACATGTCCCATCTACTTTGGCCCCACTTGCCGGCGTTTTGCCCATTTCCCTCTAAACCTTTCCTATCCATGTACCAGTCCAAATGCTTTTTAAACATTGTGATAGTGCCTGCCTTAACTACCTCCTCTGGCAGTTTATTCCAAACACACATTGTGTAAATAAGTTTTCCATGAGGTCCTATGAGATCTTAAACCCTCACCTTAAACCCATTTCCTCTGGTTCTTGATCCCCCTACAATGGGTAAAAGACAGCATTTACCCTATCTATCCATCTCATGATCGTATACACCTCTATAAGATCCCCCCGCATCCTCCTTTAAATACAGTCCTAGCTTGCTCAACCTCTCCCCATAGCTCAGGTCCTCGAGTCCTGGCAACATCCTCGTAAATCCTCTCTGCATCTTTTGCAGCTTCATAGAGATAGAGATACAGCATTGAAAGAAGTCCCACAGCCCAAAAAGTTCCCGCCAATAATCGATCACCCATCCACACCAGTTCTATGTTATGCCACTCTCGTAACCACTCCCTACACACCAGGGGCAATTTACAGAGGGCCAGTTAGCCTAGTAACCTGCACGTCTTTGGGATGCGGGAGCAAACCAGAGTACCCGCAGGAAACCTACAGGGTGAACATGCAAAACCCACACAGGTAGCACCTGTGGTTAGGATTGAACATGGATCTTTGGCACGGTGAAGCAGCAGCTCTACCTGCTGGTCCTTGTGTTGGTCTCTTGTTAGTTAGTTAGTCATGGGCCGAGATACAGTGAAAAGCTTGTAATGTATGCTATCCAATTAAATCATAATATATACAGTACAATAGATTTCTGGAATATCACGCAGAGGCTGGCCATGTTCCACCGCCATCTTGAGGCATCCAAGTTTCTGAAAAGTCCAATATTGGCCCAAGGAAATGTTATTATATTCTTGCTTTCAGGCTCAATGTCCTGGTGGCACTGGATAGATGAAGTAGGGGTCGGCCTGGCCCAGTGCGATGCCATCGGCTTCTTCCCCATTAAAAATTATGATCCATTATAGAACATAGAACAGTAGAGCACTGGACCAGGCCCTTCTGCCCACAATGACTGTGCCGAACATGATGCCAAGTTAAACTGATCTCATCTGCCTGGACATGTTCCATATCCCTCTATTCCCTGCACTTCCATGTGTCTATCCAAAAAAATGGCACTAACATATCTGCCTCTACCACCACCCTGACAAGCATGGTCAAGGCCCCCACCATCTACTTCATGAATCCCCAATCTCAATCCTGAGTGTTGGCTCTTCCCCCCTCTGTCCACTCCTTGGTTGCGTTCTTTCTGATTATTGGTTTATCACCCAGTCAGACCTCAACCCTGTATTGACTAGGGGCAGCACAATGGCACAGCGGTAGAGCTGCTGACTTACAGCGCCAGAGACCTGGGTTCGATCCTGACCTCGGGTGCTGCCTGCACAGAGTTGGTACATTCTCTTTGTGATCGCGTGGGATTGCTCCGGGTGTTCCAGTTACCTCCCATGTCGTAAAGACATACAGGTTTATAGGTTACCTGTGAATTCACCCTAGTGTGAAGGGAGTGGATGGGAAAAGTAGAATAACATAGAACTGGTGAGAACGGGTGATTGATGGTCGGTGCAGACTCGGTGGGGCTACAAACCTGTTTCCTCACTGTATCTCTAAACTAAGCTAAGAAAATGTGTAATCATACATCGTCTTTCCATCGATGGTTAGCATGAAACCAAAGCTTTTCTCTGTAACTCGGTGCACGTGACAATAAACTAAAGTAAACACAACTAAACTAAACTAAACTAAACTATATGGTCTCCTGTTATCGATTTCTTACAAGCATATGGTGCAACACAACCATAGAAATAAAATATTTTAGAATCAGGTGACGAGTGGCCTGGAACATGAAATAGGTATTTAGCTTTCAATCTCCTTTGTCCTTTTCTTCTTTTATTTTTATTTTTATTTTTTGTCTCTTTCTCCTTCTTTCTTCTTTTGGACTATTTTTCTATCTCACGCACCACTTATGTAAATCTCATCTTTTCTACTCTTTTCTTCCTTATTCCTGTTTTGCTATTAAATTAAAAAATAAGAAGTTGTATATGAAATGTAATGTGTCAACAAGTATTAAGTACTGAGGTACCACAGTATTGTACTTACTTCTAACAAAAATAAATAAAAAATAAAAAATAAAAAACTGAAGTAAACTACTTCCTACACGCTCTACACCACACTTCTTGCAGCCTGCAGACCTATCAACCTGGAGGTCTGACTGATCAAGCCATGCTGACTGTCCACAAACAGTTACTAATTCGCAGCGGCAGATTCCAAGTACCTGATCTGCTCTTGCCCGATGATCTTTAGACAGCTTGAGATGATTTTACAAAATAACAACATTCAGGGACAGTCCTCCAGATCCAGGGAAGCTTCTTCTCAGCTGTTATCAGGCAACTGAACTGCCCTCTCACAATCTGGGGCATATTGAATGGCAGGGCAGGTTTGAGAGACCAATAGTTAGGGTTGAGACAGAAATGTGAAGACTGGTCCCAACTTGAAATGACACCTCCAGATTCAGGGACAGTTTCTTCCCAGCTGTTATCAGGCAACTGAACCATCCTCTCACCAACTAGAGAGCAATCCTGACCTCCCATCTACTTCATTGGAGACCTTTGAATTATCTTTAATCAGACTTCACTGGACTTTATAGTGCAGTAAACATTATTCCGTTTATCCTGTACACTGTGGATGGCTTGATTGTAATCATGTATGGCCTTTCCGCTGATTGGATAGCAGGCATCAAAAGGTTTTTCACTGTACCTTGGTACACATGACAATAATAAACGAAACTAAACTACAATTATTAAAAATAATACAATTAGAAACAATTTCAGTGCTAGAAATTCATTAGAGGTTCGTGTATTAGAATCATACAGTCATATAACACAGAAATAGGCCCTTCGGCCCACCTCGTCCTACCTTGATCTGGTGTTCCCTTTCCTGTCTATACACCAGCTAGTCCAGCACTTAACCAGAGGTCATTTGAATCTAAGCATTGGTTCACTGTCTGGAATCACTGTTACAGGGACAGCTGCTTCATGAGGCTTCACAGCTAGCACCATGGAGTCAGTGAGTCATAGAGCATGGAAACAAGCCCATAAGCCCATGACGACCAAGATGCCCCATCTAAGCTAGTCCCATTTGCCCACGTTTGGCCCATATCCCTCAACATTCTTCCTGTCTAAGTACCTGTCCAAGTGTCTTTTACATGCTGTAATTTGTACCTGCCCCAACTACTTCCTCTGGCAGCTCGTTCCATACAGCCACCATTCTCCATGTTAAAAAGTTGCCCTTCAGGTTCCTATTAATTCTTTCCCTTCTCAGCTTAAACTTATGTCCTCTGTTTTTTGATTTCCCTACTCTTGGTAAAAAACACCCTGGCTAAGTATTTAAAGACCCCACCTTTCTTATAAGAAGGGTACAGCTTTCCAAAATAAATATTATTTAATATACAAAAACAAGTAACACTCAGATTGTAGATTGTAGCAGGAAGTTGTGCGTTTTTTTTTCAATGAAGAAAGATTTCCTTTAGATGACACCTTTCACACACTCGGAACACTTTATCTTTATCCAAGTAAATGAGAGTAAGTCTGAGGTCATCCTTCTCGGCCCCTAGGACTCAATCAAAATGATAGCAGGCAGTCTTGGAAGCCTTACCCCACTACTCAAACCTCACATCAAAAACCTCGGCGTGATATTTGACTCAGCACTGAAATTTGACAAACAAGTCAATGCCGTGGTAAAAGCTAGCTTCTTTCAGCTTCGTACGATAGCTAAAATAAAACAATTCCTCCACTTTGATGACCTCGAAAAGATCATCCACACATTTATCTCCTCCCGCCTAGATTACTGCAACTCTCTTTACACCGGCATCAGCCAATCTTCCCTGTCCAGCCTGCAACTGGTCCAAAACGCCGCAGCGAGACTCCTGACGGGCACCCGAAAAAGGGACCACATCACCCCGATCCTGACCTCTCTCCACTGGCTCCCTGTGCGGTTCCGTATACATTTCAAGACCCTCCTCTATGTCTACAAAGCCCTCAATGGGCTTGCCCCCTCCTACATTAAAAGTCTTCTCACCCACCACTCCATCTCCAGGTCCCTCAGATCGGCCGACGTGGGGCTGCTGAATATCCCACGGTCTAGGCATAAGCTTAGGGGCGGCCGTGCCTTTGCGGTTGCAGCTCCCAGACTGTGGAACAGCATCCCCCTTCCCATCAGAACTGCCCCCTCCATCGACTCCTTTAAGTCAAGACTAAAATCTTATCTATACTCCCAACCCTTTCCTGACGTCCACTGAGCGAGGGCTATATGTATATATGTATGTAGTTTGTTTGTTTATACTATTCTTATAACAAATGTGAAGCACTTTGGCCAACGAGAGTTGTTTTTTTAAATGTGCTATATAAATAAATGTGACTTGACTTATCAGTCATTGATAAGCCTCACTTGCTGAAGCTTCACAGCGAGCACCATGGAGTCAGTGAATCACACAGCGTGGAAATAGACCCTTCGGCCCAACTTGTCCATGCCGACCAATGCCTCATCTACACCGGTCCCAAAATAAATAGAGCTTAATTTGAAAACCATGTAATACTAATATTGTATTATTGATGTGAGAAGTTTCCTTTCATCAAAAGGCTCTGTGAGCATAACCCAGATTTAAAGTTGGGAAAGTTATGGTTATAAGATCACCCCTCATCCTCCTGCAAGGAATAAAGTCTTAGTCTGCCCAACCTCTCCCTATAGACACAAAATGCTGGAGTAACTCAGCGGGGCAGGCAGCACCTTTGGAGAGAAGGAAGGGGTGATGTTTCGGGTCGAGACCCTTCTTCAGACTCCATCTATACTTCACAATGCCTCGGCAAGGTCACCAGCATAATCAAGGACAAGTCTTTCTAAACTAAAATCTGTAACCTAAACTAAAATAAATTTAAAAGTTTGAAGAAGGTTTCCGACCCAAAATGCCACGTATTTCTTTTTTTCCAGAGATGTTGCCTGACCTACTGAGTTACTCCTGCATTTTGTGTCTATGTAAAATAAACGTATGAAGGAAAGATGATATATTTCTAAGTCAGGACATACTTAGAAGAAAATGTGTACATGCTGATTTTCCCATATGCCTGCTGTCCTTATCCAACTGTTGGAGGTCATGGATTTGGAAGGTGCAGTCAAAGAGGCCTTGGCAAGTAACAGCGGAGCAAATTATAAAGTGTACATACTGTATCTATGGTGCACTGACAGTGAATGGAATGGATGTCCAGGATGGTAAATGGCGGAACTTGAGTAGATCAGAAATAAATAGAAGAGACAGAGGAGAAGTGAGTTACCTGAAGTTGGAACATTAAATATTTCATAAGTTCTAGGAGCAGAATGAAGCCATTCGGCCCATCAGGTCCTTGCTGCCATTATATCATGTCTGATCTATCTTTCCCTCTCAACCCCATTCTCCTGCCTTCTCCCCATAACCCCTGACATCCTTACTCATCAAGAATCTGCCAATCTCTGCCTTAAAAATATTCATTGACTTGGTCTCCACAGCTGTGTGTGTCAATAAATGAATACCACAGATTCACCACCTTCTAACTAAATAAATTCCTCCTTATCTGCTTTCTAAAGGCATATCCTTTTATTCTGAGGCTACTGCCTCTGGTCCTAGATACTCCCACTAGTGGAAACATCCTCTCCACATTCACCCTATGCAGGCCTTTCACTATTCAACGAGGTTCCCCTTCATCTATCTAAGCTTCAGTGCCTTCCAAAGCTCATCATATGTTAACCCAATCATTCCTGGGATCATTCTTCTGACATGTGTGCTAAACACAAACTGCTGGAGGAACTTACAGCGTCAGGCAGCATCTGTGGAGGTAAAGTACAGGTTGATATTTCGGGTTGGAACCCTTCTTTGGACTGATCCCAACCCTAAATATTGCCTGTCTATTCCCACCTCAGACTAATACAGTCAAACAGGCACTTTGGCCCAACTTGCTCATGCCGACCAAAAGGCCCCATCTAAGCTAGTTCAACCTGCCCACATTCAGCCCATATCTCTCTTAATCTCTCCTATCCATGTACCTGTCCAAATGTATTTTAAATGGTGTCATCACCTGCCTCATCTATGTCCTCTGACTAATGTCTGACCCAGAGTTACTCCAGCACTTAGGGTTTTGCTCAGAGTGTTTGTTTGCTGTCAGGTGGAGTCAGATATGATGGTGACATTTAAGCTTTTAGATAGGTACATGGATATGCTGGGAATGGAAGGATATATATTATGTGCAGGTAGATAAGAGTTGGCCTTGGTATCATGTTCGGCACAGATGTTGTGGTTGCTGTGCTGTATATCGATGTGGGTTTGAAGTAACAAAAACCAGACTAGGTAAGGATATGAAGAAGTCCCGACCTGAAACATCATGTATCCTTTTTCTCCATCGATGCACCCAAACCTGCTGAGTTACTCCAGCGCTTTGTGTCTACCTTAGGTACCTTCAACTCCTTAAAGACCATCGGTGAACTAAGAGGGTTTTAATAACAACCTAGTAGTTTCCTGATCATTATTAATCTCACTAGCTCTATATTTCAGCTTCACTATTAATTGAATTAAATTACTTTGCTGCCATTGTGGGATTTGAACACCAGAGACCATGAAAGATGCTACAAAAATGAATATTTTTGTTTAGATTATGTAATGCGGCAATAACAATGCTGACTTAACCCTGTGCTTTAAAAAAGTAGATTTGCTCCCTCCTTACACCACACATTAGTGTCCTAAATATACATTGCATATCCCGGACTGCAAAACAACCTGTGGTTAGTAGTTGGCATTTAACAAGGATACATTGCCCTGTGAAACAAAACAAAATGGGGCGGCACGGTGGTGCAACGCTGCCTCACAGCGCCAGAGACCCGATTTTGATCCTGACTATGGGTGCTGTCAGTACAGAGTTTGTATGTTCTCCCTGTGACCGCGTGGGTTTTTTCCGGGTACTCCGGTTTTCTCCCATGTTCCAAAGATGTGCAGGTTTGTAGGTTACTTGGCTTCAGTAAATTGTCCCTTGTGTGTTGGATAGAACTCGTGTATAGGTTGATCGCTGGTCGGCGCACATTCAATGGGCCGAAGGGCCTGTTCCCATGCTATATTCCTAAACTAAACTAAACTAAAACCAGGAACTAAACTGGGATGTAACAGGTGGTCACCCTAAAGTCCCAGTGATGCTGCATATTTCTTCCCACAGTTTATACAGGTCTTCCCTGGGTTATGAATACAAGACTTATGGACATCTGTATATAGTGCCAAGCTCCCATAATATTTTTAAAATGCGGAAGTCAGATGCATATGGGGATTGCTGGTCAGCATTGGACTTGGTGGGCCAAAGGGCCCATTTCCACACTGTATCGTGAAACTATCTCTAACCTAAACTAAGTCCCTGCTGCTTGGTTAATGTTGCTTGTTAGAGATGCTGCCGGTCCTGCTGAGTTACTCCAGCATTTTGTGTCTACCTTCGATTTAAACCAGCATCTGCAGTTCTTTCCCACACATGTAAATGTTATAGTTCTGTGTTGAGATTTACTGAGAAGTAGAGGTGAGAGAGTTGACAACATTTTTGCAAGACTTTTAGTTTTTTGTTTTAGTTTTAGAGATGCAGCGCGGAAACGGTCCACTGAGTCCGATCTGACCAGCGATCACCCCGTCCACTAACACTATCCCACACGCTAGGGCCAATTTACAATGTTTTACCAAACCCAATTAACCTACAAAGATGTATGTCTGTGGAATGTTCGAGGAAACAGGAGCACCCGGCGAAAACCCACGCGGTCACGGGGAGAACGCACAAACTCCGTACAGACAGCACTCGTTGTCAGAATCGAACCCAGGTCTCTAGCGCTGTAAGGCAGTAATTCCGTCAATTCCTGCACCACTGTGCCGCCCCTCCCATGGGATCCATTACACTCTATCTTATATACCTAACTGGCAATCTGAATATCACAAGACTTAATAGATTGTAGATGTTGGAACTCAGTGGGTCAGGCAGCATCTCTGGAGGGAACTGGACAGTCAATGTTGGATTGGAACCCTTCTTCAGACCTGCACATATAATCTAGGCCGGATAATTAATGCAGAACTGAAGGTTTAGGTTTATTATTGTCACTGAGGTACAGCAAAAAGCTTTGTTTTACACGCTATCTACCCATCTGCCTATCAAAACCCCTTATCAGCCTGTTACCTGCCATGCTTTGTCCTGCCTCTCCTCTCTTCCGGCTGTCCTCCTGAAATTTCAACGGAGGGCCCCGACTTGAAATATCACCTGTCCATGTTCTGCAGAGATGCTGCCTGACCCGCTGAGTTACTCCAGCACTTCATGCCTTTTAGGGATAAGGAAGGACAGTAGTAAATGGAAAGGGAGTGCAACAAAGGCCGGGAGGGGAGAGGGTGATTGAATGGGAGAGGGAAAGAGGGAAAGAAATGGTAGAAAGAAGGATGGGATGGAGATGTAGAGTGGAGGAGATAACGAGGAAAAGAGCAACATAGCAGAGAGAGAGCCCTATGTAAATAAAACAGAACTAACGAGAGAGGGAGAGAAAGCTTCACACATATTTTTACAATACAATAACTTTAGCCCGTTTTACTGATGCCGACATATTTTAAAATGATTTAAATTCTTTAACTGCTGTGGCGGGATTAGAATTCACATTCTTTGGATTTACTGGTAGCACAAGCACTAGATCACAACAATCTTCTTCAAATATCGGAGCAGCAGTGCAGCAGCAGTGCAGCAGGAGGGGATGCACAGCTTGACAGAGCATGCAAGCTAAAAATAAAAAGAATGAATCCTGATGCCAAAAGTATTGCAGGTTCTGCATTAATAGTTTGCTAAATAGAGACTAAGGACCTGAAATCACACTGTGAGATATTAATAACAAGGTTGTGATGTGTTTGTCTGGTGCTTTCACCGATTACTCCACCCAACAGCATTCATTGCACCTGAAGGCAATTCCCTCCAGACCAAGAGATTTGAATGAATGAATGAATGAATGAATGATACTTTATTGTCACATGTATCTAGGTACAGTGAAAAGCGTTGTTTTTACACACAATCCGGTTAAACCATACAGCAGACTTCACCCAGGCAGCAGACAAAAGCCACCGCGTTTCCGGCGCAGACAAAGTTTCAAAAAGTTCCTAGTACAGTTGTAACTTCTCGCAGCGGCGAACCAGGCCACAGATGCCCCCCCCCCTCTCCCCACCGGGTCTCCCGTCGTTATCAGCGCCCCCCCCCCCCCCCCCTCTTTTTTCTCGGCGGCCTCTTGCCAGGTCCCGCAGTGCACAGTCCCCATCTATTCTCGGCAGCCCGTCCGCTTTTCAGCTCCATGGCCCATTCCGGGTGTCTTCTCAATTTGGTACATTGAGGGATATGATAATATAGAACATAAAGCAAGTCTTGGACACACAATGCTGGAGTAAGAGAGCAACTCTGGTGAACATGGATAGGTGACATTTTGGGTTGAGACCATTCTCAGACCCTTCTTCAGGCCCCGACCCGCAGAGAGTGGCGAGTCTGTGGAATTCTCTGCCTCAGAGGGCGGTGGAGGCAGGTTCTCTGGATGCTTTCAAGAGAGAGCTAGATAGGGCTCATAAAAATAGCAGAGTCAGGGGATATGGGGAGAAGGCAGGAACGGGGTACTGATTGGGGATTGATCATCCCCAATCAGTACCCCGTTCCTGCCTTCTCCCCATATCCCCTGACTTGATCACATTGAATGGTGGTGCTGGCTCGAAGGGCCAATTGGCCTAATCCTGCTCCTATTGTCTATTGTCTAATCTGAAACCTCACCTATCCGTGTTCTCCAGGGAAGCAGCCTCACCCGCTGAGTTGCTCCAGCACTTTGTGTTCTTTTCTGTTGACCAGCATCTGCAGTTCCTTCTTTCTGTATAAAACAAATTGTCCTGATTATAGCACAAGGTTTACCCTTGTTTAAATATTGGACAGTGTGTTACAAATTTATCCGTGGAACTGCAGTGCGACAATGCAGGGAACTATATTCTGCAACTCATATCTTCCCCTTTGCTCTATCTATTGTACGTGAGTTTTGACGATCGTATTTATAGATTGTATTATCTGATCTGTTTGGATAGCATGCAAAACAAAGCTTTTCACTGTACACATGCTAATAATAATCCTCTCCTAACCTAACAAAACCTTCATACACAAAATTAATAATTAGAATGTTTTTCTACGTTTATATTTTTTAATCAGTTGGGGGAAGTTTACTCACCTTTTATTGGGTTATTATAAAACAGGTGCATTAATATTTTAAAGTGTAGCCAGATATTTAATGATAACACGTGAATATTCAAGGATATATTAGACCTTAGACGTTTAGAGATACAGTGCAGAAACAGGCCCTTTGACCCAGCGAGTCTGCGCCGACCAGCGATCACCCCATACATTTGCACTATCTTCCAAACTAGGGACAATTTACAATTTGTTTATCACAGCCTATTAACCTACTAACCTGTACGGCTTTGGAGTGTGGGAGGAAACTGGGAGAATAGCCATGCGGTCACAGGGAGAACGTACAAACTTAGTCCAGACAGCACCCTTAGTCAAGATCGAACCCGGAACTCGGGCGCTGTAAGGCAGCAACTCTACTGCTGTGGCACCATGCTGCCCCTTCATCAAACCTTACCATCAACTACCAAAAACAAAAAGCACCATCATGCAACTGACCAGCATTTTTCGCATATCTGTTGTGTTTTGAAAGAAAGGAGAATAAAAGTACAATTTCTATATTGTGGGATTGTAGAGTCATACAGCACGGAAACGGGCCTTTTGGCCCAACATGTCCATGCTGAGCAAGTTACATAACTAAGCTAGTTCCACTTGCCGATGTCTGGCCATATCCCTTCAAACCTTCTCTAACCACCTACCTATTCAAATGTCTTTTAAATGGTGTTATTGTACCTGTCTCCACCACTGCCACCTTCAATGTAAACACCGCCATCTGTGTGAAAAGGTTCCCCCTCACCTCCTTTTTAACTCAATCCCCCACTCACCTTAAACCTATGCATCTAGTCAGCTCTCCTACCCTGGGGAAAAGACTGTAGCTATTCACCTTATCTACGCCTGTCGTGATTTTATATACCTCTATGCAACTACTGTGGACTCTGGTTGGGCTTTTTCTATTTCTAGATTAGTTGTTCAAGTTGGGTTAGTTGTGGCATGTACTATTGCAACATTTAAAAGACCTTTGGACAGGTACATGGATCAATGGACAGGTTTAGAGGGATATGGGTGAAACGCAGGCAGGTGGGACTAGATATGACATGTTGGCCGGTGTGGACAAGTTGGATCGAAGGGTCAGTTTCCACGCTGTATGACTCTGTGACTTATGGTCAGCATGGTTCAGTATTTTAACCAGCACAGAATGATTTGCTTATTTATTAATGCACTTTCTCTGTGCTTTATCAGGATGTTGTTTAATTCACAAACAGGCCAAAGGTATGTTTGAAATTGCCATTGGCACAGAAAAGGGTGGGTTTGACAGCGGTAAAATGGGTAAAAATGATATGCCCAGTGGTTTGTGTTGGGATTGGCTATGGTCTGCTCAGGATAAGGTTGGATTTAATTTTGTACCAAAATATATACCTGTACACGGTCACCCCTTAGCCTCCCACACTCCAGGGTGAGCTGCACAGCACGAAACAGGCCATTCGGCCCACCTTGTCCATGCCTACACCTCAGAAGAAAGCCGATCCAGCCTGTTCTTGTGGGCATGAATAATAGGGTGAACGCACTGTGTCTTTACCCAGAGTAGTAACCAAAGTAGTGACCAAAAAGGTTGATGAGGTCAGAGCTGTTGATGTTGTATATATAGACTTCAGCAAGACATTTGACAAGGTTCTGCTTGGTACGTTGCTCTGTGACTGACACAGTGAATGGCATGCCTCGGGGGAATGTTATAGAGCAGTGGGATCTAGGAGTGCAGGTACATAGTTCCTGTACAGTTATACAAGGCATTAATGAGGCCACATTTAGAGTGATGTGTTCAGTTTTGGTCACCCTATTATGGGAAATATGTTGTTAAGCGTGAGAGAGTGCAGAAACGTTTTACGAGGATGTTGCCAGGACTCGAGGGCCTGAGCTGTAGGGAGAAGTTGTGCATGCTAGGACTTTATTCCTTGGAGCACAAGAGGATGAGGGGGTGATCATAGAGGTGTACAAGATGGATGGGATAAACGCAAAGAGTTTTTACTCATAGTGGAAGAATCGAGAAGCAGAGGACATAGGTTAAAGGTGAGGGGGGAAAGGTTTGATAGGAACTTGAAGGGCAATTTTATTACACAAAGGTTGGTACGTGTATGGAACGAGCGGTCGGAAGAGGTAGTTGAGGCAGGTACTATCATAACGTTTAAGAAACATTTAGATAGATACATAGATAGGATAGATTTAGAGGGATATAGAAACATAGAAAATAGGTGCAGGAATAGGCCATTCGGCCCTTTGAGCCTGCACCGCCATTCAATATGATCATGGCTGATCATCCAACTCAGTATCCTGTACCTGCCTTCTCTCCATACCCCCTGATCCCTTTTGCCACAAGGGCCACATCTAACTCCCTCTTAAATATAGCCAATGAACTGGCCTCAACTACCTTCTGTGGCAGAGAATTCCAGAGATTCACCATGGGCCAAATGCTGACAGGTGGGACTAGTGTAGATGGAGCATGTTGGTCAGCATGGGCAAGTTGGGCCGAAGGGCCTGTTTTCATGCTGTAGGACTATGATTCTATGACTGCACCTGTAACCATCTCTCAGATTCAACCGATCCACACAAGTAATATGACACCGGCGAGTGGTAAAATAACAGAGTCTGCCACATTGACTTGTAGGGTAAAGTAAATAGGGCTGTCATTTATCATCAGCCCAATACCGTACTCTTGGGTAAATCAATTCACTTAAATTGAGTTTGGTTTTGCAGAGAGCACGAAGTGCTGGAATAACTCAGCAGGTCAGGCAGTATCTCTGGAGAACACAGTCTTGCAGATTCTGAAACAGGCCCTCATAGTAATTCCTGGGCAAGTACAAATAAAAGGCAAGAAAAACAATCCATTATCCCCAATCCACAAGGGGTGCATGGTGACACAGCGGTGCCGTTGCAGCCTTACAGTGCCAGAGACCCGGATTCCATCCTGACTATGGGTATGTACATTCTCCCGAGACCACCTGGGTTTTCCCTGGGTGTTCCTGTTTCCTCACACACCCAAAGATGTGCAGGCTTGTAGGTTAATTGGCTTCGGTAAAGATTATAAATTATCCCTAGTGTGTAGGATAATGCTGGTGTATGGGGATCGCTGGTCAGTGTGGACTCGGTGGGCCGAAGGCCTTGATTCCATGCTGTATCTCTTAAACTAAATTTAAACAGCCCATTAGTCCCTTTTTTCATGTACAAATCATGCATAAAAGTGACCCAACCTATACTAACAAACTGAAGTTCAAATCCCACGGTGGCCATTGGGAGTTATAAATTTGAGGAATTAATTAAATTGAATTTATAGTCGCATGCATAAGGACACTGAGGTACAATGAAGACATGGCTTGTGTCAGCATCTCAGACACATAGAAATGCAGCCTGAAAAAGGCACCTATTTTAAATTAAGGAAATTACCATAAAATGAATGGATTGTCTTTTACTTTTGGATCTGGGCCATGGATGTCATTCAGAGAAGAAACATTATACATGGCTGAGGTATGACACCAGATAAACTTCCAAACCAGGAAAGATCAAAGTCTAGTTTAGTTTATTGTCACGTGCATCGAGGTACAGTGAAAAGCTTTTATTGCGTGCTAACCAGTCAGCGGAAAGACAATACATAACTACAATTAACGAGCCATCCACAGTGTACAGATACAGGATAAAGGGAATAACGTTTAGTACAAGATAAAGTCCAGTAAAGTTTAATCAAAGAGGGTCTCCAATGAGGTAGATAGTAGCTCAGGACTGTTCTCTGGTTGTTGGTAGGATGGTTCAGTTGCCTGATTACAGGATGGTTCAGGTGCCTGAAACTGTCCCTGAATCTGGAGGTGTGTGTTTTCACACTTCTATAACTTTTGCCCGATGGGAGGGGGAGAAGGGGAAGTGGCTGGGGTGCGACTCGTCTTTGATTATGCTGGTGGCCTTTACCAAGGCAGCGTGAGGTATGCATGGAATCAACGGAAGGGAGGTCGGTTTGCGTGATGGTCTGGGCTGCGTCCACAATTCTCTGCAATTTCTTGCGGCCTTGGATGGAGCTGTTCCCAATCCGTGCTGTGATGTGTCCTGATGAAATGCTTTCTTCGGCGCGCTAGGGATATGGATAGCTGACGTTTCGGGTCATGACCCTTCTTCAGAATGAAGAATTAGTAAAAATCTGAAGAAGGGTCTTGACCCGAAACGTCACCTGTTCATGTTCTCCAGAAATGCTGCCTGACTCGTTGAGAGCACTTTGTGTCCTTTTGAGTATTAACCAGCAACTGCAATTCCTTTTTTTCCACAAGATAAAAGGGTTTGTAGGTTAATTGACCTGTAAATTGACACTAGTGTGTAGGGAGTAGATGAGAATGTAGGATAACGTAGAACTAGTCTGAATGGGTGATCGATGGTCAGCATGGATTTGGTGGGCTGAAGGGCCTGTTTCCATGCAGTCTCTCAGTCTATACTGTACTGTATGTAGTGTTCTTTCAGGAAAGGTGTGGCAAATGGCAGACTCTCTCAAAAGACAGTGGTACAACTGGTAGAGCTGCTGACCCACAGTATGAGAGGCTCAGATTCATTCCTTTCCTTGGGTGTTGTTTAGTTTTGTTTAGTTTTGTTTTGTTTAGTTTAGTTTAGAGATACAACGAAAACAGGCCCTTCGGCCCACCGAGTTCGTGCCGACCAGCAATCCCCGTACACTAGCATTATCCTACACACTAGGGTCAATTTACAACTTTATCGAAGCCAATGAACCTACAAACCTGCACATCTTTGGAGTGTGGGAGGAAACCAGAGCACCCGGAGAAAACCCATGCGATCATTCGGAGAAAGGACAAACTTTGTACAGGCAGCACTTGTGGCCAGAATCGAACCCTGGTGTCTGGCACTGTAAGGGAACGGCTCTACTGCTGCACCACCGTTCTGTCAGGGGCTGTCTGTGTGGAGTTTGCGTGTTCTCCCTCCAGATGCCTCAGTTTCCGCCACCAAACAAAGCTGTTTTGGCCAATTGGCTATAGTAAATAGCCCCCAAAGTATAGGTGAGTGGTGGAAACTTGGGGGAAGTTGATGAGAATGTGGGGAGAATTTAAAAAAAAATGGCATTAATGTGGGATGTGTAAATGGTAAATTGATGGTCAGCATGGACTCAGTGGGCAGAAGGGCCTTGTTGTGTGTTGTATCTCTCTGTGGCAGTCACACACACACAATGGGTTAATACTCTTACAGTTCAGTGCAGCAAACTACCTGGCTCTAACAGCTACAACAATGGCACATTACTCATTTATATAGCATCGTTAAAGAATGTCACAATGCACAACAAAGTAATCAGGCAAAAGGTAATGGTGAACTGCACTAGAAATTAGTGTGACTGATGAGTTTGGTCAAAGAAGACAGCATCTTAAAAGGCCGAGAGAGGATTGCAGAGCTAAGATCTTGGTAGCTGTAGGCAAAAGCATCAGCTATTGAAATAGCGGCGAACCTGTGGAATTCATTGCCACGGACAGCTGTGGAGGCCACGTTCTTTTGGTATTTTTAAAGCGGAGATTGACAGGTTCTTGATTAAAAAGGGTGTTCAAAGTTATGGGGAGAAGGCAGGAGAATAGGGGTTGGGTGGGAAAGATAGATCAGCAATGATTGAATGGTGGAGTAGACTCGATGGACCAAATGGCCAAATTCTGCTCCTATAACCTACAAACTTATGAAGTTCGTAGAGTCTTGCCCCTGTCCCACTTAGGAAACCTGAACGGAAATCTCTGGAGACTTTGCGCCCCACCCAAGTTTTCCGTGCGGTTCCCGGAGGTTTTTGTCAGTCTCCCTACCTGCTTCCACTATCTGCAACCTCCGGCAACCACCTGCAACCCCCGGGAACCGCACAGAAACCTTGGGTGGGGCGCAAAGTCTCCAGAGGCTTCCGTTCAGGTTTCCTAAGTGGGACAGGGGCATTAGAGAGCACAAACACCCTTCAGCCCACCTTGTACATGCGGACCAGTGGGCTAGTCCTATTTGCTTGCCTGTGTCCCTATGCACTCTGAACCTTTCCTACCCATATATCTGTAAAAAGAACAAAGTGTTGGAGGAGAAACTCAGCGGGTGAGGCAGCATCTATTGAGCGAAGGAAATAGGCAACGTTTCGGGCCGAAACCCTTTGGTTTCGGCCCAAAACGTTGCCAATTTCCTTCGCTCCATAGATGCTGCCTCACCCGCTGAGTTTCTCCAGCATTTTTGTCTACCTTCGATTTTCCAGCATCTGCAGTTCTTTCTTAAACAAAGTGTTGGAGGATCTCAGCATCAGCAGCTCCTTGTGTCTCTCTTTCGATTATTCTCTTCTGGTGAAGGGTTACCTACTTAAAAAGCCAACCCATGATTCAATGGTACTTTATTTGCCACACAGTGCAGTGAAATTCATTTTTGTATACGGTTCAGTACAAGTATCATTATACGTAAGCACTTAGGTACATCTTAGATAAGCTTCTCAGATACAGTACAAGTATAAAGCAGTAGTAGATGGACACAAAATGCTGTAGTAGATGGACATTTGTCGAGTGGCTACCTGTCCTGCTGAGTTACTCCAGCATTTTGTGTCTTATCTTCAGTGTAAACTAGCATTTGCTGTTCCTTCCTACACTGTATAGCTGTAGTACACTGAGGCTGTATTCAGAGTCGCCAGTTTGGCACCGTTGTGATTCGAAGATAGACTCAAAAAGCTGGAGTTACCCAGCGGGACAGCAGCATCTCTGGAGAGAAGGAATGGGTGACGTTTCGGGTCGAGACCCTTCTCAGACATTGCTCTGCCTCAGCCTGGAGTCGGACTACAGGCCTCGACCTGAAAGTCACCTGTCCAGTCCCTCCACAGATGCTGCCTGACCCACTGAGTTCCTCCATCACTGTGTTTTGCCCACGATCCCACCAGCTAAAGTTCCTCGTGTCTCTCTTTGTTTTCCTTCTTCTGGTGAAAGGACTCCGACCTGAAACGTTAACCTTTCCTCTTTGTTCAGGTTCTGCCTGACTTGCCGTTTGTTGTTTACTGATTTGTGTATAAAATCATGAGGAGAATAGATAAGGTGAATGCACAGTCTTTTACCCAGAGAAGAGTAATCAGGATCTAGAGGGAAAAGGTGTAAGGTGAGAGGGCAAACATTTAATAAGAACCTGAGGGCAACTATTTGGGTGATGGTGGGTGCATGCCAGAAGAGGTAGTTGAGGCAGGTTCTATTAGAGTATTTAAAAGACATTTGGACAGGTACATGGCTAGCAAAGGGTTATAAGGACATGGGCCAAACTTGGGTAAACGGGACTAGCGTAGATGGGGCATCTTGGTCAGCAGTGACAAGTTGGGACCTGTGTAGATGGTGCATCTAGGTCAGCATGGGCAAGTAGGGATTAATGTAGATGGGGCATCTTGGTTGCATTGGCAAATTGGGATTAGAAAAGAGGGGACATTTTGGTTAGGTTGGGCAAATTGGGACTAGCATAGTTGGAACTAGTGTAGATGGGGCATCTTGGTTGACATTGGAAAATTGGGACTGGCATCGATGGCTGGATTAGGCAAATTGGAACTAGCTTTGATGGGGCATTTTGGTTGGTATGGTCAGGTTGGGACAAGCGTAGATAGGGCATCTTGGTCGGCATGGGCAAATTGGACCATGTTCCCATGCTGTATGACTCTATCACTCTGTATCCCTCTGTGTCCAGGGTACATTCACAGCTACATCAGCCCGTCCGTGTATGAGAGCGGAGCGGAGAGGCAGGGGGGAGCCGGATCCCCGGGCCCCATCTATACCAAAGTCAATGAGGTTTATGGAGAACCCGAGGCCCTGGAGCCCGACAGCCCGCAGTCAGAGTTCACCGCCGGCTACTTTAACGGCGAGGCAGCCGTCAGCGAGGGCTACAGCATGGACGCGTTCTTTATCACGGACGGGCGGGCGAGGAAACGACCGGAGAGCGCTGCTCGCACCGCCCAGCGGCACAGCTGCAGCGAATGCGGCAAGACTTACGCCACCTCGTCCAACCTGAGCCGGCACAAGCAGACCCACCGCAGCCTGGACAGCAAGCTGGCCCGCAAGTGTCCCACCTGCTCCAAGGTGTACGTGTCCATGCCCGCCCTGGCCATGCACGTCCTGACCCACGACCTCAAGCACAAGTGTGAGACGTGCGGCAAAGCCTTCAGCCGGCCCTGGCTGCTCCAGGGACACGTCCGGTCCCACACCGGCGAGAAACCCTTCGGCTGTGCCCACTGTGGCAAGGCGTTCGCCGACCGCTCCAACCTCCGCGCCCACATGCAAACCCACTCCGCCTTCAAACACTTCCGATGCAAGCGCTGCAACAAGACTTTCGCTCTCAAATCCTACCTAAACAAGCACTACGAGTCCGCCTGCTTCAAGGGGTCGCAGGAAGGAGATTCCTGAACGCCTGCGCTTCAAAGGGGGCAGGGGAGAGGGAGGGGGAACAAAATACAAAAAAAAAACACACACAAACCCACACACACAGCAGAATGGGAAAAAATGATTTAAAAAAAGCACCTTCCTTCATTTCAAAGCAATACTTCCTGAGATTAATCTTTCTAAAAAAAACTATGCTGGATCTTTGTTGAAAAGTTGAAAATAAAACCTCCAATAAGTTCAGCTTGCAAAACTGAGGGACGATACAAAATGCAAGCAAGGACTACTCTACTCTACTCTACTCTTCTGCCTTTCCTTTGGACAAAGGACGGAAGAAATGGGATGGAAAGCACTGGGATATATTTGTGACTGTCAAAGCACATACGTGTGCACAGAGCACACGTGGACACATTCACACGTTCAAACAGGCATGTGCAGGTGCACAGGCACACACATGCATCCACACACACGCACACGCATGCACACACACACGCACCGGTTACATTTGCTCTCCCAGGACATGCCAACGACATACATCGCTTGCATGCACGCACGCACGCACATGCAAAGATGACCTCTGTATTTTCGATGCTGCTTTTTTGCTAAAGGAGGGGAAAAAATATTTATTGCATCTTCCAAGGTGATTGAATTGTACTCGACTTTTTTAAAACTGTTCACTTACGGGGTGTTTATTGTTTCTGTTGATCTGCAGACGAGAAAATGTTTTTGAGTGTGTTGCTTGGTCAATGTGGAGCGTGACTTAAGGCAAATCCGTTTTTATTTTTACACAACGAGAACTGTTTGTGCCATTGCACTGAATTCCTCTACAGTAGAATCCAGAGATTTGGCTGCTGACAGGAAACTCTTATTTCAGCTTTAGGCTTTAAAGATACAGAGCGGAAACGGGCCCTTCGGCCCACCAAGTCCGCTACACTAGCACTATCCTGCACACCAGAGACAATTTGCAGAAGCCAATTAACCTTCAAACCCATGTGTTTAAGAAGGAACTGCAGATGCTGGAAAATCGAAGGAACACAAAAATGCTGGAGAAACTCAGCGAGTGCAGCAGCATCTATGGAGCGAAGGGTTTCGGCCCGAAACATAGAAACATAGAAATTAGGTGCAGGAGTAGGCCATTCGGCCCTTCGAGCCTGCACCGCCATTCAATATGATCATGGCTGATCATCCAACTCAGTATCCCGTACCTGCCTTCTCTCCATACCCCCTGATCCCCTTAGCCACAAGGGCCACATCTAACTCCCTCTTAAATATAGCCAATGAACTGGCCTCAACTACCCTCTGTGGCAGAGATGTCCAGAGATTCACCACTCTGTACCTCTTATAGTCAGGTGAATGTATCATGCAGAAATTATATTCCTCACCTATCTATATTCTATATTACTGATTGATCAAATACCTACTGTAGGTTGGCAAAAGTACTGGAGAAACTCTTATTCCGTTACGGCCCGAAACGTTGCCTATTTCCTTCGCTCCATAGATGCTGCCGCACCCACTGAGTTTCTCCAGCATTTTTGTGAACCTTCAAACCCACACCTCTTTCGGAGTGTGGTAGGAAACCGGAGCACCCGGAGAATACCGATGTGGTCACATGGAGAATGTACAAACTCCGTACAGACATAGTCATGATCAAACCCGAATCTCTGGCTGTGAGTTAGTAGCCACTGGACCGCCCCCAGTGTGGCCTTGTGATGTGACCAGATACTGTTGTAACCTTCTGGCAGCTAACAACCTACAGTACAGTAGGTTGTTCAAGAAGGAACTGCAGATGCTGGAAAATCAAAGGTAGACAAAAGTGCTGGAGAAACTCAGTGGGTACGGCAGCATCTATGGAGCGAAGGAAATAGGCAACGTTTCGGGCCGAAACGGAAAAAGAGTTTCTCCAGTACTTTTGCCAACCTACAGTAGGTATTTGATCAATCAGTAATATAGAATATAGATAGGTGAGGAATATAATTTCTGCATGATACATTCACCTGACTATAAGAGGTACAGAACTTAAACAGCGTAGACAGGCCCATAGTCTTTACCATATCTACATCACACATAGGATAGTACAGCACAGGTACAGGCCCTTCAGTCCACTATGCCTGTGTTGAACATGATCCCAAGACCAACTCTTATCTGCCTGCACATAATCCATACCCCACAGTCCCTACATATTCATGTGCCTTTCCAAAAGCCCTTTAAATGTGACAATTGTATCTGCCCCCACCACCACCCCTGACAGTGCGTTCCGGGCACTCACCACCCTATGTGTGAAAAAGTTGCCCAGCACATCTCCTTTAAACTTTGCCCCTCTCACCTTACAGCTATGTCCTCTCGTTATTGATGTTTACATCCTGGGAAAAAAAGTTCTGACTGTCTACCCTATCTATGTCTCTCATAGTTTTATACACTTCTATCAGGTCTCCCCTAAACCTCCTATGAACCAGAGAAAACAATCCAAGTCTGTCCAATCTCTACCTCTACCTCCAGGTATTTATGATCCACACAAACCTTTCCTGCACTGCATTACCTCACCTTTATCGCAATAAACAACATTTTGCTCACCTGAACAGCCAGTTCATCCTTGCTTTCTGATTTACAGCTCACTAGTTACCGATTCTGACTCTTGTCCTTGGAATCCACAATCTCCAACCTATGTCACAAGTCCATGATGAGATACTTTAATAGTCATACAGCACAGAAACAGCCTTTCAGCCCAACTCGTCCATGTTCGTCAAATGCCCCATAGCCCTCAAAACTTTTCCTACCATGTACCTGTCCAAGTGTCTTTTAAATATTGTTATAGTACCTGCCTTAACTACCTCCTCTGGCAGCTCGTTCCATGTACCCACCACCCTCTGAATGAAAAGGTTGCCCCTCAGGTTCCAATTAAATCTTGTCTCTCTCACCTTGAACCTGTGTCCTCTGCTGATTCCCTTATGCTAGAGTCATAGATTCATACAGTCTGTAACCAGGTCCTTCGGCTCAACATGTCCCATCTACACCTACCTGTATTTCGCCCATATCCCCCTCAACCTGAACATTAATTCAAGTATCCTGGGTAAAAGACTGTGCATTCAACGTATCTGTTCCCCTCATGATTTTATACACCACTATAATAACTCTCCTCAGCCAAGGAATAAAGTCTGCTCAACACTCCCTATAGCTCAGGCTGTTGAATCCAGGCAACATCCTCGTAAATATTCTCTGCACTTTCCAGCTTAATGACCTCCTTAAATGTTGACAGTTTTACTGATTAGGCAGTAGCCACCTTGAATAGTTCATTGAAGCAGTTGTTAACGTCAGGATGAAAGTATCTTATGCAGGTATGCTCTGTTTAAAGCCCTTACGATATATATTTTGCATCAGAGCTGAACTTGCGATATCCATCGGGAAGTTCATGTTCATAGGTCATAGGAACACAGTTAGATCATTCAGCCCATCAAATCTCCTCCGCCATTCAATCACGACTGATCTATCCTTCCCTCTCAAACCATATCCCTGCCTTCTCCCCTAACACCCTTATTAATCAAGAACCTGTTCATCTCCGCCTTAAAATTATCTCTTGACTTGGCCTCCATTGCCCTCTATGGCAACAAGTTGCTTGGCCAAAAGGACACAAAGTGCTGGAGTAACTCAGCCAGTCAGGCAACATCTCTGGAGCACATGGATTGGCAATGTTTCAGATCGAGACCCTTCTTCAGAAGTACCTTGAAGATGGATCTTGATCCCAGCACTTTGTGTCCATTTTGTGTCTAAACCAGCATCTGCTGTTTAGAGATACAGAGTGGAAAACGGCCCTTCAGCCCACCAAGTCCGTGCCGACCAGCGATCCCCACACATTTACTTTATCCTACTACAGTATGTCTTTGGAGTGTGGGAGGAAACCAGAGCACCTGGAGAAAACCCATGCAGATCTCGGGGAGAATGCACAAACTCCGTACAGGCAGCACCCGTAGTCAGGATCGAACCCGGGAATCTGACACTAAGGCAGCAACTCGACCACTGCGCCACTGTGCCGCCCTTTATTTCTTTGCCTTCAGTTCTTTGTTTCTACAGTTTGCTTGGCCAATTATAGTGCTCTCTGCACTTCAAGATGGAGTTAACCTTTGGTTACCTGCCAACACCCAACTGGTTGACCATGAAGCCTTTCAAAATATCCAGTGGATGTGAAAGTCACTCTGTAAATTCTTTTTTCACAGGCCAAATCAAGCAAGTCAAATCAACTGGATTCTACTGTACATGAGCATTGTAAAGTATTGTCATGGTATTTTTTATTGCCAGTAAAGGGGAAACTGCTTCCACCGAACAGTGCAGAAGAAAATCCCTTATCTAAATTTTCCCCTTAAGTTGATATCACAAAGAAAAGTGATTAACTGATGCATACTATTGCCATCTACACTGCACGCTGAAAGTGCCAACAAACTACTTCTCCTGTGGTACATTGCCCCTTTATATTTATTGAACTAATCGTTTTTTAAGCCATGGATCAGGAACACTTATGTTGTTGCCAAAGCGCTTGCCACTTTTGAAGGAAAAAAAAAGTTTTTCTTTTCATTTAATTTTATGCAACTATTTATGTATTTATTTATGTATTTAACTATTTATTTATGTCGCTTATTTATGAGGTGCACATGTCACCAAAAAGACCAGGAGTTTGTGTCGTTCCTGACTGCTGTGAACAAATCCTTTTTTTAAATAATTAAGTGCAGTTTATTTTTCTTGTTGTTGAAATGCATAGGTCACTTGAGAAAAGGCAATTTTGGGGATATGAGTGAATGTTGATATTGTAAATAAGGCACTACGCTGTATTCCAGCAATAATTCCATGATGCATGGCTTCCTTTCTTCTTTGTAGTTTATGGTATCGTTAAAAAAGAGAATCCAGGTATTGACTTCAGTATTAATTAGCAATGGAAATCAGGGATCTTGCAGGGGTTTGCAAAGTGCTTTTGCTGATGAAATGTTAACCAGACTTCCAATGGTGTGATCTGTGTGTGGCTGTTTGTTGTTCTGCCTTCTCCCTTGGGTCAAGTCCTGGGCACCTGAAGGTTGGCATCGACTCAATGGTCCCGAGACCAGTTTCCTTGCTGCTGGCTCCATGGTTCAATGATACATTATTGTCACATGTACCTGGGCACAGTGAAATGCTGTGCTTTGTATACAACCAGGTTAGATCATACAGTAGACCTCACCTAGGCAGTACACAAGAGTCGCCATGTTTCTGCCGCCAACATAGTTACAAAAAAGTAATTGAACAGTTTTATCTTCTGCTCACAGTGGCGAACCTGGCCTCCCACCACAGGTGGCAGCAGCCGACCCCTGCCAGGCCCTCCCTTCATTCTCGTCGGCCCTATGATGCTGAGATCATAAGATCATAAGACATAGGAGCAGAATTAGGCCATTCGGCCCATCGACTCTGCTCCGCCATTCGATCATGGCCGATCTGTCTTTCCCTCTCAACCCCATTCTCCTGCCTTCTCAGCCGTAACCTTTGACACTTTTACCAATCAATCTCCACCGACTGGATAGCACGGACAGAAAAAAGCTTTTCACTGTACCTCAGTATATGTGTCAATAAACAAACTAAATTATACTAAAAAAAATAAACAATGACTTGGCCTCCACTGCTGTCCGTGGCAATGAATTCCACACATTCGCTACCCTCTGGCTAAAGAAATAGCTCCTCATCTCCATTCTAAAGGTACGTCCTGTTATTCAAAAGTTGTGCTCTCTGGTCCAAGACTCTGCCATTACTGGAAACATCCTCTCCATATCCACTCTATACAGGCCTTTCATTATTTGGTCGATTTCACTGAGATCCCTCCTCCGAGAAGATGTTAGTTACCGTATTCGATAATTCCACACTTTTAGTCTAAAGACCTTTCAATTCCTGTTTTACCACAGAAGGAGGATAGTTTGGCCCATCGAGTCCATGCCAGCCCATTGATCAACCCCACTCCCCACGAGCAAACACTGGACCTTCACAGCAAAGCCTGGAACGTTCTGGAAAAGACAGGATGTTCCCCACACGGGCCTACATCACAAGGCCTCAGAAACTTGCCCAATGTCTGAAGGCACGCCCATTCTGGAAGGAAGTGAAATACAGATGGTGGGGTTGAGGGAGTCAAAACAGCTACACTTCCCCTTTTATGGTCATGAAATTATGATTCATAAATTGTGCAAATGAAAAATCATCCAATAATCAGCAATTGTAACAAATTGCTGAGTAAACCATCTCAACCCATGATCACTACTGGTTAACACATTAACAGCAGCCTGTCACAGACCCTGCATTAAAGGATATTTTCCTATCTCCTGTTGTATGTAACAACCACCAATCATTTTATAGATTATAATCTCAAAAACTATTTAAAATATATGATCGCAAATAATAGCATTCAGTCTAGAATTCTGAGTACGTTTCGGGTGTTGTCATCGATTTCCTCTCTCCTTTCTTCTTACTTTTTGCTCTTCTCTCTCTCCCCATCCCATTTTCTCTTCCTGTCTCTCTCTTTCTCCTCCCCCCCACCCCATCATTTACCTTTTCCATTCTCTATCTCTCTTTCACGGCCATCCCTCTATCCCCATTCTTTCTTTCTCTTATCCTACCTTCCTCATTCTGTCTTTTCCCCCCTTCATTTTCTGTTATCTAATATCTACCGCTCCACGTTTACTCCATTCTGTTACTCTCCTTCTTTCTTCTCCTCCTTCCTCTCCCCCCCCCCCCCCCCCCTCTCTCTTTCTCTCCCTTTCTTCTTCGGTCTCCCACCTCTCTCTGCCTTTCTTCTTTGGCCACTGTCACCTCTCCCTCTCCCTCACCCTCCCTCTTCCCCCCCTCTCTCTCTCTCTCTCTCTGCAATTCCCACTGTTCCTCTCCTCTCTCTCCGCTCTCTCATTCCTTCCTGCCTCTATAACCTTTAAATAACACAAATAGCTAGCATTATACTTAGATTTAGAGAAAATAATTTTGTATATAAAACAAAAATGTATATTC
The DNA here is from genome assembly GCF_028641065.1 of Leucoraja erinaceus. NCBI lineage: Eukaryota > Metazoa > Chordata > Chondrichthyes > Rajiformes > Rajidae > Leucoraja > Leucoraja erinaceus. Next base: position 17,080,410 of record NC_073397.1, read on the forward strand.
TGCTGCATCAATTTATACTTGCACTGGGTTTTTATTGTACACTTCATTGTGTACAAGACGTACACAGTTTCGGGAATTTTCCATACTATTTTATTCTTTATAAAGAAAACAGAATTTGAACACACAACTGTAGAAAGCACAATTGTACCAAACCTCTTTGCCAAACTTCAAGGAGAATAAATGATATAAATATCTCTGCCGTGTCTTTATTTATTTATTTTTTTACAGTAATTCAGATGAACGAAGCTGTCCTTAATAATGACCTGAAGATTTTAATGTACATGCCAGAGTTCAGTCATTGTGTGGCGATTCCCTTGACTGGTGACTCTTTAGACTTCAGAAACACCGTGCGGAAACAGGACCATCTGCCCACCAATTTTGCGCTGACCTGCGATCACTCCATGCACCAGCACTATCCTACACACTAGGGGAAATTTACAATTTACCAAAGCCAATTAACCCACAATCCCTCCACGTCTTTGGAGTGTGAGGAAACCGGAGCATCCAGAGAAAACCCACGCGGTCATGGGGAGAATGTGCAAACTCCGTAAAGAAAGCACCCATAGCCAGGATCAAACCACTGTGCCACTGTGATACATTTTAACTACTCGGGCAAGGACTATTGATAGATTGCATTGTCGTTGCATCAATGTAATATGTAAAAGATCCAAAGGGGGGCTCGGAACAAATTCTCAACCCTTCCCATCCATTTCTCTGCTCTAGGCTCTATCTCCTGCCACTAGACCATAGAACATAAAACAGTGCAGCACAGACCCACAATATCCAAATGTCCATGCCGAACATAATACCAAGTTTAACTGTTCAACTAATTTTCTCAGCCTGCATGTGTTCCATATCCCTCCATTGCCTGGACAGTGTTTCAGGTTGAGGCTTTGAAGAAGGAGTCCGAGCCGAATCACTCTCTGTCCATTTCCCTCCACGGACTCTGCCCGACCCACTGAGTTCCTCCAGCACTTTGTGTTATGTTCAAGATTCCACCATTTGGAGTCTCTTGCGTCTCTAAGCAGCAATATTTTTGAATAAATTTGTCATGGAAAATGTGCAAGTTGAAGTGTGTGTTATTTGCCTGTTATTTATTTGATGGGGTCTATATCTATTGTGAAATAAAGCCAATTGTTGTTCCTCCCCAAACCAATTATAACCCAGTGCTGCCACCTACAGGCTATGGAGAGGATGAATTCCATCTCCACGACCAGAAAGAGTGTACCCAGGGGTATGAATTAGGCTGAGGACATTGAATAGGGCGTTACAATGGGGCTGCATTGGGAACACTAAATGCAGTAGATGAGGTTAGAAGAGGTGCATGTCTAACCTGGAAGGCCTGCTGAGATTCCTGGATGAAGGTTGGCAGGGTGGTGCAGGGGTAGAGATGTTGCCTTACACTGCCAGAGACTCGATTCAATACTAATTAAGGGTGATGCCTGTACGTGGTTTGTACATTCTCTCTGTGGCCGTGTGGGTTTTCTCCAGATGCTCCGGTTTCCTCCCACACTACAAGGATGTATAGGTTTGCAGGTTAATTGGCTTCTGTAAATTATAAATTGTCCCTAGTGTGTAGGGTAGTGTTAGTGTGCGGGGTGATCGCTGGTTGCAAGGGAAAGTAACTGTGAAGGGGGTGGTTTAGATGGGAAAGGATAAGTGAACCAAGGAATTGCAGAGGGAGTGTCTTTACAGAAGATGTAAAGGGGTGTGGGGGGGGGGGGGGGCAGGTGTGATTGGTGGTGGATCACATCGAAGATGGCAGCATGTTTGGGGAATGATGTGTTGGATGCAGAGCTTGTTTGGGTGAAAGGTAAGGACCAAGGAAACTCTATCCTTGTTCTGAATGGGGGAAGGAGGAGTGAGAGAAAAATTACCCCTTCCTCTTTTCCAGCTCTCCTCCCCCTTCTACAATCAGTCTGAAGAAGCGTTCCGACCCAAAACATCACCCATGCCTGTCCTCCAGAGATACTGCCTTTAGACTAGAGATACAGCATGGAAACAGGCCCTTTTCCACGCCGACCAGCAATCACTCCGTACATTAGCACTATCCGACATACTAGGGACAATTTACACTTTTACTGAAGCTAATTAACCTACAAACCTGCACGTCTTTGGAATGTGGGAGGAAACTGAAGCACCCGTAGAAAACATATGTGGTCACAGGGAGAACGTACAAACTCCATACAGACAGCACCCCTAGTCAGTATCGAACCCGGGTCACTGGCGTTGTGAGACTGCAACTCTACCGTTGCCCATTGTGCCACCACTGTGCTACCCTGACCCATTGAGTTACTCCAGCATTTTGCATTTTTATTGTAAACCAGCATCTGCAGTACCTTGATAGTCAAAACGTGCTGGAGTAACTCAACAGGTCAGGCAGCATCTCTGGAGAAAATGAATAGGTGACATTTTAGGTCGGGACTCTTCTTCAGACATTGAAGGGTCCCGACCCGAAACGTCACCTATTCTTTTTCTCCAGAGATGCTGCCTGACCCACTGAGTTACTCCAGCATTTTGTGTCTATCTTCGGTATAAACTAGCATCTGTAGTTCCTTCCTACACATTTTGTCCACAATTCCTTGTGTTTTCCCATTGACAAAGTGCTAAAATCCCATTACTAATGCTGTAGTAATTTAGAGTCTGAAGAAAAGACCCGACCCAAAACATTGTCTGTCCGTTTCTCTCCACAGATGCTGCCTGATGCATTGAGTTCCTCCAGCACCTTGTGCTTTACTCAAGATTCCAGCATCTGCAGTTCCTCGTGTCTGATTTTCATCTTCACTTTTAACACATCAACCTGTTCACCCTCTAGATGGCGATGATGCCCCATGTCAGATAACTCGGCCCAAAAATAGTCCAAACAAAAAAATGCTGGAAACACACATCAAGTCAGGCAGCATCTATGGAGAGAGAAACAGGATTAATGTCTCAGGTGTGTTTCAATATCCACAGACCTGCTGCTTGTTTCCATTACTTGCATTTCATATTCTGACCTCACTTCTCTTCCCCTCAGATGGAACCAAGTTCCACAGTTCTGCTCTCGCCCCCCCCCTCCCTTCTCCCAAACAGAACAAGGACACAGGGCAGCACGGTGGCGCAGCGGTAGAGCTGGTGCCTTACAGCGCCAGAGACCCGGGTTCGATACTGACTACGGGTGCTGTCTGTATGGAGTTTGTACGTTCTCCCTGTGACTGCGTGGGTTTTATCCGGATGCTCCGAATTCCTCCCACACTCCAAAGACGTACAGGTTTGTAGGTTAATTGGCTTCTGTAAATTGTCCCTAATCTGTAGGATAGAACTAGTGTACAGGTGATCGACAGTTGTCGGGGACTCGGTGGGCTGAAGGGCCTGTTTCAATGCTGTATTTCTAAGCTCTGAATTCTAAACACAAAGAGCTGGGGTAATTCAGCAGGCCAGGCAGCATGCCTGGAGAACATGGATAGGCAAGGTTTTGGGTCGGGACCCTTACGTGAGCTGTCTGTGTGGAGTTTCTACTCTCTGACCCCACGAGTTTTCTACGGGTGCTCTGGTTTCCTCCCACTTTCCAAAGACATGCAGGTTAGTAAGTTAATTGGCCCTCTGTAAAATTCCCCTTAGGGTGTCTGGTAGAACTAATGTATGGGTGGTTGCTGGTCGGTGCGGACTCGATGGGCTGAAGGGCCTGTATCCAGACTGTATCTCTAAACTAAACTAAACTAAGTTCCCCTGTTCCTTACCCTTCACCCTAGAAAACTCCAACTTTGATGTCCACAGCTGAGAAATTATTCGGCAACAGTTTGTTTTGCTGTTTAGTTTTAGTTTAGAGACACAGCATGCAAACAGGCCCTTTGGCCCAGCGAGTCCATGCTGGCCGCTGATCACCCGTTCACACTAGTTCTATGTTATCCCACTTTCACATCCACTCCCTAGGGGCACACTAGGGGCAATTTATCAGGATGGGGCTCTGTAGAGAGATAGCGATAGCAACATCGGTGGGCGGAGGAATAGAATAGGGTGTGCAAGGGTAGGGATAGGTGTGCAGAGATAGGACCTGCAATAGAGATATGTTTAAGGATAGGGAAGGAATAGGGGGGTGATTTCAGGCTAGCGTCAAGTGTGTAAAGATAGGGGTAGATGTAGGGCTGGGGCAGAGGTAGGAACAGGGGTGTGTAAGGGTAGGGATAGGTGTGCAGAGATAAGGCTAGGAATAGCAGAAAGTGTAGACATATGGGGGGGGTGGGTGGGATGGCATTGGAGATGGGGGCAGTGTAGTGATCGATTCCTATTTAAGGTTCCACATTTACATGGTCGTTCCTGTGAAGAGGTATTTCCTGCCAGCAACCCTGAGCAGCCCAACGTCTCATTTCACATCTTCCAATGCTTTGACCACCTGAATGAGATCACCCCTAATTACCCCTCGCATGAGGGAACATGGGCCATGCAACTTGTGTTATCTTTATACGATCTCCAGTTCTACTTTATGATATATATGTGGGAAGAAAAGAATTCCGTGGTTCCAGGACATCTGTTCGGCATGAAGGTTCGGCGCTCCCAGGAGATTAATCCAGATTTCAGTGGAGTTCACAAAACTGCACTCTCATTAAAAGTAACTTGTGCAGCTCTGGACTCTGGCCAAGAACAGCACTCTCTGAGCCTGCAAGAGCACTGAACACACGAACCAGTCCAAAATAAATTCCTCGCTTGCAGCAAAAAGTAGCAAAAGATGCACCAGCAGAAAACCTTTTCCGTCTGGAGAATGAAGACTTCACTCTGAAGGAGGTTCTCAAACACAAAACATCACCTGTCCATTTCCCTCCACAGGTGCTGCCTGACCCACTGATTTTCTCCACCACTTTGTGTTTTGTTCAAGATTCCAGCACCTGCAGTTTCTTGTGTCTCTGGAAAATTTTCCCCCCCATTGTTAAAGTTGCCATAGTTTGTGTTTTTGGATTTCAGAGACGCAGCGAAGAAACAGGCCCTTCGGCCCACCGAGTCTGTGCCGACCAGCGATCACCCAAAGATTCAATGATACTTTATTGTCACGTGCACCTAGGTACAGTGAAACACTTTGTTTTGCATACAACTCCGGTTCCCCCTTCATTCTTGCTGCCTACCCACCCCCACTTGCTCTCGGAGGCCTAGTTCCATCCTACACACTAGGGACAATTTACAGAAACCAATTAACCTGCAAACCCACACATCTTTGGAAAGTTGGAGGAAACCAGAGCACCCGGAGGTAAACCACGTGGTCACGGGGAGAACGTACAAACACCGTACACACAGCACCTGAGGTCTGAATCGAACTCTGGCGCTCTAAGGCAGCCCACCATCCCCTCCAAATGGTGAGTTCTCTATTATGGTCATAGGAGCTCTCGTAATTGTGTCCGGATTAAAGGAGGTGCTGGACCACCAGTTGCTGGAAAATCGATGGTGGTCCTGTATCACGAAGCATCCTCTCAGGAAGATCTGATGACATTAGTTCATGGTTCCACCATCCAGAAATTCATTGACTGGTGTGGAAAAAGCATCGAGACTGTGTAGATGAGTGTTGAAAGCTACCAGATACAATGTGAGTTTAACCTTCCAAACAAGTCAGTTATTTGAAAAAAAAACTGGGCACAGGACAAATGTTTTGATTCCCAGATTGTTCACTGACCTCGGTTTGGTTCCAAATCACTGCCAGTGGAAGGTTTAAGAAAACAAATTGAACCCTCGAAGCTGTCCAATTTTAATCAGTATTAGAACCATAAAATAAACAGCAGGGGAATGCGAGAGCTGGTTTATTTAATGGAGTAAATCAGGATGTTAATGGCACTTCCTAGAATAGACCTCACTAACATATTGAACAGGAGGTTAAAGGAAATCAGTAACAGATTGGAATCTCAATGTTGGATTTATGTGGAGAGTCTTTAGACTTTAGACTTTGGTGGTACAGCATGAAAACAGACTCTTCAGCCCGCACAATTAAAGCATGGAATAATCTTCACCCTGCCATAGTTACCCAACCAGATGCAACTAAATTTAAGGTAGCTCTTTCTTCCCAAAAACCCTTTCTGGCTTAAGTTCTCCCTCCACCACCTCCAGTTTAAATTCCATTTGAAATATTTTGGAGGACCAAAAAAACAAGAACAAGAACACTGAGTCCACACCGACCAGCGATCACCTCGTTCACTAGCACTGTCCTACACACTATGGATGATTTACAATTTATAGAAGCCTGTTATCCTACAAACCTGTATGTTTTTTTGGAATATGGGAGGAAACTGGAGCGCCCGGAGAAAACCCACGCGGTCACGGGGAGAAAGTACAAACTCCATACAGACAGCAGGGTCTCTGTCGCTGAAAGGCAGCAACTCTACTGCCGCACGCCAGTCATCTGACTGTTTCCGATGCTATTTCACAGTCAGCATTGGTTGTGTAATACACTCGTTATCAGCCAGAAATTTGGGAATCAAATCCCATCCCAGTCACAAGGGCTAGCAATCCAGGTGGATTTTCCTAATGTTGGTGTAAGGGACTGCAGGTGTTGGAATCTTGAGCAAAACTGGAAAAGTCCTGGAGAAATTCAGCAGGTCAGGCAGCGTCTATGGAGGGAATGGAGAGACGACATTTCCGGTCAGTGGGAGGGGGGGAGAGGAAGCTGAAAAAGAGAGGTGGGGGCAGCACAAAGCTTGGCAAGTGATAGGTGGATACAGGAGGCGAAGGAGGTTTTGATAGGCAGATGGGTGACAATGGATAGAGATGAAAAGGAGACGTCAGATAAGGAGAGATCGGAATGAAATGTAAAGCCGAATGGCCTAATTCTGCTCCTATGTCTTATGATATAGGTGCAAGGAGGGGCTAAGTGAAAGAGTGGGAATATAAAAGAAATGAGGGACTATTAATGCATTACTGAAAGTGTGCTCCACTGTTGAACGTATCACAGTACATTGTTAGGAGCGACACAGTGGTGCAGCGGTAGAGTTGCAGCTTCACAGAGACAGAGACCTGGGTTCAATCCTGTCTACGGGTGCTGTCTGTGCAGAGTTTGTATGTTCTCCCTGTGACCACGTGGGTTTACTCCGGGTGCTCCGGTTTCTTCCAATATCCCAAAGACATGCAGGTTTGGAGGCTAATTGGCTTCTGTAAATTGTCCCTAGTGTACAGGATAGAACTGGTGTATATAGCACTGATCATTGGTCAACGCACTCGATGGGCCAAATGGCCTGTTTCCACGCTATATCTCTAAACTTAAAGTGTTATCTTCTAGGTGAGATTTTTTGTTTGGTTTCGTGATATGGCGCGGAAACAGGCCCTTCGGCCCACCGAGTCCGCACTGACCAGCAATCCCCGCACATTAACACTATCATACATACACGAGGGATAATGTACACTTATACCAAGCCAATTAACCAAAAAACCTGTACATCTTTGGAGCGTGGGAGGAAACAGAAGATCTTGGAGAAAACCCATACGGTCATAGGGAGAACGAACAAACTCCATAGAGACAGCACCCATAATCTGGATCAAACCCGGGTCTCTGGCGCTGCAAACGCTGTAAGGTAGCAACTCTACCGCTGCGCAGCCTTCCTCTTTCCTTCTGGTGGGTGTAAAAGCTCCTGTAGTTTTACTGGGGGAGTTTTGCCTTGTCAATGTTTAAACCTTATCAGCAAACTGAAAAAAAAAATGTTTAATTAAGTCATTCACCCATTAATCTTTGAGGAAGTTTATTGTGCAGAAATTAGTGCCTCAATTCCCATAGACACCACACTTTAATACTACATAATTGATCGTAAAGCACTTTGGGGAGTTTTGGAGTGGATAATGTCATAGAGGTATACAGTGTGGAAACAGGCCCATTGGCCCAACTTCCCCACACTGACCAACATGTCCCATCCACACGACTCCTTGCTTTTGGCACATTTCCTTCTAAACATATCCATGATCTTATACACCCCACAGAAGATCTACAGAAGATCTCTCCCTTGTGAGAGGTAAATGCACAGAGCATTTTGCCCAGAAGGGAGAACCAGAGGACATAGGTTTAAGGTTTGAGGGGAAAGATTTAATAGGAACCCGAGGGGTGACTATTTCACACACAGCATGGTGGGTGTATGGAATGAGCTGCCAGAGGAGATAGTTGCGGCAGGTACTATCACAACCTTTAAGAAACATTTAGGCAGGTGCATGGATGGGACAGGTTTAGAAGCATATGGGCCAAACGCAGGCAGGTGGGGCTAGTGTAGATGGGACATGTTGGTCAGTGTGGGGCTAGTGTAGATGGGACATGTTGGTCGGTGTGGGGAAGTTGGGCTGAAGGGCCTGTTTCCACGCTGTATGACTATATCTCTAAGGTCACCTCTCATAAGCTTATTATAGTTTTTTTCTGCAAAGAGTCTCTCTGGCAGGGTTCAAACTGAACACAATCATCACAGCAACAGCGCAGTTGGCCACATGATATAATTCTTAAAGAAGGTAATGTCCAACATGCCGCAGTTTGCTGTAGTTTCAACAAGCAAGACGGCCATCGCGTCGCAGAACCTTTAAATAGAGTGACAGATATGCATCCGTCTTAGTGATAGGATGAATCACCCTTTAACTAAACATAGAATATAGAAACATAGAAAATAGGTGCAGGAGTAGGCCATTCGGGCCTTGGAGCCTGCACCGCCAATCAATATGATCATGGCTGATCATCCAACTCAGTATCCTGTACCTGCCTTCTCTCCATACCCCCTGATCCCTTTAGCCACAAGGGCCATTCCAACTCCCTCTTTAATATAGCCAATGAACTGGCCTCAACTACCTTCTGTGGCAGAGAATTCCAGAGATTCACCACTCTCTGTGTGAAAAATGTTTTCCTCATCTCGATCCTAAAAGATTTCCCCTTATCCTTAAACTGTGACCCCTTGTTCTGGACTTCCCCAACATCAGGAACAATCTTCCTGCATCTAGCCTGTCCAACCCCTTAAGAATGTTGTAAGTTTCCATAAGATCCCCCCTCAATCTTCTAAATTCTAGCGAGTACAAGCCGAGTCTATCCAGTCTTTCTTCATATGAAAGTCCTGACATCCCAGGAATCAGTCTGGTGAACCTGTCTCTGTACTCCCTCTATGGCAAGAATGTCTTTCCTCAGATTAGGAGATCAAAACTGTATGCAATACTCCAGGTGTGGTCTCACCAAGACCCTGTATAACTGCAGTAGAACCTCCCTGCTCCTATACTCAAATCCTTTTGCTATGAATGCTAACATATCATTTGCTTTCTTCACTGCCTGCTGCACCTACATGCCTACTTTTAGTGGCTGGTGTACCATGACACCCAGGTCTCGTTGCATCTCCCCTTTTCCTAATCGGCCACCATTCAGATAATAGTTTACTTTCCTGTTTTTGCCACCAAAGTGGATAACCTCACATTTATCCACATTATACTGCATCTGCCATGCATTTGCCCACTCACCCAGCCTATCCAAGTCACCTTGCAGCCTCCTAGCTAGGGCCGGATTTACCTAGAAGCTAGACAAGCTTAAGCTTAGGGCCTCGAGGTCTAGGGGGGCCTCCGGCCAAGGCAGGACACCTACCGTTCAACTCTGGGCGGGCCCCCCTCTCTATCTCTCTCTCTCCATCTCCCCCCGCTATCCGTGTCCGGGCCGCCGGGCTCCGCTCGCTCCTCATCCGCCGGCACGGCATGCCGCCTTGCACATGCGCATTGCTGCAGCCTGCATGTCCTCCCCTGCACATGCGCACAACCACGGCCAACACATCATCGGCCGCCCTGCGCATGCGCACTGCAACGGCAACTGGTCGGCGCTGGGCACTTTTCCCCTCGCTTTGAATTGTGGGAGATTTGGCCGCCATAGCTGTCCGGTCGCTGCCTCGCCACCAGCGCTGAAAACCAACGTGGTGGTGGCCTCACAAGTGGAACTTTAGGGCCTCTCTTCATCTAAATCCGGCCCTGCTCCTAGTATCCTCCTCACAGCTAACACTGACCCCCAGCTTCGTGTCAATTCAATTCAATTCAATTCAACTTTATTGTCATTGCACAGATACAAGTATGGGTACAACAAAATGCAGTTTAGCGTCAGTCCGTAGTAATAGTGCAATATAGAAATAAAAATACAGAATAAGCAAACAATGTGGACGGAGTGTCATCCGCAAACTTGGAGATGTTGCATTCAATTCCCTCGTCCAAATCATTAATATATATTGTAAATAGCTGGGGTCCCAGCACTGAGCCTTGCGGCACCCCACTAGTCACTGCCTGCCATTGTGAAAAGGACCCGTTTACTCCTACTCTTTGCTTCCTTTCTGCCAGCCAGTTCTCTATCCACATCAATACTGAACCCCCAATACCGTGTGCTTTAAGTTTGTTTACTAATCTCTTATGTGGGACCTTGTCGAAAGCCTGAAAGGCTGAAACAAACATTATTCAGAGTGGCGACCACAAAAAAAACATACCTTCCATTTTGGGGAGGGCAATTATTTGTTTTGAATTTAGATTCACTGATTACAGAAACATGCCGAGGATTAAAAAAACAAATGGGTTAAATTTTCCCGGTCACGAAACCGGTTGGAAACGAGTCCCCGTTGGGTGTGTGTGTGTGTATAGTGTACGTCAGGGATTACTTTCTGCACTTACCCGGGTTCTGTGAATGGGATAGTTGTGTGTGTGTGTATACACGTTTTGTGCGCGTGCGTCAACTGGAAATGATACAATGTATTCACGCCAACTGATCGCAAGCAAACTTCAAGCCGCGCTCCGGTGGTTTGTAACTTCACCCACACTTTGCAACATGCACGGAGGCAGGTACACACAGAGCGCCGGAGCACTGCACAACAACAGTCCCCGCGGGGAGCGAGCCGACGGAATACAGAGCATTCACACTGATAATATCCCGGAGACTCACAATGTACCTATGAGAATCCTCATCAGACCCTTTCCGCCCGTGTTGGACGAAGATAAAGTCAGGAGTTTAATGGGATCCATCCAGGTATGTAACATATCATTTATATCTAGAATTGAAGTGTTCAACAACGCCCTGGGTAGGTGGGATACAATTCAGTGGACAAGAAGGGTCCCGACCCAAAGCGTCACCTATTCATGTGTAGGAAGGAAATGCAGATGTCGGTTTAAATATCTAAGACAGACACACAGTGCTGGAGTAACTCAGTGGGTCAGACACCATCTCTGGGGGTATAGAATGAATAGGTGACGTTTCGGGTCGAGACCTTTCTTTAGAACTTTAGACCCGCCTGAAGAAGGGTCTCGACCCGAAACGTCACCTATTCCTTTCCCCCAGAGATACTGCCTGACCCGTTCAGTTACTCCAGCATTTTGTGTCTTTTTGTAAACCAGCATCTACAATTCCTTGTATCCACAATTCAGTGGTTGTTGTATGCGAGCGATAATGAATTAATCCTTACTGTTAATACTTAACTGGCCTGCCAGTTAAAATCTAACATTTTCATTTCCTGCATTGGAGTTATTTTTTAAAGTCGACAGGAACCTGGCAGTCTGCGGCGTTGATGGTTATTGTTAATTGAGTTGTGAAATTAACGTGTTGAAACTTCCTGCTTTCGATATCTTCCGGTTCAAGAAAGTGGTGCAAACGGATGAATAAATCTAGACACAAAATGCCTGTAGGATCTTTGCAAAATGTTGGAGTAACTCAGCGGGTGAGGCAGCATCTCTGGAGCGAAGGAATAGGCGACGCTTCGGGTCGAGACCCTTCCTCAGACTGAGAGTCAAGGGGAGAGGGAAACTAGAGGCATGAAAAGATATAGAACAGATCAGAGCCGGCACCGATGACCAAAGAGCCCACAATGGTCCATTGTCAGCTGTGGAGGAGGTGATACAGAGATGATTCAACTCTGATGATACTTTATCGTCACTTGTACCTGAGTACCTAGGTACAGTGAAATTCTTAGTATTGCATATAATACCATACATAAGCACAATCATAGATAAGTCATAAGCACAAGCTTTTTTGTGTAACCATAGATAAGTATAAACGTGCAGCTATTGTAGTGTAATAATGGACTTCACCGAGACGGAACACAAAGAGTCGCTGTGTTTCTGGCACCCACAAAGCTTCAAAGTTCTTAAAAGTATCAGTGCAAATGGTATTATCATATCTGCCTCCACCACCACCCCAGGCAGCGAGTTCACCACCCTCTGTGTGAAGAAAAACTTGCCCCGCACATCTCCTTCCAACTTTGCCCCTCTCACCTTAAAGCTATGCCCTTTAATATTTGACCTTTACATCCAGGGATAAATGTTCTGACTGTCTACCCTATCTTAGTCTTATCTTGGCCTTTAAGGCCCGTTGTCATGGCAGCACCGTTCCTCTCCTGTGTCCACCACCAACTTGAAAACGACCCTTTGTCCTGCGTCCGTGGCCATCGTCTCTTCCCCGGTTTCTGGTCTTCGGGGTGAAGCAGGAGATGAGCCTCGGACGACCTCAGGTGGGTTCCCAGCTCCACGGTGGGCGAGCCAGGCGTGCTGTCAGGGTGTGGCCGTGGTTTCTGCCGCCACGCGTGGCTGGACGAGAATGAACCTCTCTGGACTGTCTTTGGTTAGGACTTTGGGTTATTTTTGCACTAGTATTGTCATACAGTCATAAAGAGTGGAAACAGGCCCTTCGGCCCGACTTACCCACACCGACCAACATGTCCCATCTATGTGAGCCCCACCTGCCTGCGTTTGGCCCATATCCCTCTAACCTCTTCTATCCATGTATCTGTCTAATTGTTTCTTAAATATTGCGATAGTCCCTGCCACAATGACCACCACAACAACTCGTTCCAAACACCCACCAACCTTTGCGTGAAAAAGTTACCCCTCCTATTACATTTTTATCCCTTCACCTAAAACCTATGTCCTCTGGTTTTCGATTCCCCTACTCTGGGAAAGAGATTCTGTGCCACTCCTATCTATTCCTGTCATCATAGAAACATAGAAAATAGGTGCAGGAGTAGGCCATTCGGCCCTTCGAGCCTGCACCGCCATTCAATACGATCATGGCTGATCATCCAACTCAGTATCCTGTACCTGCCTTCTCTCCATACCCCCGATCCCTTTAGCCACAAGGGTCATATACCTCTATACGATCAAATATTGTGGTTATTAGAGCAGAGGGATCTTAGATTACAGGTGCATGGTTCCTTGAAGGATGAGCCGCAGGTAGATAAGGTGGTCAAAAAGGCTTTTGGCACTTTGGCCTTCATCAGTCAGAGTATTGAGTATAGAAGTTGGGAGATCAGGTTGCAGTTGTATAAGACGTTGGTGAGACCGCATTTAGAATATTGAGTTCAGTTCTGGGCACCATGTTATAGGAAAGATATTGCCAAGCTTGAAAGGGTTCAGAAAAGATTTTCAAGGATGTTGCCAGGACTAGAAGGTGTGAGCTCTTGGGAGAGGCTGCATAGGCCGGGTCTCTATTCCATGGAGTGCAGGAGGATAAGGGGAGATCTTATTGAGGTATACAAAATCATGAGAGGAATAGATCAGGTAGATGCACAGTGTTTTGCCAAGAGTAGGGGAAGTGAGGACATTGGTTCAAGGTGAAGAAGAAAAGATTTAATAGGAATCCGAGGGGTAACTTTTTCACACAAAGGGTGGTGGGTCTATGGAAAAAGCTGCCAGGGGAGATACTGTAGTTGAGGCTGGGACTATCCCATTGTTTAATAAATAGTTAAACAGGATAGGACAGGTTTGGAGGGATATGGAGTAAGCGCAGGCAAGTGGGACTAGTGTAGCTGGGACATTGTTGGCTGGTGTGGGCGAGTTGGGCTGAAGGGCCTGTTTCCACACTCTATCACTATGACTAAACTCTCCTTATTGGTAATGCCCTCTAATCCAGGCAGCATTCTGGATAAACTCCTGTGCACCCTCTCCAAATCCTCCTCATTCTCCCCGTAATGGGCAACCGGTACTGAACACAATGCTCCAAATGTATCCTAACCCAAGATTTATGCAGCTGCAACGTGACTTCCTGACTCTTATACTCAACCAGTTTCCTGACTCCTATCATATTGAAGAGTCAGTCTGGATTTTTGTGCTCCATTGCCTCCAGGAGATCCTAAAATGATAAACAAGGAGTCTCTTGATTATACGGGGTGATGGAGTGAGCGCCTCAATGACTAATGCAAAAATATAGACAACACAAACATAACACAAGGCTTTGAAGTGGTATGGACAGGCTATGCTTTCCATCCATCGTAAGCCATTTCTAAAAGATGTTCTTTGGTCTGCACAAAACTTGCTGGTCCCCCAGCAGAGCGAGATGTCCATCATGGAATGTTGCCGACTGGTGGGGAGGTCAGTACCTATGATGGACCGGGCAGTACCCAGTAATCCAGTGAAGTAGCTGCTGGACAACTAATAAGGAAACTAGTAGATAAGGAAATATTGGTGAAGGTGGCCAAGGAGGTGAGTATCAAAGGAGTAAAAATAAGTTTGGTCGGGTTTAGAAACAAAGATCTGCACATGCTTTGTTGGAATATTGAGGGTTTAAGTGAACCAATCCTGGTGTACTATATAAAAAAACAAAATAAAAGACATTGTAATTATTCCAACCAATCTGGTTGAAATCTTGCTGGAATTGCATATCTCCAAATTCAAGGACTGTTTTTTTCCCCAGCTGTTATCAGGCACTTGCCCCATCCTGTCACCAACTAGAGAGCAGTCCTGAGCTACCCTCTACCCCATTGGAGACCTTTGGACTGTCTTTAATCAGACTTTTCTGGACTTATCTTGCACTAAATATCAAACTCAACAGTGATAAAACAGAATTCCTCCTCATAGGCTCCAAATCCACACTCAGCAAAATCAATAACCCCACTCTCACCATCGACGGCACCACTGTCTCCCCATCTCCCCAGGCCCGCAACCTTGGCGTGATCTTTGATTCCACCCTCTCCCTTGAGCCTCACATCCGCCATGTCATTAAAACCTCCTTCTTTCACCTCCGCAACATCGCCAAACTCAGACCCTCTCTCACACCTCCCGCTGCTGAAAGACTCATCCATGCCTTCATCTCCTCCCGACTGGACTACTGCAACTCACTTCTCCTTGGCATCAGCTCCACCTACATCAACCGACTCCAACTGGTCCAGAACGCAGCCGCCCGACTCATCACCCACACCAAATCCTGGAATCACATCACTCCAGTCCTCAAACAACTTCACTGGCTTCCCATCTCCCACCGGATCACCTACAAAATCCTGATCCTCACCTACAAAGCCCTCCACCATCTGGCCCCCCCATATCTCACTGACCTCCTCTCCCCCTACCAACCCTCACGGTCCCTCAGATCCACATCAGCTGGTCTCCTCTCCATCCACAAATCCAACCTCCGCAGTTTTGGGGACAGAGCCTTCTCCAGGGCAGCTCCAAGGCTCTGGAACTCCCTCCCCCAACTGATCCGCAATTCCGTGTCCCTCACCATCTTCCAGTCCTGCCTCAAGACCCATCTCTTCACCTCTGCCTATCCTTAGCCCCACGTCCCCCCCTCCCTTTTCATCTGTGCTTGAATTGCCTCATATTGTGTTTTGAATTGAATTCTGTCTTTAATTTGTGTACTAGTCATGTCTCTACTATTTATTTAATTCCGCTTACATGTTTTTCCTCTACTTGCTAAATTTTTGTAAGGTGTCCTTGAGACTCTTGAAAGTCGCCCATAAATAAAATGTATTATTATTATTAAATATTATTCCCTTTATCTTGTATCTGTATGCTGTGGGTGGCTGGATTGCAATCATGCATAGTCTTTCCACTGACACCAAAAAAGATTTTCACTGTACCTCGGTACATGTGACAGTGATACAAATAAAACAACATTTTGACATTGC
Organism: Leucoraja erinaceus; assembly: GCF_028641065.1. Classification (NCBI taxonomy): domain Eukaryota; kingdom Metazoa; phylum Chordata; class Chondrichthyes; order Rajiformes; family Rajidae; genus Leucoraja; species Leucoraja erinaceus. The sequence continues at coordinate 17,096,222 of NC_073397.1, forward strand.
ACAGCTATTAACATCAAAAAAACGCTGGAGTAACTCTGTGGGTCAGGCAGCATCTCTGGAGGACATGGATAGGTGACATATCGGGTCGGGACCTTTCTTCAGACTGCTTTAGATTGGTGGGGTTCCAAATCTGAGGGTCCCTGCAAATGATGTCTGTGTTGAAGTGACTAATATCTAGGATATGCAGAGAAAGATATCTTGGAATATTATTGGGCAGGAGGTGACTACAGATATAGGAAGGAGCGAGATCATGGAAATAATGTGAAAACAAGGATGAGGATTCTGTAATCAATTCACATTTAACCGTGGGCCCGGGCCACTCTGGTGCAATGTAAACATCCCTAGTCTTTCTTCGTAACTCAGGTGTCTAATTCCGTTTGTTAACTTGTTCGTCTTTGTATTCCTTCCAAGGTCAGGATATCCCCCCCTTTGGTACGTTGCCCAGAACAGTAAACAATGCTCAACATGGGATGGGTCAGTGCTTTGTATGAGTTAACTATCAACTTCCTGGATTTGTGCCCAATCCCTGTAGATACACATCTTAAGAATCTATTTGGCTAGTCTGTTACCACTGCCCATTGTGTTGATTGTGTAAAGGTGTTTTCCCCTCTAACCTCCTGTAAATTCCTTGTCCGTTTCCCAACTCGTTTAATTTGTCGCCATTGTTTTCTCCTCTTCGACCCCCGCTGCCTAATTGTTTTTTTTCTCTCTCGCTGGATTAAATGTTGGGTCAGATCTTGCAGCCGATGCCAGCGCATGTACCAGGATGTTCCTGCTGGGGCCACTTTTCACATTCAGAGACAGATGTCAAGTGCTGCTGGAATGTGTAGGAAGGAACTGAAGAAGGGGCTCGACCCGAAACGTCACTCATTCCTTCTCTCCAGAGATGCCGCCTGTCCCGCTCAGTTACGCCAGCTTCTTGTGTCTAGTCATAAGTGCTGCTGGAACTCGGTGAAAGACTCTCTCTGGTCGGCCCCGAAACTTGTTGGTCTCCCAGCAGATCAAGATGTCCGTCGGGGAATGGTGCCGACTGGCAAATCCAGACTGCCGGAGTACGAGCTGAGGGACTCGCTGAAGCTCGGTGCAGCCAACGCCAAGGCTCTGTGGGGGAGGACCACAGTCTAGGGTCAGGGAGTGGTAGAGACGCCCCTCAAACAAGGGAAGTGATATCACCCCAGGGGCCACATGAGTGGCAAGGGCGCTGAGTACATTCCGTGAACACTACTAAATTCAATCCTCATGAGTACATGTGTAGCCAAGAATGTCGGAGGAATTTTGCACAGTTTTTGGTTTGTATATATTTTTTAATTTTGAATAAAGTTTATTTTGGTTAAAAAAAAATCCTAACAGTCAGCCCAAACCTTAGGCCCTGTTGCCGATTACTGTGGCACCACCTCTGCTGCTTGGAGACAGAGAGAATGCCACAACCATCACTGTTGGCCCCACGGCAACTGACGAGAAAAGACACAAAATGCTGGAGTAACGCAGCAGGTCAGGCAGCATCTCTGGAAAACACGGATAGGTTTTAGTTTGTAGTTTTAGTTTAATTTATTGTTACTTGGACTGAGGTACAATGAAAAGCTGCCTGAAGCAGGGTTCCGATCTGAAAAGTCAACGAATCCTTTTTTTCTCGAGATGCTGCTCTGACCCGCTGAGCTACTTCAGCATTTTGTATCTATCATTGGTATAAACCAGCACCTGCAGTTCCTTCCTATGAAAAGCTGTTTTGGTGCATGCTCTCCAGTCAGCAGAAACATGATTACAATCAAGTCATTACACAATGTACAGATACATGATAAAGGGAATAACATTGAGTGCAAGATAAAGTCCAGTAAAGTTCAATTAAAGATAATCCGAGGGTCTCCACGAAGGTAGATGGCAAGTCAGGACTGTTCTCTAGTTGGTGATAGGACGGTTCAGTTGCCTCATAACATCTGGGGAAAAAACTGTCCCTGAATTAGGAGGTGACGCTTTGGGTCTTCGGATTTCAGTCCCAACCCATACTCTTGGCCTATCAACCCTGCCCTGCCATTCAATGGGCCCCAGATTTCATCTCCTCATTCATGCCAGTTCCCCATGGACCTCCGTTTCCCCAAAGAAGAAGTGTTACCCATCCATGTTGTCCAGAAATGTTGCCTGACTTGCTAAGTTACTCCAGCACATTGTGTTTTTTTTGTAAATCACCATCTGCAGTTCTTTGTGTCTCCATTCCATGGCAACTGAGGCTGTCCAGTGTACCAGCATGGTAGACCAATACCAATATCATTCGTAGGAATGAGAGATGCCAGCTAACATCAGATAGGTAAGTAGTTTTTTTTAATTGTAAAAACACTGCTGATGCTGGTTTACAAAAAAAGATACAACGTGCTGTAGTACCCAGCGGGTCAGGAAGAAGCCCTCAAGAACATGGATAGGTGAAGTTTCGGGTCGGGACCCTTCTTCAGACTGAATAGATGACGTTTCAAGTTGGGACCCTACTATGGGCGATGCTTTGGTTTACTACCCTGTTATTTATTATTTATTTTAGCTTAAACTTTTTAATTCTTCTTTTAACTTTTAGCATTAGTGCATTTTTAATGTTTTAAATGTATAATTTTATGATTATTTCAGGCATCACTGCTTATCTCTTTACCCATCTACACTAATCCCATTTGCCCACTGTTGTAGTCTATGTCCTGCCTGTTTTAGTATCTGTCTATAATGCCTCTTAAACATAGTAAGTGTGTGCGTATGTACCTTAAATGTTCCACCTTTGTCCTTATACCCCGTCCTCTTGTTTTTGATACAACCTGTGCATGTGAGGGAAAAAAACAAAAATAATTGCTTTCCTAGTATATTATTCACCGAAGAAGGATCTCGACCCGAAACATCTCTTATTCCTTTTCTCCAGAGATGCTAACCCGCCGTTGTTACAGCTTTTTGTGTCTATCTTTGGTTTAAACCAGCATCTGCAGTTCCTTCCTGCACATATTATTATTTTTGTTTTCTTGCTTGTGAGGGGAAAGGCTAATTCAGATCGATGAAGGGTCCTGACCAGAAACGTCGCCTGTCCATGTTCTCCAGCGACTCAGACACCTTCACATGCAATCAGTCAGGGCAGCACAATGGCACAGCGGTAGAATTGCTGCCTTAAAGTGCCAGAGACCCAGTTTCGATCCTGACCACGGGTGCTGTCTATATGGAGTTTGTATATTCTCCCTGTGACCTTGTGGGTTTTCTCCAGGTGCTCCGGGTTCCTCCCACATTCCAAAGGTGTACAGGTTTGTAGGTTAATTGGCTTAAAAATCGTAAATTGTCCCTAGTGGATAGTGCTAGTGTATGGGGATCGCTGGTCGGCACGGACTCGGTGGACCGAAGGGCCTGTGTCTGCGCTGTATCTCTAAAACTATGACTAAACTGAGGAAGGGTCTCGACCCGAAACGTCACCTATTCTTTTTCTCCAGAGTTGCTGCCTGACCTGCTGAGTTACCCCAAAGTTTTGTGTCTATCTAAACTAAAGGTAAGGCTGGTTAATGGTTGATATTCCTTTCTATCCTTGGCTGAAAATGACCCAACTACAACTATTTCTTCCATCGGCAGAACTCAGAGCAGCTCCACAACATACCTCCCATCGACGTTTTGTGGATTAAGGGTCAACAAGGTGGTGATTATTTCTATTCCTTCGGAGGGTGTCATCGTTATGCAGCTTATCAGCGATTGAACATGGAAACCATTCCCGCCAAGATTGTTATGTCCACCATCGCCGACCTACGAATGTATCTGGGATCTTCAACCCCTGATCTCCAGTGATGAGAACCAGGCATCGTCCTGACTGAAGCAACTATCTGTCTCCTGATACCAATGCCAATGTTTCATTTGCTAATTGGAGCAGTCTATATAATTATTTTAGATCATTTCAAGAATGATCAGAAATGAGTTTGAATCAGAGCCAAATAGCGTGGAAACCGACCCTTTCGGCCCAACTTGCCTGCACTGACCAATGCCTCATCTACACTAGTCCCACCTGCCTGCATTTGGCCCATATCCCTCTAAACCTGTCCTATCCATGTACCTGTCAAAATGTACCTGCCTCAACTACTTCCTCTGGCAGCTCGGTCCAAACACCTGTGTGAAAAAGTTGCCACTCAGATTCCTTTTACTTCTTTCCCATAACCCTATGTCCACTGGTTCTCAATTCCCCTTCTCTGGGTAAAAGACTCTGTGAATTTACTTTATCTAGTCCTCTCATATTGACTCATACTCATTATTTTACACTCAATATTTTTTTTATCAGGTTATTTGTGGAATTCCTTGCCACAGAGGGCGGTGGAGGCCAAATCACTGGGATGGATTTAAGAGAGAGTTAGATAGAGCTCTAGGGGCTAGTGGAATTAAGGGATGTGGGGAGAAGGCAGGTACGGGTTATCGATTGGTGACGATCAGCCATGATCACGATGAATGGCGGTGCTGGCTAGAAGGGCCGAATAGCCTCCTCCTGCACCCATTTCCTATGTTTCTAATGCCATGATTTATCCAATAATACTCCTGTGAAGATTCTTTGAGCACATCGCTGTATTAAAGAAATCGTATAAATCCTGGTTTTAACCGAGGGTGGCAAAAAAATAATGTAACTGTACTTAGGTCCATGTGAGAATAAAGTGCCATTGAATCATTGGTTTCCTTGTCCATTGATGACTGTCGCAATTATCACCATCACCACCAGAGGGCAACGTGTCACACATTTAAATCGCGAAAATACTTAAGCAGAGAACTAAGAATTCAGGAGCAAACAAAACGTAGAGGAATATTGCTGGAGGAAGTAAGGACCAAAATTGTACAATAAAAAATAGAACAGTACAGCACAGGAACAGGCTCTTCGGCCCACAGTGCTGCGGCGATGGTGGCACAGCGGTAGAGTTGCTGCCTTACAGTGAATGCAACGCTGGAGACCCGGGTTCGATCCTGATTACGGATGCTGTCTGTACGGAGTTTGTACGTTCTCCCAGCGATCTGCACGGGTTTTCTCTGAGATCTTTGTTTTCCTCCCACACTCCGAAGACGTATAGGTTTATAGGTTCATTGGCTTGGTAGATGTAAAAATTGTCCCCAGTGGGTGTTGGATAGTGTTTAATTGAGACTTTGCACATGACCTTCACAAACCTTCAGTTTCCAGTATAGCCTCTTCGGGAGTGGTAACTACAAGGTACAAGGTGCCGTGGCAGATGGTTCCCATGATACGCCATGGAGCCGATTAAAGAAAGTCCCGGTGGGCTGCCCGCGGCCATGAGCAGCGACAGGCCTGGCTCGTTGCCGCGAAGAAGGACCCAGTGGGTCGCTGCCTGCAGCGGGGAAGTTGGAAAGCTGCTGGCCGGCCCCGAAGACCAGAGATCCGAAGAGGAGGGAACCGATGGTGATGACAGACTGAGGAGTGGGCCAGTAGGAGAAGAGAGAGTATTGCCTCCAGCGCCATCATGGTCAACTGCAGAAGGCATCCACAAGACACAGAGGCGGACGGGCGAGGAAAGGGATGTCGGCTCACAGGCTGAACCAGTCTAGGGTGATGGAGGAGGCCCTGCAGTAGCCTAGGGCTTACCTAGATCAAGCATGTGAACCGGACTTTGGACTTTCTTTTTGCAAATGGTGCCATAATATGGCGACTCATGCATGTGTGATCCTTGCAAAACAAATACCACTATGCCCTTCGGCCCACAATGTCTGTGCCGAACTTGACCGTTAAGCTGATCTCAACTTCCTGTACTGTGCAGTGCAGACATGACAATAAAGCACCATTGTAAGTTGACTCTTCAAGCATTGATATTCCAGTCAAACTGTCCCTGAATAACCGTTGAAATGTCAGTCAGTCTCTTAAAGGGGCTGTCCCACTGCGGCGACCTTATCCGAGAGTCAAGAAGAGTGCCTTCGACCTTCAAGCTCGAGGGCACTGGCCTGGAAAACCTCGAGCTGGATCGACCGTTGGCGTTGAAACCGCGAGCTGGATCGACCGACCACACACACGCACACGCGCACACACACAAGCGGGGGAGCGCTGTCTGAAATTCACACCCGCAATGAAGAGGAAGGTAAATGGCTGCCACAGTTTTTCCCTGGTCCTGAAAACTCCAATGAGCCAATCAAAATGCCCGGCCAGCGAAGGAGATTGCCTATGGCTGTCCTCGACTGCCTGGAACTAAATAGCGACCTCACTCCACTACAAGTCAAAAAGATCCATGCCGGCCAGATTTTACTGACGGAACATTTTTCAACATGCTGAAAAGTTTTCCGTGACCTAGTTAAGGCCGCGAGTATTCAGGAACTTCATTCAAGCATGAAGGAGAGTTCCAGTGACCGAATTAGGACATCCTAGGACCTCGTGTCGACCATGCTGCGAGTTTGAGTCAAGGGCAAACTCGTCTAAATTCGCAGATTAGGTCACCGCAGTGGGACAGCCCCTTAAGTGTTGAGAGGGTTGGCATGTTGAGCTGCACAAGCCTTGAAGTTATAGAATATAGAACATTGAACAAGGAATAGTACAGTACAGGAATGTGGCGACCAATGGGGCGACCAGAACTGCACGTAATACACAATGTCTGTGCCAAACTTGACAGCGTTAAACTGATCTAATCTGCCTGTATATGATCCATATGCCTTCATTCCCTGCACTTCCATGTGCTCGTCTAAAAGCCTCTTAAACACCACTATCGTATCTGCCTCCACCACCACCCTTGGCAATATGTTTCAAGCCCCCATCACTCGCTATAAAAAAAACTTGCCCCGCACATCTCCATTAAACATTCTTACTCTCATCTTATAGCTATTGTGGGCATTTCCACCCCGGGAAAAAGGTTTTAACTGTCTACCTTGTCTACACCTTTCATAATGTTATGTTCTTCTATCAAGTCTCCCCTCAACCTCCAAAGTTCCAGAGAAGCCAATCCAAATGTTTCCAACCTCTCCTTGTAGCTGAAACCCTCTAATCCAAGCATCATTCTGGTAAAACCCCTCTGCACCCTCTCCAGAACCTCCACACCCAATGGGGCGACCAGAACTGCACGTAATACACAAATGCGGCCAAACCAAAGTCTTATAGAACAGCATCATGACTTCCTGACTCTTATACTCAATGCCCGTAGCAATGAAGGCAAGCATACCATAGACCTTCTTCACCACCCTCTCTATATGTGCTGCCACCCTTCAATGGTGGACTCCAAGATCCCTCTGCACATCAATGGTGTTAAGGGTCTTGCTTACATTCAACCTTCCAAGTCGCAACACCTCACACTTGCTTGCATTAAACCGTGCAAGTTATGTGCGACATTGCTCAGCGGTACATAGGCAGTTAATGGCAGTAGCTGGCTCTGGACTTTGGAAAAAAATATATCACCTTAAAAATGAGGCAGAAAATTATATAGCTTAAAATCGTGCATGCTCTGAACTCCTGAGAAATGAGTGGAATTTTCTGAAAAAACAGTTTAGTTGCTGCACAGGAAGCAAGTGTGTTACAGTTATACGGAAAATCACATTTACAGATGTTACATGGAAGAAAAGAGGCGTCCCGCTTTCACTGGACTGAAGGTAAATGACAAACGTCCCTCTGCAGAATGTGCATCAACAGAATGAGCAGGTTATTTTCGAATGTTTCTATTATTGAAAGGAAGAACTGTGAACCTCCCTGCGAGCAACAATGGGAGCTCGGTGTTTAATTAACTCTGCAGGGAAGGGAATGGGGAGCAGGTTATGGTCACCAGGGGATCAGTGGAACTTGCAGCAGGGTGTGGCATTCTGTTTACCCGGTATTTTGGCCGGGAAGGCCGTTAAACACAGAAGCAAACACGAAGCCACGAGGTGACCTGAAGAAGGAGGTTAAGCTGGCGGCTGAACTGACCCTGGGCCGGGTGACACGGTGGCGCAGTGGTGGAGTTGCTGCCTCGTAGTGCGAGGGACCAGGGTTCGATCCTGACCTCGGGTGCCGTTTGAACGGGGCAAGTTTTTTTACACAGAGAGTGAGGGGGGGGGGGGGGGCCTGGAATGCACAGTGGTGCAGCCGTAGAATTGCTGCCTCACAGCGCCAGAGTCCTCGGTTCGATCCTGCCTACGGGTGCTGCCTGTACGCGGGTTTGTACGTTCTCCCTGTGACCACGTGAGTTTTCTCCGGGTGATCCGGTTTTCTCCCACGCTCCAAAGACGTGCCGGTTTCTAGGTTAATTGGCTTCTGTAAATTGTCCCATGTACAGTCTGTAGGATACGAACGTGTGATATCATAGAACTAGTGTGAACAGGTCATCACTGATCAGTGTAGAAGCGGTGGGCCAAAAGGCCTGTTTCCACACTGTAATGTAAATGAAAATAAACTAAACTAAACTACACTTCACAATTGATCTCCACAGCAGCAATTCGCACCTTCCAGCAAATTCACCTTTCACCACGACACAATCTGAGACTGTAAACTTTAGAGACACGGTGAGGAAACAGACCCTTCGGCCCGCTGGGCTAGCACCAACCAGCAATCACCCAGTACACTAGCACTATCTTACACACTAAGGACAATTTACAATCTTTACTGAAGCCAAATTAACCTACAAACCTGAACATCTTTGGAGTGTGGGAGGAAACTGGAGCACCTGGAGAAAACCCACGCGGTCACAGAGAGAATGTATGAACTCCGTACAGACAGCACCCGTGGTCAGGATCAGACCCAGGTCTCTGGCGCTCCGAGGCAGCAACTCCACCGCTGCGCCACCGTGCCACAATGAATACTAACATTTTCTGTTAAAACCTTTACTTTGTCTGCTGCACAATACAGTGTGCAACCAGGCAACACAATTTCATTAATTCTGGAAACCTGCCGTAGTACGAATGTGTACCCTGCTGGCGAGAATACTGTTACTACCAAGTTATGCAAGTGGATGGAGTGTGGTCAGGGATCAGATATGGACTCACTGATGGTGGGATAGGCTCAAGAGACTGAATAAGCTCATAGTCATACAGTGTGGAAACAGGCCCTTCGGCCCAAATTGCCTGTGTTTGGCTCGTATCCTTCCAAACCTATCCTATCCATACACCTGTCTACATTTTGTTTGAACATGGCGATAGTACTTGCCTCAACTACCTCCTCCGGCAACTCGTTCCGTATACGTACAACCCTTTTTGTAAAAAAGTTGTCTGTCAGGTTCCAATTAAATCTTCCCTCCCTCACCTTAAACCTGTCCTCTGGTTCTTGATTCCCCTACTTTGGGTAAAAATCTCTGTGCATTTCCCCTTCTAATCCTCTCATGGTTTTGTACACCTCGATAAGATCACCCTCATCCATCTGTGGTCCAAGGAATAAAGTAAAGCCTGCTCAACTTCTCCCTATAGATCAGACCCTCGATCTCTGGCAATATTTAATAGAATATGACTCCAAATACAAGAATAGAGGGATATAGATCATGTAAGGAGAAATCAAAATTCATACCACTGGGCTGTAAGCTGCCCAAGTTAAATCATGTACAGAAGGATTAGATCAGTCTAACTTGGCATCGTGTTCGGCACAAATATTGTGGACAGAAGGGCCCGTTCCTGAGCTGTACTGTATTGGTTGCCAAACACTTTAACTCCCCTTCCCATCCCCCCCCCCCCACTCCAGTCACGCTTTGGGTCGAAACCCTTCTTCAGACTGATGTGAAGGTGGGGGGAGGAGGGGGCGTGAGGAGGAAAGGAAGAGGTGGAGCCTGAGGGCTGAGGGAGAGCTGGGAAGGGGAGGTGAAAGTAAGGACTATCTAAAATTGGAGGTCAATGTTCATACCGCTGGGGTGCAAACTGCCCAAACGAAATATGAGGTGCTGCTCCTTCAATTTACAGTGTTTCGACATGCACAAGTACCACAGGTAGTGCATAGAGAAGAATATCATTTCTAGAAAATAGTGTTACAGCGTTATCGTGTTACAGTTGCAGAGAAAAAGTCCAATGTTTGCAGTGAAGTAGGTTCTTCTTCTTCTTCTTGCGTATGGCATGCATAGCCTAAAGTTGCAAGTCAACTTGTTCTATTTGATCTATTTTTTGTGCACGTCGGGTTGATTGCATTAGTCGAAACAGGGTGGACCACATGTAGGTTGCAATCTCCCACCCCAGTGAAGTAGGTTGAATGGTGGGGACTGCACCCTAGCTTATGGGAAGACACTTCACTCGGCTATTAACAGCGGGGATGAAGCTCTGCTTGAATCGGGTGGGACGTGCGTTGTATCTTCTGCCCCACAAGAGATGGAAAAAGAGGGAATGACTGGAGTGAATAAAGTGCTTGTGTTGGCTGCTTTCCCAGGACAATGTGAAGTGCGGATGGAGTCGATGAGGAGGAAGCTGGCTTGTGTGTGGCTTGGCTATATCTACAACTCTCTGAAATGTCTTGCGGTCTTGGGCAGAGCTGTTGCCAAATCAAACTGTGATGCAACCTGATAGGATGGATTCTATGGTGCATCTGTAGAAGTTGCTAAGAGTTGCTGGAGACATGCTAAATTTATTTGGCCTCCTGAGGAGGTAGAGGTATTAGTGTGCTTTTATTTGGCCCTAACTTGAATGTCATTGGGCTTGGACAAGTTGTTGGCATTAAGACAGTATCCTTCTGTTCCATGTCTATTTAAGAGTCCGTCCAAATGCCTGTTAACTCGGAAATTATATCTGATTCCATCAGCTACTATGGGCAACGCTTTCAAATAGCAGTCAATCATTGTGTAAAAATATTACGCCTCAGATCACATTTCATTCACTTTTATAGTTATAGAAGCAGAATTAGGACATTTGGCCCATCAAGTCTACTCCGCCATTTAATCATGGCTGACCAATCTTTCCCTCTCAACCCCATTCTCCTGCCTTCTCCCATAACCCTTGACACCCTTACTAATGAAGAACCTGTCAATCTCCTCCTTAAAAATATCCATTGACGGCCTCCATAACTTTCTGAGGCAATAAATTCCACAGATTCATCACCCTCTGACTAAAGACATTCCTTTTCATCTCCTTTCTAAAGTTATGTCCCATTATTCTGAAGCTATGACCTCTGGTCCTGGACTCTCCCACTAGTGGAAATATCCTCTCCACATCCACTCTATCCAGGCCTTTCACTATTCGGAAAGTTTCAATGAGCTACCCCCTCATCCTTCTAAACTCCAGCGAGGTGAAACCCAGTGCCGTCAAACGCTCCTCACACTGTATGTTAATTATCCCCGAGATCATTGTCATAAACCTCCCCCTTCTAATATGAGAGACAACTTCCTCCCATCTCTCTTCTTAAACCAATGTTGTGTTGTTTTTAATATACCTATCATAGGAATTTGAATTGATGATCTAACTTCAGGGCGGCACAATGGTGCAGCGATAGAGTTGCTGCCTCACACAGCCAGAGTCCTTGGTTCGATCCTGACTACGGGGGCTATCTGTACCGAGTTTGTACGTTCTCCCTGTGACCACGTGGGCTTTCTCCATGTGCTCCAGTTTCCTCCCACACTCCACAAAGATGCACAGAGGAGATTTTAGGAGAGATTTGAGAGAAATGTGCAAAATCATGAAAAGCTTTTGTAGAATTAAGTGATTGCAAACTGGGCCCAATGACAGGAGAATCAGTAACCCTTGAGAAAATTGAAGTAAATTGACAAGGAATAAAAAAATAAGCTGTGTGTTATAACAATCTGCAGGAGATTTCCTGAAGAAATGGTGCAAGCATACTCAAACTCCAAAGGAGAACTGTGTCTGTAGTGGGGGGTAAAATAGAGAACTCTACTGAACGTTTTTCCTTCCATTATTTATTATGTAAAAGAATATGTGTGTTATGATTGTGTTTATAGTTTGGTTGTTTGGTTGGTTGTTTGTCTTTTGCACAAAAGTCCAAGTCCACGAGCATTGCCACTTTCATTTCACTGCACATCTCGTATGTGTATGTGACAAATAAACTTGACTTGACTTGACTTGACTTGACTTGAATAATTGGAAACTAGATTCTGGAATCTGGTGCAGTAGCACAGTGGTAGAGTTACAACTTTAAGGGCCTGTCCCACTTTCACGACCTAATTCACGACCTTTTTTTACTCGTGGACATTTTTCATCATGTTGAAAAAACGCCCCGACCCACTTGATGCCACGAGTACATACGACTAGCATCACGACCTGCTACGACCTACCCACGACCTCCTACGACTCGTGACGACCATGCTGCGAGTACGAGTCAAGGGCAAACTCGGCAGAGGTCGTGAATTAGGTCGTGAAAGTGGGACAGGCCCTTTACTGCACCCGAGACCTGGTTTCGATCCTGATTATGGGTGCAGCCTGAACAGAGTTTCTCCCTGTGACCATGTGGGTTTTCTCCAGGTGCTCTGGTTTCCCCCCACATTGCAAAGGTGTGCAGGCTTGTAGGTTAATTGGCCTCCGTAAATTGCCCCTAGTGTGTGTAGGATAATGCACGGGGTGATCGCTGGTCGGCGTGGACTCGGTGGGACCAAGGGCTTGTTTCCGCGCTGTATCTCTCAAGTCTAATGTCTAAAGGGACACAAGGAACTGCAGATGTGGGAACCATGAACAAATCACAAAGAGCTGGAGGAACTCAGCGGGTCGGGCAGCATCTGTGGAGGGAATGGACAGACATTTTCAGGTCGGGACCCTTCTTTAGAACACTTGCCAGGATTTGACCCACCCTCACCTCTCTTATAAAGCTTTCTGCCCCCTAGTATAATCAGTCTGAAGAAGGTCCCAAAGTCCCGGCAGAGTAGACAGAGAGAAGTTGTTGCCATAGTCATAGGAAAGGAAGGCTAGGATGTGGAGGGAACCAACAATGGGGGGGATATGGAATCCTGATATAATCCAGATGATAGAATTTTGAGCAAACCACAATGTGCTGGAGGAACGCGATGGGCCAGGCAGCATATGTGTAGGGAATAGACTGATGATGTTTCAGGTCGGGACCCTTTGTAATTTGTAAACCCATCCTCAACCCTTGGCTAACTATTGCAAAACAGATGCTCAGACAGGGTGACGGAGGGATGTTGTGTAAGGCCATTTTTAAGAGAAAGATAATGAAGGTGTCCCATATTTCCTATTAAAAAAAAGAGCTTTGCAAAATGTTATTGTCTACTTTTATCTGTAATGAGGTCAGGACATGAGTCAATGTACTACAGAATTCAGGGTTGGCATGGCTCCTCTCAATGGTTTAGGTGCAGATTTAGGTTTATTACTGAAGGTAGATACAAAGTGATGGACTAACTCAGCGGGTCAGGCAGCATCTCTGGAGAACATGGATAGATGACGTTTTGGGTCAGGACTTTAGAAGGGTCTTTACCCAAAACTTCATCTATCTGTGTTCTCCAGGAATGTTGCCTGACCTGTGGAATTGTTCCAGCAATTTGTATCTTCTTTGGTAAACCAGCACCTGGACATTCTTGTTTCTACTAATTTGCTGGATCCTGCCTTCCCACACACCACTCAGAGAGGCATGTTGGGCAGAACTGGCCACCTCTGTACTGCCTCGTTATAGGATTCTACGAGCCATTGATTAATATACCTCCTTGCATCGTTACTGTAAGACTCGGAGATTGGCTCTCACCGTGCGTTTGGGTGGCCACTTGGAATTGGCACACTGTATATTCCCAAAGCTCTCAATTACAACAATCGGTTCCCCCCTCGTCCCCTTCACCCCTCCCCCACCCCCCCAGTCCGTCCCCCTCCACCCACCCAGGTCAGTGGCATGTCAAAGAAATTCAACCGTCGACTCCAGTCGAAGTTGGTGGAAAAATAATCCATCAGCAGGGGAAATTAGTTTGAAAGAAAAACCAGTCATAAACTCTCGAGTGGGTGGTTTGCCAAATCCCTTTGGCTGCCGGAGCAGGCCGCAGAAACTCAGGCGAGGATTGTAAGTAATTGAGTAGGAATGTGACCGGTGCTTCAGATTACATCCTCAGGAACTGGTGACTTCACCTTCCTGAGAATATCTACAGGGAATGATGTCACTGAAGGACAACAATGTGCTCGTCCCTTTATCCCTCAGGGCAGATCTAACTTCATGTTCACGGGTTACAGAAGCAGAACTGGACCCATCAAGTCTACTCCGCCATTCAGTCATGGCTGATCTATGTTTCCTTCTCAACCCCATTCTCCTGCCTTCTCCCCGTATGCCCTTACTCACCATTGACCTGTGAATCTCTGCCTTAAAGTACCAAATGACTTGGCCTCCACAGCCATCTGTGGCAATGAATTTCACAGATTCACCACTCTCTGACAAAATTAATTCCTCCTCATCTCCTTTCCAAAGGTACATCCTTTTATTCTGAAGCTGTGCCCTCTGGTCCTAGACTCTCCCTCCAGTGGAAACATCCTCTCCACATCCACGGTACACAAAAATGCTGGAGAAACTCAGCGGGTGCAGCAGCATCTATGGAGCGAAGGAAATAGGCAACGTTTCGGCCCGAAACGTTGCCTATTTCCTTCGCTGCATAGATGCTGCTGCACCCGCTGTGTTTCTCCAGCATTTTTGTATACCTTCGATTTTCCAGCATCTGCAGTTCTTTCTTAAACTCTCCACATCCACTCTATCCAGGCCTTTCACTATTCTGGAAGTTTCAATGAGGTCCCTCCCTCCTTCCAAACCCCAGGTGAGTACAAGCCCAGTGCCGTCAAACTCTCATCCCAGTCAGTATCAATTATCTTCTTGTCGGTGTGGTTCTAGGGACTGGACCAGAGTTGTGGTTTGCCACAGTTTTATTCAGGGCAAGTCTATCCTTGTAATCCATGCCGTATTACCCCGTTACCACTACTCTACCCCATTGCCTAGTTTGGTTTAGTTTATTTCTGTTATACAGCATGGAAACAGGGCCCCCGGCCCACCGAGTCTACGCCGAACAACGATCACGCGTGCACTAGTTCTATTTAAACAAAACTACCTTCCGCGCCCTCAAAGTCAAGGACAGAGTTGATGTGGACAAGCTTTTCCCTTTGAGAATAGGGAAGATTCAAACAAGAGGACATGACTTCAGAATTAAGGGACAGAAGTTTAGGGGTCATATGAGGGGGAACTTCTTTACGCAGAGAATGGTGGCGGTGTGGAATGAGCTCCCAGTGGAAGTGGTGGAGGCAGGTTCATTAGTATCATTTAAAAATAAATTGGATAGGCATATGGATGAGAAGGGAATGGAGGGTTATGGTATGAGTGCAGGCAGGTGGGACTAAGGGGAAAAAAAATTTGTTCGGCATGGACTTGTAGGGCCGAGATGGCCTGTTTCCGTGCTGTAATTGTTATATGGTTATATGGTTAAGGTCAGCTGCGGGAGGTGCACAAACGCTCCAGGTGGCCGGGTGAGGAGAGGGACGGTGGTTTGCGGGATGATCCATACGGAGGCGACGGCTGCAATGGGCCAGCTGCAGCTGGGACTGTGAAAATGGCAACAAAACCAGCGACTCTTGCATAATGGGCACAGTGAGCTGTTTCTATTCATCCAGTACCTAGTCAAGGGTTATACTTATGTATGGCAGTAATCTTACTGGTTTAGTTTAGTTTAGTTTAGAGATACAGCGAGGAAACAGGTCCTTCAACCCGCCGAGTCTGTGCCGACCAGCAATCCCCACACATTAACACAATCCTACACACCAGGGAAAATTTACAATTTCGCTAAGCCAATCAGCCTACAAACCTGCACGTATTTGGAGTGTGGGAGGAAACCAGAGCACCCGGAGAAAACCCACGCAGGTCCCAGGGAGAACGTACAAAGTCCGTACAGACAGCACCTGTAGTCAGGATTGTACCCCGGTCTCTGACGCTGTAAGGCAGCAACTCTACCGCTGCGCCACTGTGCTGCCCTGATATGTACACAAGAATAATTTCACTGTACATTGGTTCATATGATAATAAAGAATCACATTGAAGTATTAATCTGAGTAAAACATGATGCAGGGAGCGTAAGATAAACGCATAAGGGAGAAGGATGGGAGAAAGAATCTTTGAATTATGGGATCATTGTGTAACATAACGTGGAACTTACTCCAATAAGTTAATGCTAACTTTTAACACTGCTTCGTTCTCCTCATTTTCTCTGTAATCTTGCAAGTTATTTTTCTTTCAATTCCAATCCAATTTCGCTTTGAAATCCTTGAGTGACACATCTACCTACCATTAGCTTTATCATGCTCTGCATAAAGTTTCCCTTCGCATCCTTCTAGATCCCTGGCCCTTTGATTTACCTGTGCTCACTGGCCCTTGAGCATTCAGCTGAAGGTAAGACCATTGCTCTCACTATTCTGCCAAATGCCATCATGAACTTGTCCTCCTCTATCAATGCTCCGTCCAACGTGCTTCACTTCAGGGTGAAAAATCCAGGTGCAACTAACGCTACGGGTTAGTTTAGTTTATTGTCACATGTACACTTGTCAAATATAAGTACATGTACATGCTTTGCGTGCTATCCAGTCATTGGAAAGACTATACATAATTGCAATCAAGTCGTCCACAGTGTACTGATACAGGATCGTTCGTGTTCCAGAAGCAGAATTAGGCAATACAACCCATCAAGTCTGATCAAGCCTTTCCTCTCAACCCCATTCTCCTGCCTTCGCCCCATAATCTCTGACACCCTTACTAATAAAGAATCTGTCAATCTCTGCCTTAAAAATATCCATTGACGGCCTCCACAGGCGTGTGTGGCAATGAATTCCACAAATTCACCATCCTCTGACTAAAGAAATTCCTTCTCCTCTCCTTTCTAAAGGTACATCTGAGGCTATGGCCTCTGGTCCTAGGCTCCTCCACTAATGGAAACATCCTCTCCACATCTACTCTATCTAGACCTTTCACTATTCGGTAAGTTTCGATGAGGTTCCCCCTCATCCTTCAAAACACCAGCGAGTACCAGCCCAGTGCCTTCAAATGCTCATTATCTGCTAACCCAATCATTCTCATAACCCTGCGATCATTCTCATTAACCTCCTCACCTTCAATGCCAGCACATCCTTGCTCAGACGTGGGGCCCAAAACTGCTCACAATGCTCCAAAAGTGATCTGACCAATGCCTTATGAAGCCTGAGCGCAACATCCTTGTGTTTGTATTCTAACCCTCTTGACATAGCATTGCATTCTCCATCCACATAAAGGGAATAACGTTAAATGGCCATTGTTAGAGTAAGAAGTGTTGCCGTTGGAGGAGAGATTTAAAAGAGTAGAGGTTTAAAAGATCAGAGTGCTTCTCCTTTGCCTGATGAAAATATACACTGATCAATCTTGGATCTATCCTTTAGGTTTAGGTTTAGGTTTATTACTGTCGTGTGTACCGAGGTGCAGTGAAATGTTTATTTTTTTGCTATCCAATTCAAATCGGACTTTACTGGGCTTTATCTTGCACTAAATGTCATTCCCTTTATCCTGCACCTGTACCCTGTGGACGGCTTGATTGTAATCATATGGTCCTTCCACTGACTCATTAGCACGCAACAAAAAGCTTTTCACTTTACATTGGTACACGTGACAATAAACTAAAATAAATTAAAATCAAATAATAGTCGGAACAGTCCAACAGTCTAAAGAAGGGTTCCGATCCAAAACGTCACCTATTCCTTTTCTCCAGAGATACTGTCTGACCTGTTGAGTTACTACAGCATTTTGTGCCTATCTTCAGGATTTGAGACTGGTACTATCGCAACATTTAAGAAACATTTAGACTGGTACATAGATAGGATAGGTTTAGAGGGATATGAGTCAAATGTAGGCAGGTGGGACTAGTGTAGATGGGGCACGTTGGTCAGCATGGGCAAGATGGGCCGAAGGGCCTGTGACCATGCTGTATGACTCTATACTCTATAAATATAATCAAGCCAAAGGCAAGTACAATGGGTAGAGTGGAAAGATAGATGTACATAGTTGTCAACATTATCGCACAATATTCCCATCAGCAGGTCCCTATCCAAAATGTTGTCTATCCATGTTCTCCAGAGATGCTGCCTGACCTGCTGAGTTACGCCAGCACTTTGTCCTCTTTTGTGTAAACCAGCATCTGAGGTTCCTTGTTTCTTCACTCTAGGTTTAGGTTTGTTATTGTTGAGTATAGTTTCGTTTAGTTTATTTTCACATGTATCGAGATACAGTGAAAAGCTTTTGTTGCATGCTAACCAGTCAGCGGAAAGACAATACGTGATTACAATCGAGCCATTCACAGTGTACAGATACATGATGAAGGGAATAATGTGAATAGTGTTTACTGCAAGATTAAGTCGGTAAAGACCAATCAAAGATGATCCAAGGGTCTCCAAAGAGATAGATAATAATTCAGGACTGCTGTCTAGTCGTGGTGGGATGGTTCAGTTGCCTGATTACAGCTGGGAAGAAACTGTCCCTGAATCTGGAGGTGTGCGTTTTCACACTTCTGTACCTGTTGTCCAGTAGGATAGGGGAGAAGATGGAGTGGCCAAGGTGCAATGCATCCTTGATTATGCTGGTGGCCTGCGTGAGGTATAAATGGAGTCCATGGAAAGCAGATTGGTTTGTGTAATGGCCTGGGCTGCATCCACGATTCTCTCCAATTTATAGTGAGAAGTTTTGTTTTGCATGCTATCCAATTCAAACCAAAGCACCTGGAGAAAACCCACGCAATCACAGAAAGAACATGCAAACTCCGCACAGATAGCACCCATAGTCAGAATCGAACCCGGGAGTCTGGTGCTGTAAGGCAGCAACTCTACAGCTGCACCACTGTACCGTCTATGCTGGAGGTTTGTCCCAGGACTGACGCAACTTGGCCTGATGAGCAGAGAACTCGCCCAACATGATGGAAATTCCGCGCTTGCCTGGAGACGGGTTTTACTGACCCCCTCCTGGGTTTGCTCGGTAGAAGCGAGAGCAAGAAAGCGATACACGATGCTCGGACCCGATCTGCGAGGAGCTGCTCTGAGCAGCTGGCCCCGATTCCTCTGGCTCAGTGTCCTTGTGCCGAGGTATAAAATATGGAAACTGCCAAATGAAGGGTTCAGCGTGTGTTCGCACTGAATGGAAATATTTGTTGGCAGCTCCTGTGTTTCGGAGGAGATTACAAAAGGGAAAACTAGAATGTGCTCCAAGGAATGGGAAGGATGCCAGTGACTCATTGACGCTGTGTTAAATTTCCATCTTCTGAACCCTGACCCTGCATAAACACCTCACTATTGCAAGGCCGAGTGTGATGGCAGTGGTTATAGAGTCATAGTGCCATAGAGCCTCACGGCGCGGAAACACTCCCTTTGGCCCAACTTGCCCACACTAACCAACATGTCCCATCTACCCTAGTCCCACCTGCCTGTGTTTGCCCCATATCCCTCAAACCTGTCATATCCATGTACCTGTCTAAATGTTTCTTAAACGTAGCAATAGTGCCTGCTTTAAATACCTCCTCCAGCAGCTGTTCCACACTTAGAGTGAAAAAGTTAACACACACACACACACACACACACACACACACACACACACACACACACTCACACACACACACACACACACACACACACACACACACACACACACACACACACACACACACACACACACACACACCATTCATATATATGACATATCTATCAACAGCACCCTCCATGCACACATATGTGCATACATATGACCATGAAGGCACACATGCCTAAACACACATGCACTCACTACATACTCTCTCTCTCACACAGAAACACACATGCATATACTCACACACGTGCACTCATACACATGCATTTATTCACACACATGCATTAACACACGCGTGCAAAAATTGCTCAAACGCACAGATTTGCGTTTGTGCACCTGGCGATGCACGTATATGCTCACGCACATGCAAGCACGCATAAAACACGCAATCACACAAAAGCAGGGTGTCCGGCTAATTTTGGACGGTGACCCTAGCTGATGGTTGTCCACACTTTAGGATAATGGAATATCACGTTCAGTTCCCTCCACCCAGTTGGAAGCCATGAATGCTGCCTCTGAATTGTTCTATAATGGAGTCTCACCTTTTGAAACCTCCCAATGGGACTATAAATTAATTTTATAGATTGCTACCACTTACGGCAATTTCCTGTTTATGCATAGAAATAACAATCTGATTGAGGATTTTTACAGGTTGGAATTTGCCGTCTATTAATAAAGGTGTTGTGCATTCATCATTTACCCTTGACAATTATCTGCTATTTAGATAACGCTCAAGTTAATATTTCAGGTATTATATTAGTTATACTTTTTTTAAACTATTGGATTTTTGTTTTCCTGCCTAACTAACATTTTCCTCTCCTCAATGAGACTGAGGAAATTCGGCATATCTCCACCGCGTCTTATAAACCTCTCTAGATGCACCATCGACAGCATACTGTTGGATTGCATCACACCTTGGTATGGGAACAGCTTTGCACAAGACCATGAGAAATTGCAGAGAGTTGTGGATGTAGTCCAGTCTTATATGTAGCCCAGAGAATTCCATAAATCCACTATCCTCCTACACACCTGTTTTAAATGACTGCCTCGATTCTTGTAAGCATGTCCCCTTTATAGAGATTCTCCCACTAGTGGAAACATCACAACATCTAAACCCATCGCCCACCCATAAGGGCGGCATTGTGGCCCAAGTGCAGCACAGTGGCGCAGCGGTAGAGTTGCTGCCTCACAGCGGCGGAGACGTGGGTTCGATCCTGACTGCGGGTGTTGTCGATACCAAGTTTGTACGTTCTCCCCGTGACTGCATGGGTCTACACAAGGGACAAATTACAATATTACTGAAACCAATTAACCTACAAACCTGTACGGCTTTGGAGTGCGGGAGGAAACCGGAGCACCCGGTGAAATCACATGCGGTCACAAGGAGAACGTACAAACTCCGTACAGCCAGCACCCGTAGTCAGGATCAAAACTAGGTTTCTGGCGCTGTGAGGCAGCAACTCTACCACTGCACCACTGTTCCACCGTAATATATATATATATATATATATGTTGTTTATGATTATAAAGTACTCTGTTTACATGTCTGTTGTGCTACTGTAAGTAAGAATCTCATTGTTCTGTTTCAGGACATATGACAATAAAACCCTCTTGACTGGACTCTTGAGGATAGGTTTAGAGGGATATGGGGCTAACACAGGCAAATGGGATTAGCATAGCTTGGTGGGAATTGACAAGTAGGATCAAGGTGCCTATTCCTGTGCTGTTTGACGTTTATGACTCTAAATAGAAGGGGAATCAAATACATTTAACTAGCCTGAAGGAGGGTCTCGACCTGAAACGTCACCCATTCCTTCTCTCCAGTGATGCCGCCTGTCCCGCTGAGTTACTCCAGCTTTTTGTGTCTATCTTCAGCATCTGCAGTTCCTTCGTACGCATTTAACTAGCAATGCCCATCTCCTCAGTATATCTCTGTCTGACTCAGCACTGTGTTTGCCCACGTGCTGCTGATCTATCCCCTTGTTGTTCCCAAGTTTGGCCATTTCCAACACTCCCGCTGTGTCCCTCACTCTCCCTTCCATGAAGCTGAGGTGAGTTTGGGTTTGAAGGTACACAAAAATGCTGGAGAAACTCATCGGGTGCAGCAGCATCTATGGCAAGAAGGAAATAGGCGACGTTTCGGGCCGAAACCCAAAGGAAATAGGCAACGTTTCGGGTCGAAACCCGAAGGGTTTCGGCCCGAAACGTTGCCTATTTCCTTCGCCCCATAGATGCTGCTGCACCCACTGAGTTTCTCCAGCATTTTTGTGTACCTATGAGTCTGAGTTTGAGTTTAGTTTATTGTCACATGTACCAGGGTAGAGTGGAAAGCTTGTGTTGCATGGTAAGCAGTCAGTGTACAGACAATACATGATGAGAATAGAGCCATCAACTGTGTACAGATGAATGATAAAGAGTATAATGTGAATAACATTTAGTGCAAGATAGAGTCCAGTAAAGTCCGATCGAAGCCAGTCTGAGCGTCTTCAATGAGGTAGGTAGAAGCTCAGGACTGCTCTTTCGTTGTTCGTGGGAGGGTTCAGTTGCCCGATAACAGCTGGGAAGAAACTGTTCGTGAGTTTGGAGGTGTGCGTTTTCAAACTTCGGTGCCTCTTGCCTGATGGGGAAAGGGGAGAAGAGAGATTGTCTGTGGTGCGACCCGTCTTTGATTATGCCGGTGGCCTTGCCGAGGCAGCATGAAGTGTAGATGGAATCAACGGAAGGTAGGTTGGTTTGTGTGATGGTCTGGGCAAGTGTTTCACAGTTAACTTTAAAATCTAGTCATTAATAACATGGTGGAGTCATTAATTCTGGCAATCTATTTTGGACGCTGTAACTTCAAAGAAAAATGTTGCTCTTTTATCCATGCGACATGGTATTGTTGCACCTCTTGAGCAAGAGTGAAGAGTGAAGAATGTTTATCTGTAAGGCCTACCGGTTCTCCTGGTTGCCAACAATTTTAACTCCCCTCCCATTCCAATGGTGGCCTTTCTATCCTGGGCCTCCTCCATTGCCAGGGAGAGGCAACATGCAAACTGGAGGAACTGCACCTCATATTTCGCTTAGGCAGCTTGCAACCCAGCGGTATGATGAGGGACCGCTCCCTCTGTGACTTCTTGTTCTCATCACTTCCCACCCATACCATCATCTCCCCAGGTACTTTCCCCTGCAACCACAGGAGATGCAACACCTGTCTACCTCCTCCCTCGACTCCATCCAGGGACACCCCACAGTACTTTCAGGTGAGGCACCTCCTCTAACCTCATCTATTTGCATCCGGTGTACCCGATGTGGGCTCCTGTACAACAGCGAGACCAAGCGGCGACCATTACGCTGAACACTTACGCCCCGTCCGCCTAGATCTACGGGATCGCCTGCTTCCAACCATTTTAACTCCCATTCCCATTCCCACACTGACCTTTCTGTCCTGGGCCTCCTCCATTGCCAGAGTGAGGCCACACACAAACTGGAGGAACAGCACCTCATATTCTGTTTGGGTAGCTTACAACCCAATGGTATGTACATTGATTTCACCAGTTTTAGGTAAAGACAAACCACCCTTTCCTCCCCTTCCCCCCCATAACCTTCTTTCTTCCCCCCTCCCTCCCCCACGCCCCTCTTAGACTCACACCTATTTCTCCCCTCCCCCTCCCCTACATACATTCCTTCCTCTGGCTTCACATTTAACAACTCTGCAATCATTTTGTCTGGCATTTTTTTTCCCCATCTCCGGCCTTTGTCCAACCAACTGCGTATCAACCCCACCACCCCTCACCTTTGTTCACCTGTAACTTGTCCCACTTCCCTGCCCCTCCTCACTCCTAGCATTAGACAAGGGGAAAAACCTTTTACAATCAATCTGAAGAAGGGTCCCGACCCGAAATGTTGCCTATCCATGCTCTCCACGGATGCTGCCTGACCCGCTGAATTAAGGGCCTGTCCCACTGTATGAGGTAATTCAAGAGTTCTCCCGAGTTTTCTCCTGATTCGAACTTGGAGAATGTCCGTAGCGGGTCCGTAGGAGTTCGTGAATATCCCGTAGCGGCTCGTATGGTAATGGTAGGCACTCGGGAAATCCGGTAAACTCGTGATGTTTTTTCAACACTGTGAAAAATGTTCACGAGTAAAAAAATACTCGTGATGAAATTTTAAAAAACTTTTTACTCGTACGAGCCGCTACGAGACATCCATGAACTCCTACGGACCCGCTACGGACATTCTCCGAGTTCAAATCAGGGGAAAACTCGGGAGAACTCTTGAATTATCTCGTACAGTGGGACGGGCCCTTTAATCCAGCACTTTGTGTCTTGTTTATACAGTGACAGAATCTTGATTAGTGCAAGTGTCAGGGGTAATGGGTAGAAGGCAGGAGAATGGGGTTAGGAGGGAGAGATAGATCAGCCACGATTGAATGGTGGAGTAGATTGATGGGCCGAATGGCCCAATTCTGCTCCTATCACTTATGACCAATCTTTAAAATGCTTTCAAGAATAATATTTCATCACACCCCTAAAATCTTAATCTGGAGCGTGGAAAATGCCTTCAGTAAAAGAGTCCCATTGCAAGCAGCATGTCTCAAATGGTTATGTTGCCTAATGCATCATAATATCAACACTCTCCCTGCTCACATAGTAGAAAGCAAAGCAGATCAACATCTACCTGGAATCCTTCATGTGTATTGGCATTCTCCAGAGCTCTGCAAAGTGCCAAGTGATCGGCAACTGACATTGTTTCTGGACTTTGCTGAAAGATTATATACATTTGGAAAGCTACAGTCCTCTAATATTCTAATGAGTTCATTTAAAGGCATACATCTGGCTTTGTTGGCTCCCAGTCATTTTAAAACACTAGGATAAGAATCTTACATGAAGTCTGCAGTGTTCCCCTCCCTCTCTATCTGCTTAACCTCCTCCAGCCCTACATGCCCTCCCACATGCTCTGAACGCAGTGGCGCAGCGGGTTGAACTGCTGCCTCACAGCGCCAAACACTCGGGTTCGAAAATAGATTGATGACCTTCTTCGTACCACAAAGATGAGGTTGGATAAGGACAGAGGCACAGGAAAAAATACAGGGGAAAGAAAGAGAGAATGTGAGAGAAAGCAATGTAGAGAGAGAAATTGAGAGGGTGAAAGAAATAAAAGCAACACTAGGATGGCACAGTAGCACATTGGCAGAGATGTTGCGTTACAGCACCAGAGACTGGGTTCGATCCCGACCTCGGGTGTTGTCTGTGTGGAGTTTACACGTTCTTCTTTGACTCCGTGGGTTTCCTCCAGGTGCTCCGGTTTCCTACCACATTCCAAAAACATGGGGGGTTTGTAGGTTAATTGGCCCTCTGTAACTTGCCACTAGTGTTTAGTTTATGCTGAATATCATTTAGAGATACATGGAAATATGCCCCTTGGCCGAGTGAATCCACAGCGACCATTCGTCACCAACACACTACTTCTATCCCACACACTGGGGACAATTTACAGAAGCCAATTAACCTACAAACCCGCACGTCTTTGCAGTGTGGGACTGCATGCAGAGTAGAAGGGCTGGATGATCTTCTATTGTTTTTATTTCTTATGTGTCCATATCTTCTTAACCCTGTAGACAACCAATGACGGCCATTTCTCTCATTGTCCAGCCTTTAATCCCTACAATTCTTATCTGATATTTAATCTCTGCAAATCGTGCCTGTTATGCTTCTGAATGGCCCTTCCATAAGCTAGGGTCCAGTCCCCCAGCTAAAACAAACATTCAGCTCGGATTTGGAACAGTTCTGCCCAAAACCACAAATAAATTGCAGAGAGATGTAGGTGTAGATGTAGCCCAGACCATCACACAGACATCATTGACTCCATCTACACTTTGTGCTGTCTTAGAAAAGCAGCCAACATAATCGAAGACTTGTCTCAGCCTAGTCATTCCTTCTTCTCCCTGCTCCCCTCTGGCAGAAGGTACAGAAGTTTGAAAGTGCACACCACCAGACACAGGAACATCTTCTTCCCTCCGTTATCCGGCTTCTGAACCGCCCTTCCGTCAGCTTGGCTACTGTCCAATTCACACCTATCCCATTGCGGACACTGGACTTAGTATGTGGAACTGATGCGCTACAATGCTGAGATTTATATTCTGCACTCTGAATCTTTCCCTTTGCTCTACATAGTATACTTTAGTCTGAAAAAGGGTTCCGATGTGAAATGTCACCTAC